>NC_067483.1:94643283-94986783 GCF_947179515.1 Apodemus sylvaticus
CAGAACACAGTAGCAGGCAGAGTTTTGGCGACTGGGAACGTAAGGGCAGGTCTGAGAAGTGAGGGAGAATTTGCCATGGACGACCACCTTCCAATGATGGCAACACACCCCATCATAGCTGGCAGCACACTTGTGCTAGGGATTTACAATAACCCCACTCAGCAAGGACTCGCCCTGCTCTTAGGAGAATGCTGCTGCAGATGCTGCAGCCCTGGGTGCAGGAGTCTACTGCAGACCTGCTTGTTCTTGCTGAGGACCTGGAGGAAGCATGGCCATTTCTCAGCAACCGGATTCCTCTTGCAGCCCAGGCTGAACTCATCACTCGGCCCTCACTAAGGTACATGTGATATGAATATACTGACATAAAGCAAATAAAAAATACACAAAAGCTAACCGTTATTATTAATTAACCACACATGCTTGTGTTATTACTGTGGTTAAGAAATGCAGGGCCTGGGTAGTCTTAATAGCTACTCTGTCTTATTATTTAAAAGCACATTAGCTTAAAACTGAGGAACCCGACATACTTCCCACAGCCTCGTTTTGTGGCCCCTTGTCACTTTGCCTCTGAGCTGTAGCCCTTGTCTATCACATGCCAGGTGCTGGGTTCCATTCTTACCCCTGCCATCAGAACATACTGAATGGAAGGGAAGGGAAGGGAAGGGGTGGGGAGGGGAGGGGAGGGGAAGAAAGGGGAGGGGAGGGAAGGGGAGGGAGAGGAGGGGAGGGGAAGGGAAGGCAGGGGAGGGGAAGGGAAGGCAAGGGAAGGGAAGGGAAGGCAAGGGAAGGGAAGGGAAGGCAAGGAAAGAGGAAAGTGAGGAAAGAGGAAAGCGAGTTCTTAAAAGTTTCATTCTAAGTGTAGTACAGGCCTGTTAGAGCAGCCCTGAGGCATGAGCACGCCCGATTCTGAGATCTCAGACCTGGCCCAGGAGCACGCAGGGCGCATGTGGCTGGGGCGCTTACTTGCTGGCTATTCTTCCAGAGGAACCCAGGAGTGCAGGACAACTGCATCCAGCCCTGACTCTCTAGAAGATTCCAGCCCTTCCCCCGCCCCAGGATTCCTCTTGCTAGGAGGAGACCCCAGCATTCCCTGGGGCTCTGCTTGTCCTGAGATCACTAGGACCCTCGGAGCTTTGGTCAGGGGAAGGAGAGGTACAAAGGAATGCCCCTAGATACTGGGGTGTGCCTGTTTTATTGTGGAGGAATTTTTGTTTTTTTTCAAGTATTTCTAAAAGGAGAAGAAACAAAGATTTAGTATTAGTCTACTCATATATGATCAGAGAGAAATATTTTAAATAGCTGTCTTAAGTAAAAAACCAACAACATGCACTTTCAGAAGTGAATTTGCTATTCTCATCAATATTATACATTAAAGCATTTCCTGTCAAATGTGGATTAGAAGAAAGTAACTTAAATACAATATTCCCTAATGATAATTAAAAACAATGACTATAGAATCCCTACCAACTTGCTCAATCTAAGATATGCACAGAGATGGCAAAAGCCACGAGGCTATTCTTAGAAGAAAGAGGTTAAAACTCAAGACTTGGCATGATTGGCTGTGACATAACTGGCTGACAGTGGGTATCTCACAGTGCCTGTTGTCAAAGACACGGGACACGCTATGGAACTCAATCGCTGAGGCAAAAATCTCCCAATTTGTTCTAAGGCTAGAGAAAATTTTGTAATAAAAATGGAAGAAAGATACTGAGATCAAGAGAATAACTGAAGGAGAGAGGAAGGGAAAGATATGAGGGCACAGTCAGGGGACATCAGGTTGCCCAGGGCACAGACAGGGGACATCAGACTAGCCCAGGGCACAGACAGGGGAAATCAAGCTAGCCCAGGACACAGACAGGGGACATCAGGCTAGCCCAGGGCACAGACAGGGGACATCAGGCTGGCCAGGGCACAGACAGGGGACATCAGGCTGGCCAGGACACAGTCAGGAGACATCAGGCTGTCCAGGGCACAGACAGAGGACATCAGGCTAGCCTAGGACACAGACAGGGGACATCAGGCTGGCCAGGGCACAGACAGGGGACATCAGGCTGGCCAGGACACAGACAGGGGACATCAGGCTGGCCAGAGCACAGTCAGGGGACATCAGGATGACCAGGGCACAGTCAGGGGACATTAGGACGGCTAGGGCACAGTCAAGGGACATCAGGACGGCAAGGGCACAGTCATAGGACATCAGGATGACCAGGGCATAGTCAGAGGACATAAGACTGGCCAGGGCACAGACAGGGGACATCAATCTGGTCATTGTGGCACAAGGATATTGCCAAAAATGATCTTTGGGATGTTGAGAATTTGAGTTGAATTCTGCTATAATTTTGAAATTTCTTGATTCTCCTATCTCCTTTAAAAGATAAACTTAGGAGAAAGCCAAAAGCGACCATGAACATGCTGGCAAAAACTACCGTCCAAAGGGAAATCACAGACAGATGGGAGGCAGATACAGGAGAAAACTAGGAAGTGTGCAGACAAGTTAGCCTGGCCAACAACAAAGAAACTCTTCTTCAGACAGAGTGGGAGGTGAGGGCAGATACCCAAGGCTTCCTCTGACTTCAAAATGCAGCACGTTTGCATATGTATATCACACACACACACACATACACACACATACACACACACATATACACACACATACACACACATATACACACACACACACATACACATACACACATACACACACACACACACATACACACACATACATACATACACACACACACACACACACACACACACAGAGCGATAGCCATGGAAGAGGCCAAGTTACTCATAAGAACTAAACCGAGGTATGTCATAAATGTGAGAATTCCGTTCCACATTCATCCAGTTCCACACCAGGAATTCCAAAAGAATGCTGTGGTAGGACACATGAGCGGTGTCAGTAGCGAGAGGAAGTTTGAAGCGGTGCTCAGACAGCAAGGAAGAAGGCCTCTACGAGGCTCGTTGGGAGACTGAGTCTGCCTGAGGAAAGAATGTCTGATATGTCAAGACAAATTTCAAAACAGAACAAAACAAAAAAAAGCAAAACTGGAGCAGAATGTCCAAGAGGTATGGACACCTGTAAGAGGTGTGGCATGTCTGTACTGTGAATGGTGAGTGAGAATGTGCGAAAGGATCAGGGAAACATCTGAAGTGTGATGGCTGTGAATCTTCCTCAGGCTTACCCACTGGCATTGCGCCGTGTGAGGGCGCGTCACTACCAGGCCTAGGTGCTGTGTGCTCAGAATAAAATCTCACAGTGCAGCGCGGCCAAGCACGACTGGAAACAGCCTGAGCTTGTGCGTGTTAGGTTTTGGGTTAACTTTTGGTCACTGCTGCCTTTTGTTGGTCCCCATGTTCAGTTAAGGTAGCCAGCATGGTTCAGAGACCTGTGCTGATGAACCACGGCTGGAAAGAGCCAGGATGTCCAGCATGAAGGAAGGAAGGCAGACAGGAAGAGGAAGAGTGGGGAGGAAGGCAGGAATTGATGGATGAGAGATGGAGGAAGACAGGAAGAGAAGGAGGGAGAAAAGAAGAGAAAGAAACTAGAAAAGATATTTAAGTATTGAGGGGAAAGTAATCACTGGCCAGAGTTCACCTTGTCAGATCCTTCTACAAGTGTGAAGAAGAGATGAACACTGTTGAATAGAGAACAATGGGTTTGCTGACAGTGGATCCCTAGTGCGGTATGGATGCTGGGATGCTGCGACACTAGTGATTCTGGGCCTCTGGCTCCCCAGACTACCATGTAAATGGTCCTGTCTTTACCACTTCTTGCCGTGGAAGCCAGTCTCTCTCCACATGTTGAAAAGTTCACCTTCCTGCCTCTCACCCACCTCTCACCTATTTTAAACATCCACACGTATGGTGTTTAGCTGTTTTCATCTCCTGTCTTTTCAAGCTTTCTCCCCCGTGTGGCTATTTTGGGAACACAAATACATTCCCATTAGTCTGAACCTAAGTCTCCTGTCAACCCTGTATTCTAGTGAGAGGAGTTTCCCATGATCCTCACTGCCCTTCACTGCAGCAATGAAGGCAAGTTCTCAGTCTGGGGTGCAGATGGTGCTCCAGCCTAGGTTAGCTCCTGCCTCCCCCTCCTCTTGGAAGCCAGCCTGACAGTAGGAAGCAAGCACCCTCTCCCTCTTCCCTGCACGTGTGTGTGTGTGTGTGTGTGTGTGTGAGAGAGAGAGAGAGAGAGAGAGAGAGAGAGAGAGAGAGAGAGAGAGATGCAAACGTGCTGCATTTTGAAGTCAGAGGAAGCCTTGGTTGTTTGCCCTCACCTCCCACTCTGTCTGAAGGAAAGTTCTTTGTTGTTGGCCAGGCTAACTTGCCTGCACACTTCCTAATTTTCTCCTGTGTATGGGGCTGGTTTCCTTGCCTTACTGGGGGAAAAGAGGGGAAATGATGGAATCACACAGACTCAAAGTCCTTACTGACAGTGAAAGTCCAGAACTTACAAAGCAGACATGTTCCATCTTTCTCTGGCTGGTTCTGAACGCAGGCAGGGAAAGGTGTCTGTGATTAGGTTCTGAGGTGCCCAGGTTCTGCCCTGATTAGTCCGCCATAGGTCTTTGGCAAAGATCCTGCCTCCCTTTGCCATGGCATGTCTTGGCATCGCAGATGGTGTAGAATATAGCAACAAATGGTCTATTTTTGTCATTTGAAACATTAAAAAAATCTTTATTAGTAATATTAATATTACTAATTAAAAGAACCATTAGTAACTAATTTTGGAGTGAGATGTCAAAGACACATGTTTCTTTTTGTTCAATCTCAATTACATGCAGTATTGAATGGATTTCATTTGTTTCCAAATTACAGTTGCTGTCTAGGCAGCAGAGGTAACAATCAGATGGCAATTACACATGTACTTCTCTCTAATGGGCTCTTTCTGAGAAGACAAAAAGTAGCCCTAAAACCCTTCTCTATGCTTGCTGTCTGGCCAAGAGGACTCCCCTCCCCCAGACTCTCATGTTTGAAGGGACTGACAAGTCCCACAATGCAGGAGAAGGCACCAGTGTTGAGTGTGCTCTCTAATACCTGCTTTTGGGCAAACAGGAAAGTTAAGAGCAGGTTCTCCACTGTGCAGGAGCATACCCTTGAGGAGGGGCCCTTTTTCTGCTCCATCCAATCCATCCAAAGGCAACCAGAGGGGGAATATCACATTCACTCTGCCTGGTATATGACCTGGCTTGATTTGGGCAGTCTAGAATCTCTAATGATGTTAGCTGCCCATCTGTCTGTTTATATACAAGATTTACTCTTTTAAAAATTCACAAAAGAAAATCTGCAGAATGAATTAAGCCTGGGCCCAAAGGGGCTCACAGAGGCTGAACGGACAGCCAGGGGGAATGCACAGGACTGACCTAGGCCCTGTGCACATATGTGACAACTGGGCAGCTTGGTTTTCTTACTCCTAACAGAGGGGGCGGGGGCTGTATCTGACTCTTTTTCTGGCTTTGGGACCCTATTTCTCATACTGGGTTGATTTGTCTAGCCTTAATATTATGAATACAAGTGGGGTAGGAGTAAAAGATGTGGGGGATGGGCAGGGACTGGGGGACTGGAGAGGGCTGGAGGAGAGCAGGAAGGGGAAACTGCAGTCAGGATAATAAAAAATAGAAATGGACTATGAAAAAAATCACAAAAAAATTTTATTTGGGCAAACACGTCACTTGTAAAGCTATTATAGACTTCAAATAATTTTACTTTATTTTTATGTTTTTAATTCAAAGAAGAAACACTGATTGATTAGGATTAAAATCTAAACTGCTTTACTGGTTTTGAATCTAAAAGTATTAAAATCAGAATTAGGACATAGAACATGTTAGTGCCCACACAGACTATCAGTAGCAGGAGACAGAGACATTAGGAGCACTGCAAGTTCAAGGCTAGCCAGAGCCACACGAGGAGACGCTGACTCATAAGAAAGCAAAGAGGAGGGCTTCATGTCCCCTTTCTGGTGTTCATCTATACTGTAAGGAGGAAGGTACGACTCCAATAACGAAGGTAAGTGATATACTAAAGTATAAAACAAGGAAAGGGAAATGGTCCCCCAAAGAACAGAGGAAACTCAACAGTTGAATGTTTGCGGAGTACTTGGTAGGGCTATCGATTTCAGTGTAGTTACATAAATAAAAATTCAGACAATTAATGTTTCAATGATGTGATGATATAAGACCTATAGAAGCTGGGACACTGTAGGGTGAAAGCATATATGCAGTATGGAAGAAATCCTGGGTTCAGTCTCCAGCATTGAAAGATATATATGTATGTATGCATACACACACACACACACACACACACACACACACATATATATATATATATTAGCGATATCTTGCATACTGCCGATAGGCCTTTGGGCTAAGATCAGGTGTAAAATGTATTACTTTATGATTCAGAGTTTTCTGATAGGCAAATATAGGTATATATGCTTTAACAGCAAACAAAGAACAAATATAAATACATTTAAAAGAAAATTAATAAAAGAATTTGATACTGTTAATTCCGTATGTTGAGGCATGGGAGGAGCAGTTAGCTCAGTATATTTGGGATTAATCTGAAAAAAAAGATGAAGTGGGTATATGTGCTTAATTTGGGTTTAGTAAAGATATTTACATAGGTTTTGTTGTTTCCAAATATACTTGCATGCTCGCATAGCAGCTGCTCCCCCAGTCGCAGAGCGCGCACTGTGCAGACTCTCCCCAGAGACAATGTGCCCCACAGGCTGCATTTACAGTCTGGCCCTCAAAGTGTGTGCATATCAGAAAGGCGTGGTCTGCAACCTCTGTGGCCTGAAGCTGCTCTGGAGAACTGCTCCAATGGCCATGTGGATTGCAAGGACAAATTTTGAATCTCAGCATTTCCTATGTAAAACTGAGACATCTTCCCTCTGACAGTGAGCGTGTGGTGGCTCAAGCCTTCATTCCAGAGCACTGAGACATCAAGCCCAGCTGGATTCATAGTGAGATCTACATCAGCCAGGGCTGTGGGATGAGACCTGAGACCCTGTGCCAAAAAATAAAAAGACAGGGGGGGAGGAAGGGAGGGAGGGAGGGAGGGGGAGGGAGGGGAAGAGGGGGAGAGGGGGAGTGAGGGAGGGACGGAGGGGGGAGGGAAGGAGGGAGGGAGAGGGGCAGAGAGAAAGAAGAAACAAAGGAAAGAAAGGAAGAAGGAAAGAAGGAAAGGAAGGGAGGAAGTCCAAGGTGTAATAGATATAATACATCATGCAACCTTTCCATAGGAATAAAAATTTAGATTAATATCGCTAGAGGAGAAAATGAATAATTCTCTTGTCACTTCAGAAAATGCAACAAAACTATTGTTAAAACATAAAGAACAAATATTATAGATCTGGGTCAAGAAGTTAATCAAAGTAGTTATATTTAAGACTGTGAGTAACTAAACACCATTAGACTTTTAATATTCTACGTGAATTTGAAATCATGCATCATTATAATGATTTTTTCCTCCTTCTTTCTTCTACCTCCTTTCTTCTCCCTTGCCCTTCTCTTCTTTTTTCCTTTCTCTTCCTCTTCTTTTCTTCTTTTCATTATTGGAAATTGAACCCAGTGCCTAAAGCGTAGGAAGCAAGGGTTGGCCCACTGAGCTACACCCCCACGCAACACTAACCGTTTGGTTGAGCGTAGAACTGTGTTACCTACTGCTGAAGCTCCAGAGAGCTGAAGTCTTCGACCACAGAGGGCCCCATCGCTCCCGTGTGCAGTACATGCCACCCTTCTACAGACACGATTGAAAAAGTAATAAAATAAATATTTTAAAAATTGCTTCTAAAAATCAAATACGCTTTAGGTCCATGGCAGGATTTAATTTTTGATCGCCAAAAGGAAAGTTTCATGATGTCTTCCTAAAGAATCCATTTTAGAACAGTTTTAGCACTGTGTGTTGAAAAGACTATAGTTTCCTACATTGCTGTCCCTTTCCGGTGGCTTCTGATTGTCCTTACGCTTCTGTCTACATGTTGGCCTGAATCTCTTAGATGCATATCATAGTCAAGACAAAGACAGGAGAGCAGTTTGGGAACAACCTTTCCCCCACTTAAACTTTCTGTGACAAGAGGGTAAATAACTGTCCTTTGCTACGTGCTACAATATAATAAGAATTGCATAAAACACTGAAGAGGGAGGGTGTAAACACAAGAGTTAATGCTGAGTTAATGCTCCGGCAGTTCAGCCTTTGGTCTTTCAGAAGAGAGGCTGACAAAGGTGAGGGTGGCATTCTGGCAGGACTGCTCAGTGGGATGCAGAGAGAATAGCCAGGGGCTAATAACTCAGGGGCGGTCTTCTTCAACTGTGCCTCCAGAGGTCAGTCCTTCATCTGCTGCAGAATCTTCTTGAAAGAATAAACCTGCCCACTACCCAAAGGGGAAAATCACCTGGATAACACTTTGGTTGCTGCAGAAATAACTGCTGCTTTGAAGAACTGTGGAGACAAGGGTGTGGACACAGATAACGATGATAAATCGCCTTGAGTCATGCACGTGGCATTTCCATAGCTGCCCAAGTGATGCATAGCTTTGTTACCCGTTTGTGCAAAGGCTCCATTTTTTCCAGGAGTGTCCATGGGTGGACTGAGCACATATCTGTAGTCACTGGACATCTCCTGTATGAAATTTGGTACTAGAGCACTTAACTACCAAGGAGGAGCTCAGGAGCCTCAGGAGTAAAGATGAAGTGCCTTACATGGAGGTGTCACTTGGTGACTCATATGCGGGCCACTGACAACTTCCAGTGACCAAGTTCCACTGAGTTCATATACACTAGGTACAACTACGAGCAAGCACTCAGCCTTGAGTTGGTAACCTTCCTGTGGCAGAAGAGCTGGGAAGGCAGCCTTACCAAGGCCACACCACGCCCTGTCAGCTAAGCTCGGGATGCACTTCTCCCCATGAAATGTGAATGCTACCTCCTGTTCCTAGCGCTGCAGTTGATTTCTGTAGTTCCAGCCCTTAGGGAGGCTAAGACAGAAGAATCGCCATGATTTCAGGATCAGTCCAGGCCACATATGAGTTACAGAACTGCCTAGTCTGTGTGTGTACGGTGAGATCCTGTCCCCAACAACCCTCCAAATGCTATTACCCAAGCATAACTTTATCAATTGTCTTAAAGCCAAGCCCTCTCCAACTCCTGTAGAAATTTACCATAACAAAATAACAGGGTTGTCATTCTGTTACCCACAAGATTTAGAATCGGTAGTTGGAAATACATGAGTAAGAAAGCAAACACAGGAGGGGCAGGGTGTAATGGGGCTAATAATGGAAATGAAGCAGTGTGAGCCCTCCAAAATGACTGGCAGGCTTCTCCTGTCTGACTCCCTTTCCTTTTGAGCTATAAGTACCTACTACTCTATTGTCCACATAGCACATGGACTCCCTGGGTGCGTTAACACACCAAGACTGCTTCCCACTAGCCCTAAGTCTCCCACAGTATCATACTCTGAACTTCTCTGGCTTCTGGGAAGATACATCTCTCCCTTTCCTCTTGTGAATGATTAACAGTCTCTCAGTATTCACCAGTCTACACTAATAAGGACAGCTGAACAGTTAATATATTCATTGACAAAGCAGTTTAATAGGAAGGAGAAAACATCTTTAAAGGAGCAGAAGGGGAGGGGTCAGCGTGGCGGGAAGTTGCTAGAACCGCCCTTTTGGCGTGAGAGCACGGCTCTGAACGTCCAAACTATAACTAGCTGTAGGAAGTAATCAGCTTCATCCATGTGTTAGGAAATTCTTTTTGGTGAGTTTTTCTTGAACATAATGTCAGGCTGTGATGGGATGACCACAGTGAGGAGCAAAGGAAGAAAAGACTGAAAGGCAGGGCGGAGGCAGATAGCAGAGGGTTGTCAATGCTTATGCTGAAAAGGAAGGATTGTTTTTAAACACATTTGTATTAGTTCTTTGAAACTTTCGTATTTGCATACAAAGTATCTTGATCATATCTACCCCCAGCTTCTCCACAAATCCTTTCAGATCTACTCCAACCTTGTCTTATCTTTCTCTTCTTTTGTCTTCTCGTTTTTTAAAAATTACTTGGCATAACCCATCAGGATCAATCTGCGCACACTCATGGTTGTGGGGCTACCAACTGAAGTATGGCTGACCAACTAGAGGCCATACCCTGAACAGTGACTGTCCCTCCCCAGCAGCCATCTGCTGTCCCAAGCTCCTCAGGTAGCAGTAGAGTGAGTCCCTCTCTCCTCCACATTAGAATGTTGACAGGCAGGTGCAGCTGCTGTGGGGAGCACAGCTGTCCTTCATGTAGAGAAGATACTGCTTCAGGGCAGCCCGCCCTGACCACTGGCTTGTTCTGTGTCCCTGAGCCTTGTGGGAAGGGAGTGTGATGCACTCTGCAGACACTGTCTCTACAGGCTCATCACTGGTGCGTTCCTACACTACTGGTCATCCACCACGTGAAGAAACTTCTCTGTAGGGCTGAGAGCTGTGCTAATCCTGTGGCTACAAGGGATTCTATCAAATGGAGAACATGGAACATTTTGAGGTTGACAAGTGTCAAGTGGAAAGGAAATATTAGTGTTTTTGAAAGATTCCTCTGCATGTAGTAAATCCATCAGTATAATGAGCTTGACTTAACAGTAATTCTGGAGAACACTGTCATTGTTTTGAATGAAGGAGATGGGCATGCAAAAGCTGTCTTAACAGGCAGAATGCTGAGGTGGAAGGCAGTGAAGATGGAGAAAGTCAAAGGCACGTGACAAAATGCATGCAGCCAAGAAAGGGTACAACCAAGTAGCCACAAGGAGCCAGACTGTCCCTGAGCAAATGAAGTGGCTGCTAAGATCAATGGGTATAAAATGTGCTGCAGTCACTGATGGCCAGGCATCAACACCATTGCAACTGAGCTTCCCCATGACAGCTGGGTATTCCAGCCTAAGGACCTTGTCCACAGCAAAGCCTGTCCAAACACTGTTTCCAAATTCACAAGACACCTGACCCAGATGCACCCACACCATTACACATGCAAACAATGGCCCGTGCACACACAGGGACGGCCATTTTTCCATGGCTCCACCTCACGACAGAAGTGTATGCCACATGTCACATCCTAAGTCCGTAATGTCCATAAGCAGACAACCTCTCAGCTTGCTGCCTTAGGAGACAGGATGGAAGATAATTCACAATTTGGAAAAAATTAAATATTTCTAATTAAGAATTTTAATCTTATAATCTTTGTCTTCTAAACATGTTTCCCACTTAACAATCTATCAGTTTATTATAATTATGCCAAGCTTAAGTTTTAATTAAAATATATTCCTTCCTTATATAAATTCAATTTGGTATGGTTTTGAAAAAAGATGACTTACACATTTTATTTTTTAAATATTTAAGTATATCAGATTATAGTTTGTTAATAATGATCAGAACAAAGGGCATTTTTAAAAATCACAAAACTTATAAGAATTAGTTTTGTACCCATGTGAAAATTACTAGAATAAGGAAAACATAAAAATATTATGCAAATGATGACATGAAAATTATTTCTATAATACTTTTAATTTCCATTTGAATACATGTTAACTATCAAATGACACAAAATAAAATATGCACCTATATTGATTGTTCCATATTGTGTTTATATGTTCTTTCCTATGACTGTATTAACATGAAAATGAGTTAAGTCACTATCAGTTAGTTACTACTAAGGACAGTTCTGTACAGTAACGTTCATCTCCAAAGCACTGCTATTGCCATTTGGATCTCGAGTTTTACTTGCATCTTGTGACTTTGCTGAGCCTCAGGAACCAATGTTTGCTTTAGTGATTTCAATAATAGGCCTTTGCGTGCATCCACCAGTAGGTGGAGCAGACAGCATAATTTATTACCAAGAACAAGGGCAAAGGAATGAAAGTCAGTTTCTTTGGAATAAAACAAATCTGTAAATGAGATTTTCTTCAAAGGAAATATGCCCTGTATGTGTTAGATTTGGTTTGACTGGTTACTGAATCAAAATAAATAACTTTATTAAATAATCAATCTTTGCAGAAAGATAAATTTACAAATGGAGGCATTGCTTGCATTTTGCTTTATTCAAATCAACTAAAATTAGCTTTCCTTTCAAAAAATTTTTATAGGGACAAGGATTTTTTTGATGTGTTCATTTAGTAAGGACGTTAAACACAATCCTGCTTTACAGGTGACGGGCACATAACAAACCGTATTTTCTAGGAAATATAATTGACTAATCCTGTTATGTCTGTAGCAACAAATTAACCTTATTACTACTAGTAAATGGTGATTGATTATTTATGCAAATAAGTTGCCATGTTCAGCGTTGTGATTGAAATAAACATATAGAAGAGCGCTTTCCTCTGACTTGAACTTTTTAATTAATAAAGCCTGAGGGGTCTGTTAATTCACCCACTGCAATATTAGTTATTTACTCATGGAACTCCGATTAGCACAAACATATTTGCTTGAATAAAGATGAGATAATAAATCTATGAATAGCTCCTGAAAAATACATCAGATTCATACTAAAATAGGCTTAAAGTAAGTTTAAATTATGCCTGTAAGTATCAATACATCAGCATAACCAGTCTAGGGTTATTAATTCATTTAAATAGCATTATCAAATATAGAAATTAACAAACACAATTTTGCTCTGCAAAAACTCTCCAGTGTTTTTAAAACATTGTTTGTCTGACTAATGTTTTATATCTACTAATAATATTAGGTTCCATTAGAACTATAGGAATATAATGTCCACATTACTATTGTACAATGCATATTAATAATACCATTACTAAATTGTTGAAACTTCCAATAAACTATGTTGCCTTATAAAAATATTACATACATTCTTTTTATACAGGTCAACAAAACTTTGTGTACAAATAAACTTCTCACAAAAGCAGAACTTACACTTGATACTGACAATTAGAACACAAGTCTTTGGAAGTGAAATCTCCTATCTGGGCACAAGCTTTCCAGGAGAGTCAGCCTAGACAACTAACCAAGAATATTTTTATATCCAAACTTCAATGTCCTCCCAATAGCCAAGTCATGAAGGCAAATGAGTAACAATACTCACAGTTAGTCTATGTTTTTGTTTCTTATATAGGGAAAGTATTTAAAATTCCTAGGATCAGTAAAATTAAAACTGACAATGGTTGTTAATCTTAGTGAGGCCGCTTATAGATAGCAAGTTTCTCCTATTAAAAAAGCTATGTGACAGCTGACAAACAAGGCTGAGCAACCCTCATGGCTGAGGATCCGGGAGCAGAACCGAACACACACTAAGTCCCCAGCACAGCACCCGTGGAGGGTAGGCATCCAGAGACATGCTAGCAGGGTGCAGGCTAAGGAGGAGCCATGTTCAGTGCAGTAAAGCTCTGGCGTCCTCAAGTGTCTCCTGAGACAGACACGGACGCAGAGGAAGCAGACCAGATCATCTGGCAGCATCCAAGCCCACGGACCAAAGAACAGATTGGATGATAAGGTGGTATCACTTTTCTATTTTATCACCAAGATGTCTGCCCTTGGGGGCGGTCCTCCATAGGTTCAAAGGTTATCCTTTTATGTCCTTAGTTACCTATAGGTTACACAGTGAGACCATCATTTCGTAATTCAAATCTCCAGGCTGACAGAATCTCTGATGTTTTTATAATATTCTTCTCCAAGGGAGGAGATCTGACGACACAGTCTCACCTGCAATGTCCCAGCACCAATGGCGCAGGGTAGAGTGAAGGCGAAGAGGGCAACAACAAGGAGGCCACAGTGTAAAGAGCTCTACTCCTCATTAATAACTAAACTAAGGAAAAGGAAAGAGCCAGTTCCCTCCTTCTACTATCAACGGCTTGGGGCTTGAACCCAGGTCCTCAGGCTCGGTGGCAAGTGCCTGTACCTACTAAGCCATCTCACCAGACAGTTCCTGTATTTAAAACCTTATTTCTCCGGGCAGGATATTCTATGTGCAATGCACTCATTCTCAGCAACTGTAACAAAATCTTAAGTATAAGAATATATCTCTAAATATTCTAAATTCCACATTTATCTCTCCATATGAAGCAATTTGTTGAAAAGCTTTACTTGACAATGTCTATCAAAATTTAGAAAAGAAGGAAAAAATTTCTTAATCTCAACATTCATTCAATTGAAAGAGAAAGCCTGAAAGCCAGCCAGCTTAATAACTTGCTAGTTCTTGATCAATTCACAACACAACAATAAGTCACTGGGAATGAGCTTTACCACCGTGGCTGGTCACTGCTGACTTGGGCCTGTCTGCCAGTGGTTCAGGCGCTGCCTCTACGAAGCACTGTCACAGGCCAATCATGGCGCCTGCGCATGCCGACACAAAACACGAAATTGAACTTGAAGTAGTGTCTTTGTGCTATCTTTTCAACAAGTCATGTCCTATCCAGCCTGCTAGTTTATCTCTGTCAGGCTCGGGGTCCCAGTGGCTCTCGGGCGCTGCCTGCCACACAGGTAGACTGACCTGCTTTGTGCTGAGCAGGTAATGCATCTTGCGGGCTTGGTAATCTTTTTGCTTCTCCTCCCGTTCCAGGAGAACCTTTCTCTCTTCTCTCTCTTTCATGTCTGCGAACTCCTCCAAAGCCTCCCTGCATCAAAATCGTTAGCAGTTACTCTGTTGGCATCTGTTGATTCCCTAATTCTTTCACTGATGATAATCAAGTTTTTTGAGGGGCAATGATCAGACACATCCATCAAAATCAAGGGTGCAATTTATCTTGCCTGTGAATTCTGTGGAAATCTTTGCTGCTGTTAGACAGCGTTTAAGTGACTTTGTCATGATGGGGCGCCCAACACCAAATGCATACATGTTACAATTAATACAGCAGCAGAGGAAACGCCAACAGCCGGTGAAAAGTGAGTGGCTCTCTGTATCACCCGTGCCCTTTGTTGAAGAGTAGCTATTTTGGAAATATTCAAATATTCCAAGAAGGATATAAGTTAAATTTTAATTATTTACAAATGTCTACTTACTTACTTTGATATTAATCACATTATATTTTAAAGTCCAGATTTTTTTACATGCTTAATCCACTGTTTACTTCAGTTAACAGCTCGACTAATACCAATAAGATTGCACATATTATCCTACATCTAAAGAATTGACATTTTACTCAATTATGTAAGTAATCTAAATAAAGGGTTAGATTAAGTTAAATTGTTTCCTAAGGCATGAGAAATCCACTAAAATAATGAAAAAAGTCCTTATTTATGTATATGCCTAAGAAATTTAAGTGAAAAATAAATTATACTGTGTGATAAATTATACTGTGTGATAAATAGCTTCCAAATAGGACATGATATTATCAAATAAGGAAGAAAGACTACATCTTTTGTTTTCACTGGACAGATTTATCACTCATGTCAGACCAGCATTTTAATTCCACTGTTTTATTTTAAAAACAGATATCTAACTTGGTGTCTACTTCTATATGTAAAATTTCAAATAAATCACCTGAGTCTTTGCTTCGTATATATCAGGGAAAACTAGGAGATAGACTAAAAAGAAAATAAAAAGACAGTAAAAGGGCTCTCCTTGCACCCTGAGTGTCCCCCTTCCAGGCTACCAACGTTTCACACAAGGTTACTGATGAAACACTGTGACGTTTAAAAATCACCACACTAGGCTACTGGAGCAGAGCAATTTTTTTCAACATAAGATTAAATTGCAAAATAAATGAATTACTTGGAGTGGCACGGCCCCTTATTTTACCACCCTTCCCTTGAAAATTGCTTATTAATATGAAAAGGGAGGCATAAAACGGCCTGTTTCCCTTTATGCATGGTATTTGGGGTGCTTCTGCACCCACCAACCTGAGGTAGCTGCACATTTAGACTGCGCTGACAAGCTGGTACAGTGACCTCTCTGACTGCATCCCAAGGCTATTATTAATCGCTAAGTAACCTGGTAAAGCCAAACAAATTTGTTTCCATTGAAAGCATCTCTGTCTGTGTCTGCGAATTTGTTCTGTACCAAACAAACCTCATTAACTGTGTCCACTTTTTGACAAAGAACCAGGAGTTAGAGGAAATGGTGACCTTTCTTTGTCCTTAAGGTACACATTTCAAGACAATTACATATGAGCAAATGAGATTTTTTTACCAGGAAAAATAAAAATCATGTTACACAAAAATGTAAGTGCATTATAAATTTTAATCTTTTAGTTTTATTATCATGGAAAAATGTTTGTGTGAAAAAAATCAATTCCTCTATGATTCCTCTTACACGCCTTTGAGGCAATTTAGAATAACACATGCAGGTACTGAGTGCCCTAGCTTATATAATGTAGGAGTGAGCCCGAGTAAGAACTTGTTAGCAGGAGGAGTGGACTGAGAACCTCTGGACTTCAGGGTATGTAGCTGCAGACAAGGCTGCAGTCACCATCCGTCCAGACACACGACTGAGAGGGTATTTCCTACTGACTTAGCCATGCATGTCGTTTATTTTCTATTATAGAAAATACTCAGATTTTCTGCACCATTTTCATGGCCTATGAATATTCCATGATGGCACTTTAAACATAAAGATTAAAACTACTGTAAATACAAAGATTTATATTTGAGTGCATTTTACTCCTGGCATTTATAGTGACAAATATTTACATATTCTAGAATCACTCTGATAATAAAAATAGAAGTAACCACTGGGAGGCAATGTAGCGGAGCAGTTAGAATGCTCACAGTGACCCTGGCTATACAAGCTGCCCTGTGCTTTTTGCTTGCTATCTAACCTCTGAACTTTAAAACCTTCGTCTGGAAAAGAAAAATACACTATGATTTCCGTCTTCTCATTGAGCTATTGTGAGGGTCAGATAAGCTGAGTCTTTGTGGAGTGATGCTCTGTAAGCCTTAGCTTCCTTCAGCATTCACACGCACAGGGTGCAGAGCTACCCACTTTACTCGCCACAGCCTTTTGTGCTGTCTAATCCCTTGATGGCACTTGATGCACTAAGTGCATACTGTGTGGTTGAAATGGCACAATGAGAACACAGTACCTGGCTTCCTAAGAGGCACAGCTCATGAGCAAAATTTCCACCAGCAGGAAAGAAAGGAGAAAATAAAACGCAGACAAAGCTCTCTTTCCTTCATCCTCCTCATACTACATTGTGGGGATGGTCACCTTCTGATCCCGGAAGAAAGCTGTATGGCTAAAGGGGCGCACATGCATCTGCTGGGCTCTGTTGCATCACTGTGGGGCTGTGTGTGCAGACAATGACCAGAGCTGGTTGCGTCACTGCATCACATTCCCCCACACTGGACTAAAGCACCCTAGCCTGAAGCTGCCAGGAGTGGTTGCTGTTGACTGCTCCTAGCTGACCACCCCCCAGGGGAGACTAGCAGGTTGCACTTACTAAGGGAAGACTCAGGCCTGGGACTTTGGCCCTGTGTGGAACACTGTAAGGGTTCATCCAAATCCCAGAGCTCCCGAGGCTGGCTGGCACCAAGGCAGCTCCCTGCACCCTGCACCCTGCACCCTGCCTTCTCTGTCCAGTCCTCACTCATCCACTAGATCCCTGCTTCAGTCTCTGCACCGAGGCACACACCTCCTTTCTTTCACCCTTGCTACACTGATCATGAACCATTCAAACTGTATGAGAACTTTAGTCACTGTTCTGCTTGGAGGAATTTTCTAGGTAAGATATGTAAATTATCTGATTTAATACTCTTTGTATCCTACTGGGGAAACAATGTTCCACTGAACAGGTTGTATCAGCCTGGTTTACAGATTCAAAGAGATTAAATCTTTACTGAACATCCATAACTAGAATGTGTAATCTGAATCCAAGTCTGACTCCAAAACTGGTGGTTTTAATCATGTTAAATTCATATGACATTATTTTGCTTAATCTAGCATTTTCCTTAGATATTGATTAGATTTCTCTGTCTGAGAAACTAACTACACTATTTTTCAAAGCACACATGAGGATGAGGATGAAGCTAGTCTGGGAAGAGTTTAATGTCTCACCACCAGGTCACAGTTTTAGAAGTAGGTGGCTGCATAGAAACATGGACCATGATTTTGGTGAACAACCATAAGTCTCCCTTCCTTAGGACATGCTTTCTACTTGCTATTTTTTAAGTTAAAACTGCAGGATTCATGTAACTTTTAAAAGGACAATTGAACTGAAAAGGTACTTAACCACTACTAGGTACATGTAATTAACAAGTAGTAAAATGTTACAAGGACTTGAGGCTAGACCCTGGCTCTATCCATCCTGTTTAGCAATGTTCCCTGTTGGTACTACCATGCTTTGCTCTCATCCGGTTCCATCCTAACATATTGCGAAGACGTTCACTTTCAGTAGTGCATGCACACTAACTGCAGCACCCTTCATTTACCGAGCATGCACACTAACTGCAGCACCCTTCATTTACCGAGCATGCGCTAACTGCAGCGCCCTTCATTTACCGAGCATGCGCTAACTGCAGCGCCCTTCATTTACAGAGCATGCACTAACTGCAGCGCCCTTCATTTACGGAGCATGCGCTAACTGCAGCGCCCTTCATTTACAGAGCATGCACTAACTGCAGCACCCTTCATTTACGGAGCATGCGCTAACTGCAGAGCCCTTCCCACCGCTCTTCTCTTTCAAAACGCTAAATTTGTTTTTCCTCCAAGAACTTAAAATAAAAAAATAAGAAAGAAAACCTTACAATTGGGACTGGAGAGATGGCTCCATGGTTAAGAGACTGCTCTTCCAGAGATCCTGCACTCAATTCCCAGCAACCACATGGTAGCTCACAACCATCTACAGATGTCCTCTTCTGGTGTGTCTGAAGACAGCTGCAGTGTACTCATATACATTAAATAAGTGTATTTATACATACATTTGTTTGCCTTCTGAGTCTTCTACTAGACTGCAACCTCCATAAAAATAAAGACTCTGCCTATTGGAATAAAAAAGTCAATCTACTTTGTAAGATAGTCCTGGATGGTAGGAACATTGTGGAAAGGATAAACTCTACTAAAGGATTATTGTCTCCATGTAAGTATTTAGGTCCCTGTGTATAAATGATGGCAGGAACTGCAGGGGAATAGCAGACAGGTGAGGACTCTCTCTCTCAGTCCAAGCATGTATAAGCTGACACTATGTCCTTTCTTGCAGTGACTTATGCATTCCCAAACATACACTTTCTCTTCCTACAATGCCTTGTTAAACTGTTTCTTGATTTTCCCTAAAGCCTATGCCAAACAAGAAAAATACTTTCCATAAAAAATTTTTGAGAAACAACACCCTGCTCAAAATCGTTCCCACAAACAATCCATATTAAAGATCTTATGGGTCCTGAGGTGGAACTCAGTTGTCAGTGTTGTGACAAGTACCTTGTTCATTCACTGGGCCAGCTCACTAGCCCTCAGAGAACTTCTCCGTTTTCTCAAGAAAGGTTCCTAGGTGTCCCCATTCATACTTATTTAACTGTTTTAGCCATCATAAGCCTCCATTCTTCTTTCATGGGACTAATATAGAGTTTATCATAGCTGCATGCACGTGTATGTATTTCTTGAAATAGTCCTATAAGTGCTAGGGTACTGATATGATTATGTCTGTTTAATTAGGAATTCTACGTGGGTAATTTGAGGGGAGGTCAGGAGTTCAGTATGATAATCCAGAGAAGGTAAAAGGCAGGTCAGTGCTCTTTACTGATCTGGAATCTGGGACTGTTTACACAGCAAACTCCTGATGGTGATGGTGACCCTCACTGCACTGTGCGCTATGATGCTGTCATGTTCCCTAGCATGATGTTCTCATGTTCTCTCATGGAGATTGAGAGAGATGATATCATCTGCTAACAAGAGTGTTCTCACCACATACAGGATCTGCTGGCACCTTCACTTCCTAGTGTATAGAACTGTGAGAAAACCAATCAACCAACAAACTTTTGTATTTAATCCAGTCTTTGGCATTTTGTTATAAGGGGCACAAGCAGGTCAAACTCCAAAGCTCAGGTCGGGAGTTCATTCACTAAGGTGCCCTTCTGAAGGCCCTCGCTCTACTCTAGTACCTGCTGTAGGCATCCTATACGGTCACTGCTGTAGACCTCATGAATCTACTCTGTAGTCAACAGCACACCCAGTCTGTGGAGGTTTGATTTGGGAAACAATCGCTGTACTGTGAGGGCTGTGCTGAATCCTACAGTGGAACCAGGACTCTCTCTCCCTGTGTGATGGATGTGGAAGCTGCTACACACACACACACACACACACACACACACACACACACATTGTAGGTACTACATAGACTAGCTATTCAGAATTCCTGAAGGGTCCTACAGGAATGCATACTGTGGGGTTGGG
Organism: Apodemus sylvaticus; assembly: GCF_947179515.1. Classification (NCBI taxonomy): domain Eukaryota; kingdom Metazoa; phylum Chordata; class Mammalia; order Rodentia; family Muridae; genus Apodemus; species Apodemus sylvaticus. Next base: position 94,663,593 of record NC_067483.1, read on the forward strand.
GAGGAGATTGAGAAGGGTTTATTTTGTTCACAAGTGTGATGTCATAAAGTGATGTCATCTCAGTGGTGATCCAGTAGTGATCCGAATACGCATATCACCACAGGAGCAAAGCCCTATTCAAGGCCACCTGACAGGATATGTGTATCACAAAAGATTCTTGAGAACAATAACCTGACAGATAAATACAGGCGATGTGTTTTTAAAAGCACATCACCAAAAGTAGCAGAGGGAAATGGGGATAATATTGCATAGAATTCTCAAGTCAGCACAGAAACCACCATCCAGAACAGCTTGAAGAACACTGATAAGGGTGCTGACAGAAACTGCTCAGTCATTGTTAGCTGTTCTCACAGCAAGTCTGATGTTTTAAAAGAAAACTGGTAAGCACTACTCATGTTTGCTGTGGGTGTGTTATGACATAATAAATTTCATTTATATGTATTGGCTGTATTTACATATTTAAGCTAAAATACATCATTTCCTCCTTCCGTTTCCTCTTTCCAGCCTCTCATGTACTAAATTCAGTGGACTCATTTTAATTGTGTACACACACACACATACACACACACATGTGCACACACAATTTAGCAATTCCTGAAAAGCCTTTGTTTCAGCATAAGATATATTTCTCTCAAAAACATCTATTTTAAGAGCTAACAGCAAGAAAACAATGCTCCCTTAGTCAATATATGCAGACCTCATATGCAGGAGACTGAACCAGCACAAACAGGACATGGCTGGGTCTGTTCCAGGTCCTTTGTGTGTATTGTGGCTCTCAGTTTAGTGTTTTATAGGCTCCCTGAGTGTGTAGACAAGTGGGTCTCTGACTCTCATGCCTTGTCTTGGGCTCTTTTCCTTCTGTTGGTTTGCTTGTCCAACTCTAATGTGATAGTGCCTTTTTATCTTACTCTATTTTAATTTGTTATATTTCATTATCTCTTAGAAGGCTGCTATTTTCTAATGAGAGACAGAGGAGTGAGTGTACCCTGATTGGAGAGGAAGTGGGGAGCACCTGGAATCAGTGAAGGGAAGGGGTACATTATTTGAAAAAAGAATCTATTTTCAATAATAGAAAAAATCGTTACTATCATGAAGAGAAATAACTGACCTGTTGTGTGTGTCACTGTCATTCTGTTGCGAGTGAGGACCCTGTGGCGCTGCTCTGACTTCAGAGCTATAGCTCTTCTCATTCGCTTGCTTTACATGAACTCAAAAGGCACTAAGACCCATTAGGAGATCAGTCATGAAAATCAATTTTTTTCTCTCTGCTGGCTCTTTTGAATCAAACTATTTGAAAAAATTTCTGTAAATTGCAGTATTCTATAATATTCAAATTATGTGGCAGGGGTGGGGCATCTCTAGGGCATGCTGTACCAGAGATCTGGGAAGGAGGGGGTAGATTGCAGGGAGTCTGTGAGCTTGACTCTAGCTGAGACTCCTAGCATTGGGGGATATGGGGCTGGAAGTGGCCACCTCCTGTCGCCAGGCAGAACTCACAGTAGAGGGTTAAGGACACTAAGCCATCCACACAGAACCTTCAACCCAAAATTTATCCTGTCTACAAGAAGTGCAAGGACAAAGATCAGGCAGAGACTGAGGGAATGGCGAACCAATAACCAGCCCAACCTGAGACCCATCCCCTGGGGCAAGCACCAATCCCTAACACTATTGATGATACTATGTTATGATTGCAGACAGGAACATGCTATCCTCTGAGAGCTCCACCCAGCAACTGACTAAAACAGACACAGGGACCTACTTCCAGAGACTGAAATACCAGTCAAAGGGCTTTCATGTGCTAGACGTAGCCCCCGCATATGTAGCAGAAGTGTAGCTTGGTCTTCATGTGGGTCCCTCAACAAGCAGAGCATGGGCTGTCCTTGACGCTGCTGCCTGCCTGTGGATCCCATTCCTTCCCCTAACTGGGCCGCCTTGTCTGGCCTCAGTGGGAGAGGGTGGGCCTAGTCCTGCAGTGCCAGGTCTGACGTGCCAGGGTGGGACGGTCCCCAGGGGCCCTCCCCCTTCTCAGAGGAGAGACGGGCAGGGGGACTGAGAGAGGGAGAATGGAGGTGGCCTGGGTCAGGATGTAAAGTGAATAAATAAAGGAAGATATTCAAAGTATAATACTTCAGTGTGAAATTATGTAGGTTTTATCATTATGGATTCTTTGTGTAAAAGGAAGTAAAAGTATATATATATATATATATATATATATATATATATATATATATATATATATATACACAAATAATTGAGAGAACACAGGCTCAGTACAAGAGCAGAACAATTTGTATACTTGTATAGCATTTGAAGCTCAGGATTCCAAGTGTTTCACAGACATCTATTTATCCTCACAGCACTGCACGGTGGTGAGCCAGGGGCAGGTATCATGTAAGATGTCTGTGCTCTCATAAGTGCAACGACGCTCCAGATGAGACCTTTGCGAGCAGCACCTAGGTGTTCCTGCATACAGGCAGATCAAGGCCATCACACTCTTCTTGTGGATCTTTCTTGTAATGACCTATGGACCAACATCAACTTGCAGAGGTGTTTAGTCTGCGATCAGAGTTGATGTGACTGACTCTCTCACTTCACAGGACACAAGCTGCACGGCCTGACTTAGTTAATGTTTCCTCAAACATTGCCTCTCCTTTAAAACATGCTGTGCTTTAACATAAGAGTGACTGAACAATTGGCTCTGTGTCTGCACATAATCCACCAAACACCAACCAGTGTCCGCTCTGAGCTAGTCAGAGGACAGGGCCATCGGGTTTAAAGCAACCGCTACATGTAGCTACAGTGAATACACTTGAGCTTTGAGAAAATAAAGGCTGGGTGTGTTACTTAAGTCCCAGTAATCACTTCTATATGATGCCACAGACAAGTTCACTCATCGAGTGTAGGGTAAGACAAGAGAAAATGGCGATTCAGAGAATGAAGTCTAATGGCTTCTCCCCTCATGTCAGTGATATCCGCATGGGAGGAACAGAAGGAAAAAATGGATGTAAAGAAAGACCACTGGACAACATAACTCAGGTGAACTGACATTGATGATGGGCAGGACTCAAATGGAGTTTTTTCTATCCAGTGCTCTTGGAGTAGACTACCACATCACAATTTCTACTTGGTCACAAAATCCTGTGCTGTAAATCAATTTTTGGTCACAAAATTCCCGGAGCTGTCAACCTGCACAAATGTTCAACTATGATGGCCACACACACTTTCTTTAAGCCCTGTGTTGTTGACTGATGTAATTATTTAGGAATCTTGTCAGGACTGACTGGGTTGGCACAGAAGTTAGCAGCATGCGCTTCTCTTCTACAAGACTAGAGTTAGGTTCCCAGTACCTATGTCAGTCAGCTCACAAATGCTGTATTCTGGCTGAGGGATCACAGACACTCTTCTGTTCTTCTCAGGCACACAAGGGAAAACAGAATACATCCCTTAAAAGAAAGGATACAGTCCAAGTATTTGTTCCGGGTTTGCTGAGTTCTTACTATTGGATATGAAAAGACAGCACTCAGATATGGATGCCCAGCTCCATGGGTCCCGTGGTATATGACCTCACAGCCATCCTTACAGACGCAGATAAAGAAATCAGTAGTAATGATTATACTTTGTTGATAAAGATTCATAGGGAAAAGGCGGGGACCTGATGACAGTTAGAGCAGAGATCTATCAAAACATTTCAGGGTTCAGTCCAATGGAGAAGGCGTACTCTGGGGTCACATACTAACCGATTCCCAGTCCAATGGAGAAGGCATACTCTGGGGTCACATACTAACCGATTCCCAGTCCAATGGAGAAGGCATACTCTGGGGTCACATACTAACCGATTCCCAGTCCAATGGAGAAGGCATACTCTGGGGTCACATACTAACCGATTCCCAGTCCAATGGAGAAGGCATACTCTGGGGTCACATACTAACTGATTCCTCAGTTCAGCTCAAGTGGAGAATATATTTCTTGCTTCTGACTTGAAAAAGTAAGAACTGTCTGACTAACTGTAGGAGAGGAGGAGACTTAGGAAAACCATTGCTTCATGCACAGGCATGCTTCCTTGAAACATCTAAAGATGACCAAATAGTGAGATTAGCCGGCATCCGAGGAGATGGATAAAATAATCAGGAATTCTGGATGGATGTTTGGATTTAGGAACCATATTAAATAGCAAAGTTTAGAGAAATAGATGGGATTGTCCATCGCAGATGGACTGAAAGGACACATGGTCAGAGGTGGCACCAACACTAAATCAAATCAAGCAGGAAGAGAAGCCAGCAGCTCAGGTGCACACCTTTAACCCTTTAATCAGGAGGCAGAGTCAGACACGCCTGTGAGCTCCAGGCCAGTTCTGCATAGTTAGTTATGGGCCAGCCAGTCCTGCCTACTCAGTGAGACTGTCTCAGTAAACACACAAACAATTGGGGTAGGGGGAGAAGAAAGCAAGCAAGCAACCAAAACCAACAAAATGTGCACAGAAAATGGATCCAAAAAACCCCCAAACCTCTTAGAAGAAGAAAACAGAAGAGCAGAGTGAGGTCTAGGTTCTAAGAGAAGTTAGAAGACCATGGTTGGCAGTGTCGCCGTGACTCAGAAGTCAGGTGAGATGAAGGCCAATGCTACAGCAGTCAGAGGAACAGCCTTCCAGCAAGTCTCCTTTCTCAACACCCAGTCACAGCAGTGCGCATGTGCGCGCTCACACACACACACACACACACACACACACACACACACACACTCCAGGAAGATGGACAGAGTTTGTATGTTACAACCTGAAGTTTCTACTCTTCCAGTAAATAGACACTGGATGCCTTTTAAGGGAAGAGCCCAGTCTGCACTTTCAGTTAGACGCTGCAACCCGCCGTCATGTCAATTATTGCGTATTTATATAAAACAGATAAAAATGGCACAAACAGCCAATACTGTGGAGCGGTGTGTACTGTGGAGCGGTGTGTACTGTGGGGTGGTGTGGGCGTTTGCAGAATAAGCTGTTATTTTCTTCAGCCCTTAGGCTAGCTCTTACCATAAGAGTTTATAACCTACATATAATTAGATAATGACAAGCCTCTATGGTTTAGTTTGCTGAGATCAGAACACTGTATTTTAAAGATGAGGTTTATCAAAACGCTATCTTTGGTCATCATATTAGTCTCCTTATTTACACAATAACTGTGGTGCTCTACTTGTGTCCTTGAAATAGGGAACGGGGACACCACAGTATGAAAAGTGGCCTAGCTGCTGGAGTTCATAAATTTTGCTCAGCTTTGGATGAGTTCAAAGAATTGCCATGTAAGAAAAGCCTTACAGAGGGAATTTATCTGATTATGGCTGTAATAATTACCCAGCTGTTTATTGCAGATAGAGAAATAATTCATGCAGGCAGTAGGCCGTGGTGGCAATGACTCCACATTTAGTGAATATGCAAACTGTTCACTTCTAATTAACCGAGCTGGAGGATGCCCTTATTAAATGTATAAACTAAAAGTGCCTTCCTGACAAGTGATGAATTGTTACAATGCACAAACTCTTGCCACAGAATTATTGGAGTGAACTTAGGGCTTAACTTCATTAAGAGATCTTTTGGGATAGTTAAATGAGGATGGACAGCGTAACAAGGCTTACCTGACAGCCAATGACACGCGAGAGCTGGATGCAACTACATCTTTCCCTCTGTCCTACTTAACTCCAGATTCACACGAGATAAACTGGGAGACTCCTAAGTTAATTTCACTTTGAATGAGCAAAAGAACTGAAATACCATGACAGCCCACTTAGAGGCAACCCGGCATTCACCTATTGAATAAATCTACAAAAGAGCCATTTCTTTTTATTCAAGTATCTTTCCATATCAAAAGCTTAAAATCTACTATTTCTTTCCTTGACTTTAAAATAATGTTTAACAAAAAACAAATGGTTTATGAGTTGACTCTAAATGATATATGGGTCAGCTTTAAGTCATATTTTAAATAGTAAATGGATGTTTTATGAAAAAGTAACACAATACAGAAATCAATCATAACTCTGAATTTTATCTATTTTTCTCCAAATAATTAGGAAATGGTTCATTGTCTGCACGTCTGATTGAGTATACCAAGGCAAACATTCAGCCCACACCAAGCAGCTTTATGAATTCTTACATCCCCCATAAGAACTGGCTGGAAGCTGCTACTGAGACGAACTTCTTGACTAAATCAAACAAAATTAACTGTGTTAAAGAAATTGGCTGAGGCTGGCCTCTTACCCATGATCCTCCTTCCTCTGCCTCCATGTGCTGAGATTATGTGTGCTAGCATGCCTGATGTTGCTGAAGTGTGTTTCCTTGGACCAAGCAATTCTATCTGTTTTACAGGTTTGTTGTCAAAATTGAAGCAGATGAATTCCAGTGAATTTTGGGAATATTCAATAGGAATATTCACATATTTATGTAAATATTGGTTATGAGTTGGATAAACAGGGGGCTAGGTTGAGAAATTTGTGAGAGTTCCTTTAAGAAGAAATATCAAAGAGGATATGGAGGGAGTAGAACATATGTTATGAGCATGCATGTCATCTGTCATATGTGTTGATGACATGCGTTGCAGGGTACTGAGGCACTGATATGCTAATTAGCAGAGGTACATAAACAAAGAAAACAGGTGAACAATAACATCTTTGGAAGAAAGAAAGGAATGGAAAATACCATCCTCTGCTCCCACGGCACTGCAGAGTTTGGCCCTGGCTGATGTCTGCTGGCAGGAAAGAACATCAGACTCCATAAAGGTCAGCTCAGTGCGAATCTGAAGGATTATGTGAGGTAGTGTCCTGGACTCACCAAGAGGTTTGTGGGAGAAAGCTGATGCTGACAGAACCCACGCACAGGGAGGGCACTCTGAGCCTACTACGCATTGAAGTCCTCTGGGTCCTCTGGACCCAGGCCTCTTGACACGGTGTCATCTTTACAAAAACTGGATGGCACAGGAGAGGATAAAGAGTGTGAACCTCAGAGGCTGGCTGAGGTGCCAGCACAGCACTGGCAAGAATCCAGCACGTCAGGGGCACTCCCAGAGCAGGACAGAAAGCCAGAGCCTGCCTCGCCAACCCAGCGATCATGGAGACAAGGAGGCAGTGACCAAGGCACCAGCACTAGTGTGCAGATTGCACTCGCAGCCTGCTTGTCTGTGACATAGAGGAACATAAGAGGAATGGATAGGGCCCTTAGACAATTGAGGAAAAGGAAAACTAATTGGACAAAAATGTACTCTCTGAAGGAATAAAGGAAGTGATTCCAATTACACTCACTGCACACAGTTAGAAAAACTTTTCTTAAAGGTCATTCTCCAAAAGTGCTTGTCTCTGGTATGACTGCAAAGAGATTTCATAATCTTTTCTTGTAAAAGAAACTGTAAACCTCTACAATGTTTCCAGTTTTGAGGAGAACACAACAGACAGTGAGTCAGGTGGGGACAGCCATGATGTCTGGATAGATTCTGGTCATTGTGCCAGTGTCATTTATTCTGATGGAGGCTAAGCTCACACATCTCTAGCTCGACAAGCCACCCATTTCTTTTTCCAAAGCCATTGGTTTACTAAAGTCACTCCAACGACGGTAGGATGGCTGCACAGTGCTTTCTTCTGTCCTCTTGATCGGTAAGCCAGGCTTCCTCTCGCCTTGGGCTAAACCCTCTGTTAAGGAATGACGGTGACATCAGTGGAGGGTGGACGAAAGTGAGGGAGGAGCCTGCTCCGCACCTCCAGAGCTTCTCTCAGAAGAAGCCAGTAGACAGGTCTGAGTGCCATGCCTGTGATTCTGTAAGCTCAAGGCTGAGACTCAGATGCAGAGAGGAATGTTTCCTACTTCAAGAGGCATGCCAAAGACTGGCATAGACAGAAAGTAGAACTCCAGGAGTCGCAAGACCAAACAGTATGGCAGAGAGAGAAAGCTTAGAAGCTTAGCCAGATGAGCTTAGCACATGTTAATTTGGAAGCAGCCAAGAAGTTCATGCTTAGATGAGAGTCAGAGAGCTGAGTCCAGAGAACAAACATTTCAAAAGCAGAATGTTCTGGGCAGCCAGACAGGCTCACGGAGTTATGTGAAACACACAGTGGGACTGGCAAACTAAAAACGTATGTGCAGGGCTCAGTCACTAAGGCAATCCACCAGGCCTACACTGTGCTAAGTGTCTGCATCGAATATAGGTCTAACAAGGACAGTACAGGCAGCCACAAGGCAGCAGACCTGTCATAGTCATTTTGTTCCATCCACTGTGATCAGGGGAGGACAGACATTAGCCTCTTGAGCATTTTAGAGAATTCTGAAGATAGGAGGGAGTTAGAGAATTGTTAAAAATGGAAGATAATTGTAAATCATCCCATAGGAAGGGGCTTCTTTTCTTGCCTCAGAATTGCATGCCCCTGCTTTTCCTATGCTATGGCCGCCATGCAGGAAACTCACAGGATCCTAGCCCCCTAGTGAACTCTGTTGTTTCTCCAAAAATAGGGCATTTATAATGCACCACTGAGGCCTGTAATACAGTCTTGTATCCTGCTTCTGAGTTCTGCACCTTCCATGAGGTTCTCTTTTCAGTAGCTAGGACTTGATCCACCTGGCACGGGAGGAGGGACTGTGGAACAGCTCTTGCCCATTCTGGAATTGATGTGGCCTGTGACGATAAGGCTTTTCTCCTTTATTTTTTGCTGCTTCTCACTCACAGCCTTGTCTGTCTCAGATCCCAATATCTCTGCTGTACACAACACTGCATTTAGAAATTTATTTGCAAGAACAACATTAATTCTAAAATTATAGAGTCTACCCTGGAAAAGGTCTGTCAGGTAACCTGAGACCTCCAAAATTCAAGTTCAAAGTTTAAGTTGCCTGGTGCCCTGGGCTAGCTGGTACTTGACTGCAAGTACCACAGTGTTGGTTTATTTCCATTCACATTGCTTGCTCTAGGACCATGGCTTATCTAAGTTCCTCCCTTAGGTGACTAAAGGTTTCTGCTGAGCCTGAAAAACTGAATGGCTCTCCCTCAGTGACTCAGACACTCTTTCAGATAACCAGATGCCCTCAAGACAAAAGCATACTTGAGTGGAGCAGCATGAGTCCTCATCCTCGTGTTTTGTATAGTAATTATCCACAGTGTAGATAACTGCTCGCTGCCTAGCTGTCTTCAGAAAGGTTACCATTCTGAAAGGCTCAGCCTACCTAGCCCTTCCTCGCTGGGCTCACACGCCTGGTTTCCAAGGAACATTTCCTTATTGTCATCAAACACCCTGATCAAAACAACTTAGGGGAGAAAAGAATTTATTTGGCTTATATTTTAGGACACAGTTCATCACTAGGGGCATATTCAAGCAAGAACTCATAGACAGTAAGGAAAGCAGAGCAGGACCCAGGTGGCACGCTCCCTGCTGGCTCAGACTGGACTCTCTGCTCATCTACGTTCTTTTATAGTTCGAAACCAACCAACTGACCGACTGACTGACAGTACACCTGAAAGAATGCTGGTCACACTGGAGCTGACCCTCCTATATCAAGATAATCTACAGAGGTGCCCATAGGCAATCGGATCTAGGCAATTGCTCACCTGAGGTTCTCCTCTTAGATGATTCTAGATTGTACCAAATTGACAGTTAAATCTCACTAGGACCCGGGGTGAAGGCCCAGGGGCTGAGCAGGAACTAAAGTCCTACAATTTATGGTCACAGCTTATGCTCAGGATTGCTTGAAGTTCAGAAGCATTGGGCATTTCATAAATAGGATGCCTGTTAAACAAACACTCACTATATTTGGTGACCACAACCCTTAACAGCACATACTAATAGCTATTCTCTTTCATCCTTGCAGACAGGCACAGCACCCTGTAATCCAAGTGCAGCTCACAAAAAGTGGATAGAGAGGTGAGAAGGAGGCAGTATCCAGCAATATCTTGAAAAGTACATATCTTCAATTAACATCAAAGTCCTAATTGGTAAAGATTTGTATCATATAACAAAGTAAATAACATTTGAAAAATTATTTTCTACCACGACAGTTTCCATTTTGCCACAAAACTACCTACAATAACTAATTCCATCATGATTTTTTTTCTGTTGCTTTTAATACCCTAGGGACCTCAATATCTAGGACCAAGGCACTTGTTTATTTCATTGTCTACTTGTATTTGGGTTTTTTTTTCCGAAAAAGAAGGAAAGGCAACTTTTAAAGAGGTTGGGATGGATCTTCAGAGAGAATGATTGCTTATGATATATGCCAGAATTAAAGTGTAACCACTATCACATAAAGCAGAGAGAGAGAGAGAGAGAGAGAGAGAGAGAGAGAGAGAGAGAGAGAGAGAGAGGTATGAAGGCTGAACTCCAATATCTAGTTTTATCCTTACTTTAGGACACAACGTATCTATCATTTACTTAAAATTTAGATTTTATTTTATTTTTTTGAAATATAGACAATGTGTATCTCCAACGGATAGATGGAAAAATATCTAAAACACCACACACATGAGTTGGATGTTAAGTAAGACTGACATCACATCACGACTGTGTACTGGATTAGTCACTGCCTGCTTTGTCTACCTTTGTCCATACAAATGTTTGCTTGGCTAATTGACCAGGATGCTTCTGCCTAGAGCCAGCCACAGTACTGGTTCTCACTGCTGTTTCCCAACAACACACAGATATGCAGCACCAAAAGCCAGACATTTACAGTAAGTCTGGAATTAAGACTTTGTTTTAAGGTTGCATTATTTTTTACGGTGATATCAGTTCCACTGTGCTTGGCAGTATTGTCAGGCATGTATTCAACATTAACAGATTAAATAAACTCCATATTCTTGCAACTTACATTTCGATTTTTTCAAAGAAAATTCAAAAGATCCTTAACATCCATATGTACTAACAAAAAGAAGAATGCACGCACTCCTATAGATTGTTGAGGGGCTTCCATTTGGATGTTCAAGGGCTATACATGTTCCAGTCTGAAAGAACATGCTGGTCTCCTTCATACTGTCATTAGTTAGAGCACAGCTGGAAATGCACTGCCTAGATGGCTCTCCATACTAAAAGACATCAATCCAGAGAACTGGAAATCTCGCCTCAGTCACAATATGCAGAAATTATCTCAATTTTCTCCCGTGTTTTCATTAAACTATCGCCTTCATCATCTTTGTATTCTCTTCTGTCAGAGCAAACTTATTTCAAGACTATGGAAACGAGTGCATTGAGGTGCCAAGACTACCAGTGAGGAGGAGAGGGGGCACTCAACCACAATGAGGAGAAGAGGGAGCACCCAACCACAATCACAATGAGGAGAGGGAGAACTCAACCACAATGAGGAAGAGAGGGAGCACTCAACCACAATGAGGAGAGGGAGAACTCAACCACAATGAGGAAGAGAGGGAGCACCCAACCACAATCACAATGAGAGAAGAGGGGGCACTCAACCTCAATGAGGAAGAGAGGGAACACTCAACCACAGTGAGGAGAGGGAGCACTCAACCACAATGAGGAGGAGAGGGAGCACTCAACCAAGGTGAGGACGAGGAGGGGCACTCAACCACAAGGAAGAGGAGAGATGAAAGTCAACCACAGTGATATTCAAACCTTTTGAATTGAGTTTCCTAGAAACTAGCCACGTTCATAAACATCAGGTTTATAGCAGCTTTTTTGCTTATCCTTCAAAACAAATGCAAATTAGCAGATTACAAAGAGCAGTTAGCACAAATATTCACATAAATATTTTGAAACAGCAAGCTGTTGGTTCACTGTTACTTCTGGATTATGACAAGCAACACTAAGAAGGAGCGCTGACAGAGAAATAGAGAAAACAAATGGAAAGGGGAAACTGCACTTCCAAAGTTCAACCAGAAGTGGTTCACAGGAGAATAACAGGCATCAAACACTGCTTCAGTTCTCACATGCCAGAGATGTTATACACGCTGATGTCTGGGTTTCAGAGTATCAGGGAAGCAAACATACAGCCCAGTTCATGGCAACACTACATACCTGGCTAGGGACCATGTGTAGTATTTCACCAATATTACCCTTATCATGAAACAGCTGATTGTGCATTTGTCATCAATATTGTCATGTTTTATTATATCTATTATAGATATATATCGCAAACTAAACTGTAGTCTCAGGATGATTTGATATTATAATACATAGTTGACCTTTTAGGAGATAATAACAATAGCTAGTTCTTAATGAATTAATAAGAATAGTTCTTTTTTGGATTTTTGCATTCTAATTTTATCCAATTTATATTACTTCTCATAGCTTAGTTTTTTTTTAATTGGATATTTTCTTTATTTATATTTCAAATGCTTTCCCCTTTACAAGTCTCCCCTTCAAAACTGTCTATCCCACCCCCATGCCCCTGCCTCTATGAGGGGGGCTCCCCCACCCACCACCCACTCCTGCATTCCCACCCTCACATTCCCCAACACTGGTGCATTGAACACCAAGAGCTGCTCTTCCCACTGAGGTCCTCTGCCACAAAAGCAGCCAGCGCCATGGGTCCCCCCATATATACACTGTGGTTGGTGGTTCAGTCCCCGGGAGCTGCGGGGGGGGGGCTGGCTGCTTGACACTGTTGCCCCCCCATGGGGCTACAAACCCCTCAGCTCCTTCAGTCCCTTCTCCAACTCCTCCACTGGGGACCTCACTCTCAGTCCAATGGTTGGCTGCAAGCATCCACCTCTGTATTTGTCAGGCTCTGGCATAGCCTCTCAAGAGACAGCCATATCAGGCTCTTGTCAGCAAGCACTTCCTGACATCAACAATAGTGTCTGGGTTTGGTAACTATATATGGGATGGATCCCTAGGTGGGGCAATCTCTGGATGGTCTTTCCTTCAGTCTCTGCTCCACACTTTGTCTCCATATTTCCTCCTATGTGTATTTTGTTTCCCCTTCTAAGAAGCATTGAAGTATCCACACTTTGGTCTTCTTATTTGTTGGGCTTCATATAGTCTTTGAATTGAATCCTGGGTATTCTGAACTTTTGGCCTAATATCTACTTATCGGGTGAGTACAAACCATGTGTGTTATTTTATGACTGAGTTACCTCACTCAGGAAGATATTTTCATTTGTTCCTCTATTTGTCTGCAAATTTTATGAAGTCATTGCTTTTAACAGCTGAGTAGTATTCCACTGTGTAAATGTACCACATTTTCTGTATCCATTCCTCTGTTGAGGGACATCTGTGTTCTTTCCAGCTTCTGGCTAATATAAAAATGGCTGCTATGAACATAGCAGAGCATGTGTCCTTCTTACATGTTGGAGCATCTTCTGGGTACATCCCCAGGAGTGGTAATAGCTGGGTCCTCGGTGGTAGTATATACGATTTTCTGAAGAACCAACAAACTGATTTCCAGAGTGGTTGTACAGGCTTGCAATCCCACCAGCAGTAGAGAAGTGTTCCTCTTTCTCCACATCCTTACCAGCATCTGCTGAGTTTTTGATCTTAACCATTCTGACTGGTGTGAGGTGGAATCTCAGAGTTGTTTTGATTTGCATTTCCCTAATGACTAAGAATGTTGAACATTTCTTTAGGTGGTTCTTGGCCATTCGAGTTTCCTCAGTTGAGAATTCTTGGTTTAGCTCTGTTCCTCATTTTTAATAGGATTATTTGGTCCTCTGGTGTCTAACTTCTTGAGTTCTTTGTATGTATTGGATATTATCTCTCTATTGGATGTTTACATATCCAGTTTGTTAGTCTATGTCTTTTTATTGGGGAATTAAGTCCATTGATGTTAAGAGTTATTAAGGAATACTGATTGTTGCTTCCTGTTATTTTTGATGTTATTTTTATGTTTGTGTGGCTATCTTATTTGGGTTTGTTGAAAGATTACTTTCTTGATTTTTTCCAGGGTATAGTTTCCCTCCTCACATTGATGTTTTCCATCTATTACCCTTTGTATGGCTGGATTTGTGGAAAGATATTGTGTAAATTTGGTTTTGTCATGGACTATCCTAGTTTCTCCATCTATGGTAATTAAGAGGTTTTTGGGGGGCTGGAGGGTATAGTAGCCTGGGCTGGCATTTGTGTTCTCTTAGGGTCTATATGACATCTGCCTAGGATCTTCTAGCTTTCATAGTCTCTGGTGAGAAATTTGGTGTAATTCTGATAGGTTTGCTTTTATATGTTACTTGACCTTTTCTCATTACTGTTTTTAATATTCTTTCTTAGTTTTTTGCATTTGGTGTTTTGACTATTATGTGACTGGAGGAATTTCTTTTCTGGTCCAATCTATTTGGAGTCCTGTAGACTTCTTGTATGTTCATGGACATCTCTTTCTTTAGGTTAGGGAAGCTTTCAACTATAATTCATTGAAGATATTTACTGGCCCTTTAAGTTGGGAATCTTCACTCTCTTCTATACCTATTATTCTTAGGTTTGGTTTTCTCATTCTGTGCTGGATTTCCTGGAAGCTTTGGGTTAGGAGCTTTTTGTATTTTGCATTTTCTTTGACTGTTGTGTTAATGTTTTCTATGGTATCTTCTGCATCTGAGATTCTCTCTTCTATCTCTTGTATTCTGTTGGTAATGCTTGCATCTATGATTCCTAATCTCTTTCCTAGGTTTTCTATCTCCAGGGTTGTCTCCCTTTGTGATTTCTTTATTGTTTCTAATTCCATTTTTAGATTCTGGGTGGTTTTTCAATTCCTTCACCTATTTGCTTGTGTTTTCCTGTAATTCTTTAAGGGATTTTTGTGTTTCCTCTTTAAAGAATTCTAGCTGTTTACCTGTGTTCTGTATTTCCTTAAAGGAGTTATTTATGTCCTTCTTAAAGTACTATATAATCATCATGAGATGTGATTTTAAATCAGAGTCTTGCTTTTCTGGTGTGTTGGGGTATCCAGGGCTTGCTGTGGTGGGAGAACTAGGTTCTGATGATGTCAAGTAACCTTGGTTTCTGTTGCTGTTGTTCTTGCCCTTGCCTCTCTCCATCTGGTTATCTCTGGTGTTAGCTGGTCTTGCTGTCAATGACTGTGGCTTGTCCTCCTGGAAGGCTGTGTGTCAGTACCCCTGGGAAACTACTTCTATCTGGGAGGAATTTGTTTATGGAGAGCTGTGGCACAGGGTCAGCTCTGGGGTGCAGACAGAAATTGGAAGTATCCCGTCCACAATTGTTCCTTGGTTCCCATGTCCTGATGACTCTGGGTGGGCCAAGATTGTCTTTGGCCAGGAATTTGAGCAGAAGTGGTGGTCTTACCTGTGCTCACAGATGTGTCGGCACTCCTGGGAGACCAGTTCTCTCCTCATGGTATTTGTGTATAGTGAGCTGTGGCACCGGGTCAGTTCAGGGTGCAGATGTGATTTTGCATTTTAATACAGAGGCTATTAGCTTTTTAGAAAGCAAGGAATGCATCTAGTATATAATACATATATAATTTGATATATAATGTTTAATATAATATTAATATTGGGAAAATGTTGATGCTAATAATAAAATCACTAGTCACTCTCAAAAGTCTGAAAGACATATATAGTGATATGTAGAAAGAATGTCACCTCAGAGATAACCTTCCATATACCTATGGCAATGTAAAAAAACATTCATACTTCAGCAAGAAATAGGATATTTTAATAGTAACTTGTAAATATTCTAATGATCTTTCTGAATTTCTTAACAGCTAGTCTAGAATACTTTTAAATTTAATTAAAGGTTTTAAGCATATAATGTGTACAAGGGGATAAATTATTGATTTAGATGTATTTTAGTATTCATTGTCACCGTGGTATAATGACTATATAATACACACTTACTATAAATTTTTTACCATAGATATAACTGAGTAATTTCTTTTTGTATCTTCATACAGTTCAAAGTGCTCTGTATTTCATAGTAAATAATCATAGAGGTTTTTTGTGCTTTTTAAAATGATTCATTACAATATTAATCAAATCTTCTCAAACTTGGAGGTGTACTGGAAACCTTAATTATTTTTGGAAGCAGGATCTGCCTCTACCTGAGTCTTGATGTATTAAATGAAGACTTCCATTGAGGTAGAATATCTGTACCTCACGATGCAGCCCATTACTGCATAGTTTAACTTACCACAAATGTGCTTTTTTTTTTATTTTGACCACAAATCTTTCCTTTGTCTTCATTTCCCCCCTCTTCTTTTTTGGTAAACAATGGCTTTTAAGAACTATGAGAAGAGAGATCATGCTTTCCTTTGAGTTTCTGTTTTCTAATCTGGGCACCTTTCATGATCACCAAGCCCCCAAAGTTCCTAGTGGTGGAACCGGAGAAGTGATTCAGGGCCTAAGAGCACTGGCTGCCCTTGCAGAGGACCCAGGTTCAGTTCTCAGCACCCACGCAGCAGCACACAACCATCTGTAACTCCAGGTCCAGGAGATCTGACATCTGACCTCCATGAGAACCTCATGGACACAGGTGCACAGACTTAAATACTCGCAAATCACCCATAATCACCCATATACAGGAGGTGAGTTGCTTTTTTTATTTTGTTTTTCTTGTTGGTTTTTTGTTTGTTTTTAGGAAATTATACTGATATTTAGGGAAACAGTCTTTTGTTTTAGGCTAATGTTCATCATCATAAAGAGCAGAATCCAGTGTTTAACTCTACATACTCAGTACGTTGATCTGAGGAAGTTTTATTTTCCAAGATATTTCTATTGCTTATGTCATTTGTATACTTTCTACATATTTGTATAACAATGCATATGCCACTGGAGTGAGCAGAATTACTGATGTCCTGAGTTCTAGGATTCCGTGTTAGTTCTCCTATAATTTAACAACGTGGCCCACGGCAGAAGCATGCTTTCTGTTGTTTGATTTAACACCTATGCACAAGGTTATTATCACCTACTGTTTGATCTCTTTGGTGAGGGTTCAAAGGTATGCTTTCTCAAAACTCTGAAGATAATGGGACAAAAAGTATAGGACTGGGGGTCTGTGGATTTGAAACATAAGGCCTTCCATTTACCCTTTGCATAAATGTAACTACAGTATTAATTCACTCAACAGACCACCAGAAATTTCTTTGAAGAAACTAATGACTTTAAGAGAAGTGACTTTGAAACTGGCAACCGAGCATTCTCTAGTGAAAAGTGCTAGCTTGGTTTCCAGGCCTTGTGGTGTTGTGAATGAGAATGGCCCCCACAGGCTCCTATTTTGAGTGCTTAGAACTGCCTGGGAGAGATAAAGAGGTGTGGCCTTATTGCAGGAGGTGTCATTGCAGATCTGCTTTGAGGTTTCAAAGGGCCCCACTATTTCTAGTCTTTTTCTCTCTACCTATTGCTTGTGAATCAGAAGAAAGCTCTCAGCTACTTCTCCAGTGCCATGCCTGCCTTCCTGACACATGCCACCCACCATGATGGTCATAGGTACAACTTCTGAAATGGTTAAGCAAGTCTCCAGCTAACTGCTTTCCTTTTATAAGTTGCCTTGGTCATGATGGTTTGACATGGAAAAGTAGCTGAAACAACATTAGTTGCCAACAAATCCTCCCAGTCAAAAGAATTTATTCTGCACATTCAACCATCCTTTGTTTTTTATGATTATGTATAAGCAGCTACAGATCATCAGTTGTTTGGCAAGAAGGAGGAAAATGAAAATAATCTGAATTTCAAGCACTACATACATGCATTGTGTACATGTGCTTCTGTGCATGGGTTTGTGTCTGAGGTCAGATAACTTTTATCTTTTTTTTTTCCAGACAGGGTCTACCACTGGCCCAGAGTTCACAAAGTCAGCAGGCTGGCTAGCCAGTGAGTCCTTAAGTGCTTTCATGTTATATGTGTGTGTGTGTGTGTGTGTATACCCATATATATGTATATATAATACTATATATAATATATTCTATTATATATAATAAATGTATAATATATAATATAACACATTATATTATATATAATAATTATATATATTATTGGAATGAATTACTGGCTGCAGTCTAGATAATCCAGCAATGGCAGGCTGTGAACAGAAAGTCCAAGAATTTAGTAGTTGCTCAGTCCACAGGCTGGATCTATCAGCTAGTTTTCAGAATATGCTGGAATCCTGAACAGTTAGGCCCTAATACCAATGAAGGAATAGATGTGCTAACAAGGTGAGAGCAAGCAGGCAAAGAACAAAAGCTTCCTTCTTCTATGTCCTTCTATAGACTTCCAGCAGAAGGTGTGACCCAGATTAAAGGTGTGTCTTCCCACCTTAATATCCTGATAAAAGGCATGTGTCTTCCTGTCTCCAAGTACGGACTAGAAATGAATTCACCTACTTCAGACAAAGCAAAAAAAAAAAAAAAAATCTCTCATAGGTGTGTTCTTCTTTCCTGGATTATGATTCATTCAGATGTAGTCAAGCTGACAGCCATAATAGCTATTACAAATGGTTAGTGCTTCTCCTTACTTAGCCTTGCCCCTAGCACTAATAATGTGACCTTTTTAAAGCTTCTAGAGGATGCTCATAGCATATGCCCTAATGAAGCTTGATCTCAGATTATTATATATTCTGATTAAATTTAGCTGAAAAACAGACATTCCATTAGAATTAATTTTATTCTCCTTTGGTGTGGGCTCTGAAGAAATTGAGAGAAAACTCAAAGCCCTCAGAGTACAGTATCTTGCAACAGCTTCCCACTGCAAAGGCAGCTGAGGTCAAGGGCAGGAAGGGAACATGCAGCTACATTGCACCTAAGAAGTGCTGCTACTTCTGGTTAGCTCCTTAACTGGCACTGCTAGCTATCACAGGAATAATTCACTGGATATTGATCCAGAAAACACTCCATGTAAAACAGTGATAAAAGTAATGTCAGAAATTTCAAAACGTTCAGAGGTAGAGAACTGATAAACCCCCTGTAACTGTAGAGCATTCACCTAAAAGGACTAGCCTACCATGATCATATACCCCTCAAGCCATTTTCAGCAAGAAAAGATTGACAGGAGGTTTGGCCACTCAGGCAATATCTCTGACTCCTCCAAAGGATAACTTCAGCATCAGAATAACCTGTGCACTTATCTCTACTCCTGGCATGGCATCTCTGCCCCAGCCTCTTCTCTGCTGCCTCCCTCCTCTCGTTTGTTACATGGGTGTTGGCTCGGAATTCTGGAGTGAGGCCTTCCTTCACTTCCTCCTGTTTGTAGCTGTTAGTGCCCTGCTGTCTACTTCATGGGATGATAATGGCCACTGTTTGCTAAATGTCAATGTACCTTCAGTGATCCATGTACTATGTGCTTCAGAAAACCACAAAGAACTGTGTCTCAAATGATAAAATCTAATTTATCACTAGACAACCACTTAGTGTCACTGAACTACAGTGGCAAAGCCATGTAAATCTAACCCACACATATTTAAAACCAATACAGTGTTCTTTTCCAAGAGGCATGTTCATATTTTAAATTACTTGTTTGATAACTTCATGCAAGCACATAATGCATCCTGATTACTTTGCTCTACCCTCTGTATTTGCTCTCATTCTTGTAAATCCGCCTCCCATATACACATCTTTTGTGTGCTTTGTGATGTATGGAATCTCCAAATTTCCAAGAGTCTGGCCATAGACTAGGAGCTCTCCATTGGAGCCACAATGGGTACACAGCAGATGATAAGGACCATTCTTCCCCGAGAATCTGTCACATCCAATAGTTCAACCGGAGGCTTGAGTGGCACTTTTCTTAACTATCACATTCAAGCTTTGTTGATTTATCTAACAGGACAAATCCTTGCTACTTGGATATACCAGGGCATTGTAAAGGACATGTCCACATAACAACTTATACATTGATAGACATCACACCACTTTTCATTAATAGCTAGAAAATACAGACTGATAAGTCCATCATCAGATTAATGAGCAAACTATTACAGCTTATCCATGTGAAGGAGATTTGGCAATGTAAAGGAACTATTGGCATACACTGTAACATATATACATATAACATACAAACACAGCATACTAAAGGATATCACAAAGACTAATTTTTACAATATCTAATTTATATAAAACACCTAGAATGACAGAACTACAAAGATAGGCAGTAGATTCATGATTGTGTAGAGCTGAGGGGTGGAGATGGAATGTGACTATTACAGAGCACAGATTTAGGCAGAGTAATGGAAATGTCTCAAGTTGACATTCTGGTGATGCTAAGATGTGAAGACTTGAGCACGCACAAAACTGTGACCTTAAAATGGATAAGTGAGGGTTTGTATTAATAGAGCTGGTAAAAACAAAACATGTCCTTTACAGTGTCCTGATATATCCAAGTAGAAAGTCTAATCTTCTTTAAAAATTCTTTCTCGCTGAATCACACTATACAAAATTAATATGCTGAGAAACTAATTTGTTTGATGACTGACCAATTAACATTCAGAACAGAGGTACCACTGGACGTCATTAGCAACCAGTAATGCCATCCCTGCACTCAGTGTAGAAGAATGCATTATTTTAACCTCAAATTTCTGTCAAAAGACTTAAAAACAGCCGTTTTTGTACTCCAAGCTAATAATGTTTTATTAATACCAATTTTAAATTTCATTATATAACTTTATTATTCATAACCTGGGGCAGTTTTTACATCTCAGGCTAGAGGTTACAGAAGAGCATGTCTACCATGTGCAAACTCAGCCTTAAATTAATCAGTTCCATTTATCTTTGTAATGTTTCCACTCTTGGTTAAGAAAATATATCCTTTCATATTTATTCCATATTTTTATTATTAACTATAGAATATATCAACTACTTTTTTACACAAAAGAGTAATGTCAAACCCAATGCTATCTGAAATCCTACATAACTCAAAATCAAGGCATATTCTGATGAAAAATAATTTACTATCTCTTTTCTCTAAATGATATAGTATTGCCAAAGACAAGGGCTATATTAGATCTTTCATATACTCTTCAAAAAATGCAAAAAAATTGTAGTGGTTATTGGTATAAATAATTAGCACAAATCATAATTGCTTTCAGATAACACTTAAAATTTAAAATAATAAAAATGCCATGAAAATATTGTCCTAAGTATGTATAAAAAGTAACTTTCACACTAGGCAAAGTGGGTAAAATCAACAGATCTATTGAATGTACAACTGGTCCACTATTGCCTCCAATAATTCTGGGATTCAATCCTTTGTGTTATTCCCTTCCATTGATTATGGGATGGCCCAGTTTTCTGTTTCAGTGAATATAGGGGAAGAGATGATGTGTCACATTGGGTATGAGGCTATATATGTGGCTTTCATTTTGGATGCTGTCTTGATCTCTTGTTTTCTTGAGCAGAGGCAGAAAACTTCCATGTTATAAGGTGCTTTGTGCAGAGGCTCATGCAATAAAAAACTTAATGGCATCACTGGCTAACTGCCTAGGGAATTATGCCCCACCCCATGCTCCACAAATGTCTACATGAAGGGCTGGAGAGATGGCTCAGCAGTTATGAGCACTGAATGCTCTTCTAGAGGTCCTGAGTTCAAATCCCAGCAACCACATGGTGGCTCACAACCATCTGTAGTGGGATCCGATACCCTCTTCTGGTGTGTCTAAAGACAGCTACAGTATACTCATATACATAAAATAAATAATTTTTTTAAAAAAAATATAGGAAAAATGTCTACATGAGTAGACAGAAGCCCCACATGTCAGCCTGACTGCAGCCTCTTGAGAGGTCTCGCACAGAGGTATGTCTAAAACTCCAGAGAGTCGTCCTTTGATAAAACCATGAGTTTTCTCAACAACAGGATGACTGACTTAAGCTGCCTTCAGTCGACTTTGTTCTACAGCAGAGAGTAACTGAACTGAGTCATGGTCCAAATGTTCAGAACTTAAAAATGTAAAAACAAAACAAACCTCTAAATGCATGTTAGGTGTTCTTCTAGGAGAAGAAAAATACTGTCTCAAAAGAGAAAAGAAAACAAACAAACAAAAAACCCTAAGACTCTTTGAAATGTATCCAAAATGCAAGCCTATCCCCACACTCTGGAGTCTAGTTCAAGATTTGCAGTTTGCTTGGAAATCCTTCTTAGTCTCAGATGCTTTTTCTGGGTAAGTCATTCCATCCCTTTCCAGCCTTCTTCCAATGTGCCCACCTCCCCAGAGGCCTCTGGTCATTTCTATACTCACAGGCCTATCTTCAGGATGATGGCTTTTGACCTGCTTTCTTGGAGAGCCACTGCTAACTGGCAGGAAGTTCCTTTTCCTCTCCCATTCTCCCTCCGTGCCCTGCCATCTCTATACCCACAGATCTAGCTTAAGACCAGTGGAATGGTTTCCATATTTACCCGATGCAGTTAAACAACTAATTCACCAGCTTCACATGGCCTAGCTCAGGTCATACAGCTCTGTCTCTGGCCCTACCTCCAAAGGAGGTTAGGTTATTGTATCAGACACACAATCAAAGAAGGGAGTCTATGCATCCAGGTGAAATCACAAAGCAAACAAAGTAGTGAATGGCTGAAACAACTTATCTCCTATCAAACACACTATTCCTATAGAAGTATATTCTAATGAAAACTACATAGATGAACAGATGTACAGAATTTAAAGGAAAAACAATAAGCCGTACCAAAGAATTACATAAAAATTAATTAATTTGAACAAACACTTCACTGAACTCCAAAAGATGACAATAAATGCTTGAGTAATGTCCAAGACAACACAAACACATGGGTGAGTGACATGATGAAAATCATTCAGGAACAGAAGATTGAACTCAAAAAGAGAAATGCTGATGAGGAAACAGGCAGAAGTGAAGATGGAGTTAACAAACTCAGCATCCCAATTAGAAAATTCAACGAACAGCCTTACAAGTAGAATGAATCAAGCAGAATACAGAACATCAGGACTCAACGATAAAGTGAGTACCCATATTAAATAAGACAGGAATATGAACAGTTAAAACACAAGAAAGGAAGGTGAAGGACACTATTAAAGACCAAGCCTTATATAGGCACAGAAGGGGGGAAAGAATATCAGATCAATGGCCCGGACCAAATCTTTAACAAGATCATAGAAGAAAACTTCCCCCAAACTAAGGAAAGACATATGCATAGAGATATAAGCAGCACACAGAACCCTCACGAGACAAAGCCAGAAAGTAAACTCCACATAATGTGCCAAAGTTAAAACACTCAATATACAGAATAAAGAAAACATACTGAAGGCTTCATAAGAAAAGTCAAGTCACACATTAAGGAAAACCCTCAGTATAACAGTGGCTGTCTCAGTGGAACCTCTGACTCCCAGAAGGGCATGGAGCAATGTGTCCAGGTTCTAAATGACTGCAACGGACCATCTAGACTACAGAGCCTGACAAAACTGTGTGCCAGACTTAAACTAAGAAAATTCAGATCCAACAAAGCAAATAACGTGGAAAGGAATACTGGAATTCCATTGCATTGGCATTACTTCAACTCAAAGAAAATAATAAGCACAAATAAGACTCAAGAAAATAAGCAAATAAATCTAGAAAGAAAAAAGCTATAATTTAATAAAATACAAGCAGAACTAAGAACACCAATCAGGAAACAGATACACACATGCATGAGCAAGCATGAATATGACTAGAATCTACACACACATTTCAATAATGAATCTGAATGTTAATGTCTTTAGCTTTCCAATGAAAAGACATGGGCTATCTGAATAGACAAGGAAATAAAATCTGTCTGTTGTTTATAAGAAACTTTAAAAACCCATACTCCATCAACATAGATGTAAAAATCCTCAATAAATACTAGCAAACTGAATACAGGCACATTTC
The DNA here is from genome assembly GCF_947179515.1 of Apodemus sylvaticus. Classification (NCBI taxonomy): domain Eukaryota; kingdom Metazoa; phylum Chordata; class Mammalia; order Rodentia; family Muridae; genus Apodemus; species Apodemus sylvaticus. Next base: position 94,687,294 of record NC_067483.1, read on the forward strand.
AGATCATTCACCAAAATCAAGTTGGCTTACTCCCACAATGCAGGAATGATTCAACAATTAACAAATATAATAAAAACATAATCAACCATATAAATGGATTTAAAAGATCAAATGATTATCTCAATAGATGCAGAAAACTCATTTGACAAAACCCAACATACTTAAATAATAAATTCCCAGGGAGAGGAGGAGTGGAAGAGACACACCTCCTCATAAGAAATGCTGCAAACCACAAGCCCATAGGCAGAATTATCCTAAGTGGAGGACCTCCCAAAGCAATCGCATTAAAGCTAGAACAAGACAGGGGAACCCACTGTTCCCTACTTCTTTTCAATATAGTGCTGGTAACAGTAGCTCAAGTAATGTGGCAAAAGAGGGAAATTTAAAAAACACAAAATAGGAAAAGTAAAAGTGTCCCTATTTGCAGATGATATGATATTATATACAGGAAATCCCAAAATATTTCCACCAGAAAACTTCTAGAAACAACAAGCTTCATCCAAGTGTCAGGACACTAAATCAACTTAAATCAACTTACAAGATTAGTAGCTTATCTATATACCAACAATATACACACTGAGAAAGAGAGCATTGAAGCATTTCCATTTATAACTGTATGAGAAACAACAACCTATTGTGGAATAAACCTAAGGAGAAAGAACGCGAAGACACAAGAAAATAAAAAGATACCCAAGTTCATGAATTTGTAGAATTAATGTTTTGAAAATGACCATTATTCCAAAAGCCATTTAAATATTAAATGCAATCTTAATCAAAATGTTCAAAACATTCTTCACAGTAATAGAAGAAAAAATCTTAAAATCCATTGGTAACCAGAAAAGAAGCTGCCATTACAGATTTCAAGATATATTATAGAACTATAGTAATAAAAACAATATGGCACAAAAACAGACATGTAGATCAATGAGATAAAACAAAACCCAAGGGGCAGTGAGTGGGATGCTAAGTGAATAAGTAAAATGATGATGATGGCGATGATGATGATGATGATGATGATAAATGCAACAAAGAAGAAAAAGTGGAAACCTAAACACGAGTACTTGTCACTACAGCCATCTGATATTGGCACAGAGGCAAAAACCAAACCAAAACAAAACTCTGGAGAAGAGACAGAATCTTCAACAAATGGTGCTGAGGAAAATAGACATCCACATGAAGAAGAACAAATTAGATTCTAGTGGATCAAAAGCCTCAATTTGAACCCTGAACACTAGACTATTCGAAGAAAGCACAGGCAGCATCTACAAGATGGAGGGTGAGAAGGGCTTCCTGAACAGGACTCTTCTCCAGGAGTTAAGAGCAGCGCACAAGTAAAAGTCTCTGTATAGCTAGGGAGCCATCAGGGGGAAAGAAAGCTACGGAAAGTCAGCTACACAGCCAGCAGAGCACGGGTATCCCTAATGTACAGGGCCTCAGAGAACACTCGGGGAAACAATCTGACAACATTTTAAAAGTGGGAAGGATCGGGCACTAAACAGAAAATTCTCAACAGAAGAAATAAAAACGGTTAGGCAATACCTCAAAATGTGTTCACCAGTGTTAGCAATTAAGAAAATGCAAATTAAAAGGACTTCAAGATTCCCTGTTAAACCCGGTCAGAATCGCTAAGATGAACAAAGCAGCACGGGCTGGCCACTTTATTGCAAACTGGGTCAGCTGCTATGACTGGTGAGGTTATGGGAGGGCCTGGCCTGGCTATAGGATTGTAAACTGCATTAGCTGCAATGAGCATCAGGGCAGAAAATTCTCAAAAACCAAAAGTTCAAGCTTTCATATAATCAGCCATACCACTCTTCGGCATAGATCCAAAGAACTGGACACCTTTCCACCACAGATACTTGCTTAGCAATGTTCACTACTGCCTTCCTCATACTAGCCAGGAAATAGAAACAACCCAAATGTCCTTCAACTGAAGAATGCATAATGGAAATGTGGCACTCACTGTGGGACAATGTGATACTATACAATATTTTAAAAATCATGAAATTTGAAGATAAATGGTTCTAGGAAAGACTATATTGAGTTAGGCAACTTGTCCCCTGAAAGACAACTGCTGTGTATTTCCTCATGTGCAGTTCTAAGCTCCAAATGTTCAAATGTAAGAATATAATATGGAGTGACCTGAGGAATGAGGAGCACAGAAAAGGAACATGTGAGAGAGGGAACTTAAGAGGGGACTGGCAGAAGGCAGATGATGTGAGGCAGAAAACAAGAAAACAGGGAGGGACTAATGGGGAGACGGAGGGAAGTCAAGTGGAAAGGAAAAAGAGACGAAAGGACGCAATAATGTCAAAGTGGCTGTGATTACTCAAGGAATCACATTATTTTGTATTTATGAAAATTGTAAGAACACATATAAGTGACGAACTTACACCACTTGGATTGACAACACTAATGCTCCCCATAAGACCACAGACTAATAAAAAGCAAAGAGTCAAGCATGAGAAAACTTATTTTGAATAGTTGATCAGGCTATTGCTTTTGACCTGGATCTAACCTGAAAGCCTTCTTCCTGTGGTCTAGAAAATGGTGCCACAAAATTCTAAGCAAGCTAGCAAGGGAAGGACAAAATTAGTAGGCCTACCCAGCACCCAAGAACCACAATAATGACCAGTCTGGCAAGATACCTACATAAGGTGATGTAAGTCACTCTCACATGCTGGTGGTTACCAGCCTTTGTCTAACTGGACTTAAGTTCCATCAACAGGAGAGAAATCATGCCTGGTACTGGAAGCCTACACAGCTTTCTGGAGCTAGTGAGGTCTTGGATCTTAGATAAAAACTGAGTAACACCAGTTTAGTGAAAGAGCATAATTCCACCGATGTCCTAAATCTTATAGTTATACCCGCAGGTAAGAGTGTCTACCACCCCTCATCAAAGAAAGGCACTGTTTACAGCAAATGGAGACGGAAACAGAAAAATCATGAGTAGACACAATGCAGAGATCAGCAGATCCTGGGAAGCCCAGCTCCAAGGGATACATCTGCATCACAATGGATCAGGAAATACTGCAGGAAAGCAGGTGGAAAGTGGGTGGTATCAACAGACATGGTAATATGGACAAGGGTAAATTCCAGGGGGTCCCATCTCTAGACAAATAACTATAGGAAATGATGGCTGCTAAAAGAAGGAGAATTAGGCTCTCCCAAGGATGATCCCCTTAATGGTTATCCAGTGTAGATGGTGCATGTTGAAGCAAAAACAAACCACCACAACCACCACCACCACGAACAACAACAACAACAACAACACACTGAGCAGGATGTATTTATAATAACAGGCATGCATATGTGTGTGCATGCATGTGCTTGCACACACACACACACACACACACCAACAACATAATCAAATGGCATCAACTTGAGTGCATTGGAGTGCTTTTAGGAAAGGTAGGTGGAAGGGCCTTAAAGGAGGCAAGAGAGAGTTGAAAGTATAAAGAAATTTATTGAAATTTTTGTGAAGTTTATGCATGCATAGATATTAGGAGAAATATTCAATAGACAATGTTCATTTTAAGATATATCACAGCAATATTATACAAAGTGCCACCACATACCTATATAGAGAAACAGAGAAGGTCAGTTATGTATCAGGGAAGAACAAGCCAAATTAAACAAAAAGTAGGAAAATCATATCTTCAAAGTGCTCAGAAAAATAACTTAAGTTAGAAGCATGCATGCTTTCCAGAGTATGAATTAAATTATAATTTAATTTTAAAAATATAATGAAATCATATTTTATCTTGTCTAGTGATTTATGAAGAAAATGCTTCAGGAAGACAGGAATAAGCCTAAAAGTGAGGAAGGGTGTAGGAAGGGATCACACCTACAACGGTCATTTTCAGATGGAGTAGGAAAAACAATGTCTAAGTTAGAGTTATAAGAAATGGAACGGAAATCTCCAACTCTAAGGACACGAAAATTAAAATGTTCTCCAGTCCTTTCCAATAATATTTCTGTTATTTAAACGAGGGCTATTGATTAACTTTAGAGTCTGTTAAGGATAAAATTTCAAAGTTAATCACATAAGAAATGAAAGTAGAAGGCTTATTTCCAAAGTCTATGGAGGAGAAAGACATGGAATAAAAAAGAAATCAATACAAAAGATGAGAAAGGAAGAGAAATCACAGAAAGAAAGAATATAGACGAGTAATAAGTAAAACTCACTAAGAAAAAGAGCAAGGAGGAAGTGGGTGAAATGGGCCCAGAGGGTGGCATAGGTCATGTGGAGCTCACCATGAACGACTGCACAGCACATTTAAAAAAGAATAAAACAACAACAACAAAGAAACAACAAAGAAACCATCTACTGGGAAGGGTTACATCAGCAAGTGATAACTACCAATGATCAGTTTTGGTAGCACAATATAAACGAATGCAATCTTCTTGTTGATGGAGCTCAAACAACTGAAGTTTATAAATATCCAAATTAGGCATGTGATGGCGCACACTTATAATCCTAGCATTTGGGAGACTGAGCTGCTTGTTTGCTATGTATTATCAGAGGCTAACCTTGGTTGCATAGTAAGACCCTGTCTCAAAAAACCAAATAGACAATAAAATAAAGACATTTGCAAAAATGCACAATTAAATTATAAATAACAATATCCTAGTTAGTGTTGGTGTGATGCCAGGACTCAGGAGGCAGACTGAAGAGAGTCTTGGTGAGTTTGAGGCCAATCTGATCTACACACAGAGTTCTATGCCAGTCCAGTAAATGTAGAGAGACTTTATCTCAGACAAATAAAAAAGTCCAAATTTTATGCTTTTTATAAGAGATATATTTAAAATACAGTGATACATTAACTTATAGAATAAAGGGTTATAAAGTATTACAAGAGACAAATTATTTTTAAGAGGAATGATAGTATGACTAACACCAAATCATATACAACACAGAGCACCATTAGAGAAAATAAATACAGATGACTAGATTATTTATTAAAACTAAACACAGCCTTTAATATTTTAGGAACTGACCAAAACTGAAATGACTACAGAGCAGACATGTGTACAACTCAGAGTCTGAAATCCTGACCAATGTGGGAAGTTTTTCTCATGCCTCAATTAGTATACGGGCCACACACTCAGTTTGCTTTAATTGCAACTGACTTAAATTTAGCTATTTTAAAGAAAAGAAAAATTAACATTCACAAAACATGCAGGAAAAGCAGTTAAAAAGATAGCCAAAGTACCTGAAGGTTATCTGAAAGTTTCTTGGATTCATGAAGTTTTTGTATCTGAGAACTAACAAATTTAAAAATTACTATTTGTTTTGGTAAAATATCATGTTTTCCCTTTCAAATGAAGATCACCATGATATGTTCATCTTTTCTGGTCAACATTCTAGAAAGACTCTCCTTCTGCCTTCATGTTGTTTCTAGAGATGGAACTAAGGCTGTCAGGGGACAGCAAGCACTGCTACCCACTAAGCCATCTCACCAGCTCCACAGATAATATTTCTATACCTCAATTAGGGTTAAAAATGAAAATTCAAGAGATTATCTTCATGATCTGGCAATACTGATCAGCAGAGAAAGGCAACTGCCACAAAAGCTCAATCACTGAGTTCACTGCCCAGAACCATTAACAGCAGAGAGGCAAGCACAGGCAGCTGTTCTTTGACTGCCCCATGCTCTGGTGACACGTGTCCCTTCTCCTCACTCCCCGCCACGCATTTCTCTCTGTCAAAAAATAAAACGTTATAACGATTTAAAAGAAGTTCCCATTTACCAAGAAGAAAAAAAGTGTTCTTTTTTTTTTTTTAAAATCAGGTGAAATGTTTTACCAGTTTACTCAAATAGTAAAAAACTAAATGAAGGCTAAATGAGGGGTTTATTTATTTTGGCCTGGAGAGGGGACTGGCGGGTATAGAGTAGGACTCTGGTGTGGGTTAAGGCAGGGCTGAAATCAGTCAAGTGGAAACAAAGAGAAGCGTACAAAGAATCAACGAATCCAGGAGCTGGTTCTTTGAGAAAATCAACAAGATAGATAAACCCTTAGCCAGACTGACCAAAGGGCACAGAGAAAGTATCCAAATTAACAAACGTAGAAATGAAAAGGGGGATATAACAACAGAAACTGAGGAAATCCAAAAAAATCATCAGATGCTACTACAAGAGCCTATACTCAACACAACTAGAGAATCTGGAGGAAATGGACAATTTCCTTGACAGATACAAAATACCAAAATTAAATCAGGACCAAATAGATCATCTAAACAGTCCCATAACGCCTAATGAAATAGAAAGAGTCATAGAAAGTCTTCCAACCAAAAAAAGCACAGGACCAGATGGTTTCAGTGCAGAATTCTATCAGACCTTCAAAGAAGACTTAACACCGATACTCTTCAAACTATTCCACAAAATAGAAACAGAAGGAACACTACTCAATTCCTTCTACAAAGCCACAATTACGCTGATACCAAAACCACACAAAGATCCAACAAAGAAAGAGAACTTCAGGCCAATTTCCCTTATGAACATCGATGCAAAAATTCTCAATAAAATTCTTGCCAACCGAATCCAAGAACACATCAAAACGATCATCCACCATGATCAAGTAGGCTTTATCCCAGGAATGCAGGGTTGGTTCAATATACGGAAATCCATCAATGAAATCCACTACACAAACAAACTCTAAGAAAAAAACCACGTGGTCATTTCATTGGATGCTGAAAAAGCATTTGACAAAATTCAGCATCCTTTCATGCTTAAAGTCTTGGAAAGAACAGGAATTCAAGGCCCATACCTAAACATAGTAAAAGCAATATACAGCAAACTGGTAGCCAGCATCAAACTAAATGGAGAGAAACTTGAAGCAATCCCACTCAAATCAGGGACTAGACAGGGCTGCCCCCTTTCTTTTTATCTTTTCAATATTGTACTTGAGGTACTAGCTCGGGCAATTTGACAACATAAGGAGGTCAAAGGGATACAAATTGGAAAGGAAGAAGTCAAACTATCATTATTTGCAGATGACATGATAGTCTACCTAAGTGGCCCAAAAAACTCCACTAGAGAACTCCTACAGCTGATAAACAACTTCAGCAAAGTGGCAGGTTATAAAATCAACTCAAGCAAATCAGTGGCCTTCCTATACTCAAAGTATAAGCAGGCTGAGAAAGAAATTAGGGAAATGACCCCCTTCACAATAGCCACAAACAGTATAATGTATCTTGGGGTGACTCTTACCAAACATGTGAAAGATCTGTATGACAAGAACTTCAAGACTCTGAAGAAGGAAATGGAAGAAGACCTCAAAAAATGGGAAAACCTCCCATGCTCATGGATCGGTAGAATCAATATAGTTAAAATGGCCATTTTGCCAAAAGCAATATACATATTCAATGCAATACCCATCAAAATCCCAACTCAAGTCTTCACAGAGTTAGAAAGAACAATTCTCAAATTCATCTGGAATAACAAAAACCAAGGATAGCTAAAACTATTCTCAGCAACAAAAGAAATTCTGGGTGAATCAGTATCCCTGACCTTGAGCAATACTACAGAGCAATAGTGTTAAAAACTGCATGGTATTGGCACAGTGACAGGCAGGCAGATCAATGGAACAGGATTGAAGATCCAGAAATGAACCCACACACCTATGGCCACTTGATCCTCCACAAAGGGGCTGAAAACATCCAATGGAAAAAAGATAGCCTTTTCAACAAATGGTGCTGGTTCAACTGGAGGTCAGCATGCAGAAGAATGCGAATTGATCCATCCTTGTCTCCTTGTACTAAGCTCAAATCCAAATGGATCAAGGACCTCCACATAAAGCCAGACACTCTGAAGCTAATAGAAAAGAAACTGGGGAAGACCCTTGAGGACATCGGTACAGGGAGAAAGTTTCTGAACAGAACACCAATAGCCTATGCTCTAAGAGCAAGAATTGACAAATGGGACCTCATAAAATTACAAAGTTTCTGTAAGGCAAAGGACACCATCAAGAGGACAAATCAGCAACCAACAAATTGGGAAAAGATCTTCACCAATCCTACATCAGATAGAGGGCTAATATCCAATATATATAAAGAACTCAAGAAGTTAGACTCCAGAAAACCAAACAACCCTATTAAAAATGGGGTACAGAGTTAAACAAAGAATTCTCACCTGAAGAACTTCAGATGGCAGAGAAGCATCCTAAAAAATGCTCAACTTCATTAGTCATTAGGGAAATGCAAATCAGAACAACCCTGAGATTTCACCTTAAACCAGTCAGAATGGCTAAAATTAAAAATTCGGGAGACAGCAGGTGTTGGTGAGGATGTGGAGAAAGAGGAACACTCCTCCACTGCTGGTGGGGTTGCAAATTGGTACAACCACTCTGGAAATCAGTCTGGCGGTTCCTCCGAAAACTGGGCACCTCACTTCCAGAAGATCCTGCTATACCACTCCTGGGCATATACCCAGAGGATTCCCCAGCATGTAATAAGGATACATGTTCTACTATGTTCATAGCAGTTCTATTTATAATTGCCAGATGCTGGAAAGAACCCAGGTATCCCTCAACAGAAGAGTGGATGCAAAAAATGTGGTATATCTACACAATGGAGTACTATTCAGCCATTAGAAACAATGAATTCATGAAATTCTTAGGCAAATGGATGGAGCTAGAGAACATCATACTAAGTGAGGTAACCCAGACTCAAAAGGTGAATCGTGGTATGCGCTCACTTATAAGTGGATATTAACCTAGAAAATTGGAATACCCAAAACATAATCCACACATCAAATGAGGTACAAGAAAAAAGGAGGAGTGGCCCCTTGTTCTGGAAAGACTTAGTGAAGCAGTATTTGGCAAATCCAGAATGGGGAAGTGGGAAGGGGTGGGTGGGAGGACAGGGGGAGAGAAGGGGGCTTATGGGACTTTCGGGGAGTGGGGGGCTAGAAAAGGGGAAATCATTTGAAATGTAAATAAAAAATATATCGAATAAAAAAAAGTCAGAAGGTCTCTAGCTCACTAACTGTACTGAAATGCTGATGACAACTTCTAAAAAAAAAAAAATCCTACAAACTTTCTTGCTCTTTTCGGAAGGTAAAAGGCTGCTGGCTTAGGTGATTAACACCTGCAGCCTAACAGTGGATGACTTAAGCAATGTGGCCTTTATTCTGTCTCAGCAGGAACTGCTGTGCTCTAACTTTCAGCCTGCTAGTCAGAAGTCATGGGAAGAAAAAGGAACACTTTGAAAAGTGCTTGTAGTGTTTATTACTATGAAAGCTATCTAAGGGGAAAAGTGGAAATATCCTAAACAGGGGAAAAGGAAAAATTCTTCTCATCTCTTTATCCTCAGTACTTATACATCTTTCAGAATACATGATCACATGTTAACAAGTTCATCACAAGTTCCCACAAAAAATCAAATCATAATTTGAAATAGAAGTTTACAACAGAGAATGTTTACATGCATATCCATTAGGAGTAATTATCTGGTTAAGCATGCATCACCATTACATGTCACAGCTCTACAGGTTCAGTGATTGTTGAATACCATACCTAAGTTATTAGTGAAGTTTTGTATAGATATGCCAAGTCGATATTTTATCTTCTTCATAGTACCTACAATAAATCATTAGATCCCTTTTTATGACCTTTGGTTAACTGTTTCACAACTTCTTGGGATGTGCTAAGAGTTGAAGAAAGTCTGGTTTCTATCTAAAAGCAGTGAATTGGTGACACATGAGAGGTTAACAGAGTCTCTCATTGCAGTTTTGAGGATCAGAAATGGACCTAATAGCAGTTGCACTATAAAAAAGCTTAATAATCACTGGTATAATTTTAGGAATTCTTATAGGATCATCATTAAGAATTAAGAAGTCATCTATTTGTTTATATAGCATTGATACAAGGCAGTATATCTCCATAGATTTGCAGAGATCTGCTCTAAAGATAGACTAATACCTAGTGATTGTTATATATGTTTAATAACAATAGGAAACACATATTAATAGCAGGAATCTTTCCTAAAATGAATTCTCTTGGGCCTTGCCCGTAGAGAGAATCTGTTGTGGATTATAATTTGAAGCAGATTATCTCAGGGAGATCACCTGCTAGTATTAGCTTGTCCTATGATGACTCCCATTACTGTAAGAGAGACCCCTAGGATTAGAATTTCCTTCAGAGAGTGAGGATGAACCACCCTCAGATTCCTGGGCTCCAGAAATTCACATCCCAGGAGAGTCTGAGCTCCTAATTAGGGTAACCCGGTTTATAACTAAAGCTACATGTGGATATACCTGGTCTTTGTTTTATCCTTTCTAAATATACAAAAAATTTTAACACATGTGGTGGTTTGAATACTTGGTCCATGGGAAGTGGCACTAATAGGAGGTGTGGCCTTGCTCATATGGGTGTGGCTTTGCTGGAGGAAGTGTGTCACTGTGTGGGTGGGCTTTCAGGTCCTATGCTTAAGTTCCACCCAGGGTAAAAGAGAGTCTCCTTCTGACTGACTTTGGAAGAAAATTCGAAACTCTCATCTCCTCCCAAACCATGTCTGCATACTTGCTGATTATGGACTGAACTTCTACAACTATAAGCCAACCCCAATTAAATGTTTTCATTTATAAGAGTTGCCTTGGTCATGGTGTATCTTCACAGAAATAAAATCCTAAGACAACACTGAACTAGGTAAGGCAAAGAGAGACTGAGAATTTCTTTTTCACCAATACTTAGCCAAAATTATAAATGAATGAATCCAAACTTTACACTGGCTTCTTATCTCCAGTTTTCTCTAAAGTGAAGTTACTTAAAGCTGTTGTGATCACAGGGGGAGGAGCAAGCCTGAGCAAAGCAGACCCTGACAGAAATGTACGCAGTGTAGAGAGGGATCAATCATTCAAGAAATGCCACAGACTGAAGAAATTTAGGAAAGAGACTTCAGAACAAGATGTTCCTGAATCAGGGTATTCAAGACGTTACAGTTGTCTCAGAGTGTGAGGTATTTAGGACATTGTACTATAAAATCTGTAAGAATTATAAGAATTTAGCATATTTCCTAGGCACAGAAACAATGCTTTCTGCTTTTGTTTCTATGTCTTTTGTGATATCTTCCTACAAGCTATCATAAAAACTGGTAAGAGCTCTCATTTCAGTCACTGTTTACCAACACCCAACCTACTTCTAGGCCTTTACAGAAGTCAATAGATATTTATTGAATGGAATTGATGATAATTAAGATAAAAAAAATCTCAAAATTGCCTCTAACTGACAAACTTAAAGTGCCCTGCAGTTTCATTTTTCCACCCTGTGCTAGGTACTTAGCCAGTTCATCCCCTTCCAAACTGTGCTAGTCTCCACAGTCACAGGACTACTGAGGCAGCCATGTTGACTCCTCCCCCTGCTGATTTCACAAAAAACGGAGGACAAGCAAACTTGCAAACAAACACCAAAGGGAGACAGCATCAGCAGCTTTTCAGGGAAGTCGAAGTGCACTCGAGTAAGGAGAGGCCTAACTCTGTTTAAAACACAGCAAATTGAGAGTTGAAAGAGAGCCGGTGGTCAAGAGTGCTTGGGACTTCTGCAGAACTGAGGTTTTTCCCAACTCCTTCATTGTTATCATGCAGCTAACAACTGTTTGCAACTGTAGTTCTAGGGGATCTGAAACCTCTGACCTCTGGAGGCACCTGAACTCACACACACACACACACACACACACACACACACACACACACAGAAAGAGAGAGAGAGAGGGAGAGGGAGAGAGAGAGAGAGAGAGAGAGAGAGAGAGAGAGAGAGAGAGAGAGAGAGAAAGTGAGACAGAGACAGAGAGACAGAGAGACCTAGAGACAGAGAGACAGAGACAGATAGAGAGACAGAGATGATAGACACAGAGACACAGAGTCAGTAAATAAAATAAATACTTTATAAACTGGCAACCTAAAGAATAGAAAGGAGACTGAAGTGAAAAAATGTATAAAGTTTAAAGAATAAAGAAATAATAGTTTACATATTAGAGAAAATAGAAAAATCAGAAACATTAAATGATATGAAAGTATTTAACATTTAAGATATCCAATGTAATGTATTTGCTATGCAATTAAAATACAACTTAGTACAGATGGAAAACCAAACTTGCCTTTCAAGAGAATATAAAAGAAAATAACCTATGTAAGTTGAAAAACAATAAATTAGCTAAAGCAATATTCATACCAAATACATTTTTGACTATAACATTATAATTTGGAAGTAAATTTAAGAGAAACATTAGACCTTGAAAAATAAATTCCAAATAAAACATTAAAAATGGGCTGATCCTATGTAAAACAGAGAATATGGGTGGTCCTACAGATAGAAATAGGCAGTGCCCAGAAGACTTGGCACACACAATGTGTCTATGCCTGTCATATGCTCACACATGTCTGCAGATGAGTGTGTGTGTGCACATGCCTCTGGAGGCCAGAGTCAACCCCACCAGGCTTCCTGCCTGCTCTTCTCCTTGTCTTCTGACATCCCGCCTCTCACCAGGGGCTACACTGGGTGGGAAAGAGCTCCAGGGCTCTGCAGCCTCCTTCTCCTTCCCCAGAGCAGGGCTACAGATACTCATCATGGTGCCCAGTTTTCACTGGGATCTGGGGCTCTGAATTCTGGTCTTATAGAGCTTATAGAGAAAGAGATTACTGACTGAACTAGCTCCCTACTCCTTAGTTATATTAATTTTTTTAAAAAAAATTAGAAGCAAGAATCACAGATTTATAAAGAACCCAAAGGAAAGCCACATGAATACAAAAACTCAAGCCATTACCTGCACTTGGTCTTTCCTCGTCCCTTGATACTTGGCCTGCTTGTTCTCTTTGTGCATGCTACACTGTACTTACATGTACATTTGGTTATGCATACACATGCACACCAAGATACACACACACACACACACACATGCACACACGCACGCACGCACACACACACACACACACACGCATGCACACGCCTGCACACACGCACACACACGCGCGTGCACACACGCACACACCATTGGCTAGCTTCCCTATAAGAGGGAGAATGTAATAATTGCTCTTTCTGAAACTGTGTGACCTCAATATTATCCATTTGAAGTCTCTCTATTATCCTGCAGATTTTGTAATGCAAAGGTGTTTAAAGCATACAAAACTTGAACACTTACATGTCCAGCAAGGAATTATAGTCCAAAAAAGCTATTGTGAAAGATGGCACTGTCGACCATGGTGAGAAGGATGGACACACTGGTGCTGCCAGCAGCCTGAGGACATCTGGGAACCTTTAGGGACTTTCACTTAGGCAAACTGGACTTTGGTTGCACTACAGAAACTATTTTTAGGATTCCAGCCTTGGAATCTGTTTCAAACGTTTTAGCAGACTAAAAGCACAAATTAGTAAAAAGAGAGGCCCTCAGGAAGGAAGGCACACCTGAGAGCAAGGGTCTTACAAACAGATAATTGCTTGCTATCCTTGGTCATAAAAGATTTAAGAGCAAAGCAAAATCATGATTGTAATTATGATGCCAGTAGGCACGTGGTGACTGTGCCACTGCTGTGGGGCAATCCCATCAGAGGGAGGCTGCTTTAAAGCACCGCACGCACTGTGAAGCCACACACAACTTTGGAAAACTGACTGAACAGCACTACCGCACACACGCTTTCTACAGACGGCATCCTATAAAACCAGGTCCTATCTTAATAGATGTGTAAAATCATTGTTTGCTTTCAGATTGCTGCCCTTCATATGTTCTGTGATATTTTCTTCCTTCAGAAGCAAATTTTCATAATTGTGCATGTTTCTCAAAATACATGTGAGGTTTATTGAAGATTTCATCTGCAAGATCATTTTAGAGATAAATCTAACTCATGTAATATTTTAATAAAAAGTAAACTCTTAAATGGGCTACATACTACACACATAATCTATCTTAAGGTCAGTAATACATGATATTTTAACATATAGACAATAAATGTTTAAAATAAATAGAATCACGTAGCTATCTTGCCAACACAATATCACTAAGTCTTGAGGGCTTTTCTAAGTATGATAACAATAAGTATTCATTAACTAGTCTACATAAACTTTCACTAGCACATGTGATAACACTAAGTATCAAGTATCTAGTCCACAAAAACTTTCACTAGTATATGAGTGGTCATGTACTCACCTAATTGCATCATTGGTCTCTGAAACGGCTCTTAAATATTCTTTCAAATAATAATAATTAAAGCAATATTTCCGGATCCTAAATCCACGCCATCGTCTCTGGATCTATTGTCAATAAAAAGATAAATATAGTATTGAACATTTTTCATAAAAATATACTTCTTAAAACTCAAGATGATAATGACTAATAACGTCTATCAAATAAAGGCTTTTGACAATGCCCCAGCTAGGTATCTTATGTCATCATGTAAAACCTCTAGTGCCAGGAATGGGTTACATATTGCTGAGTCACTAGCCAAAAAGGTCAGACAGGCCACCCCTCTCAAACATCACAGTATGCTGCCCCAGCTGTTTGGTTGTTTTCCACAACCTGAAGATGAGACCTTATTGCTGAGGAAGACAAAGTTTGTTTGTTTGACCCAAAAGTCAAACTGGTGTCCAAGTAAAAGCCTTATTCCTATGGACTAGAATTCATAATTCTGGATAGTACTCAGCACACCACTCCAGGAGAAAAATAATCATCAAAGTCACCTAGCTAATCAACCTTGCTATTACAACAGAGCCATGTCTGCAAACTATTTTGATGTGATGACGGTTCAAACAAAATAGGAGTAACCAGCTACTTTGATTGGCTTTAAGGCTCACTCCATGAGATGGACCCATATTCTGACACTGCTAAAGTGGCAAAGAACCTGAGACTAGATCAATCTTGAACCTTAGGAGAAAATATTACTATCATTCTGCTGCAGGAACCTAACAACAGAATAATTCCTAATGGCACACTCTTACACCCATAGGCCAGTGCCTTGCTCAACTCATGGAGATTAATAGAGAGACCCCTAGCTGGATAGTGTGTAGAGTGACAGGCTTTGGAACATTCAGTCATTAATGGGATGTCCTGATCAGACCTCTCTCCTCAGACAGAGCTCAGATATCTAAGTGGAAAAGGAGGTAAAAAGAGTTGGGAGGCAGAGGTGGGAGATTACTCCAAAGAAACAGCAGCTTCTAGATACAATCTGACTGATGCACACATGAACTCACAGAACTGTGGCAGCATATACAAGATCTGAACAGGGTCACAGCAGAAAAAATAATCAGTACCGAGAAAGGGACATGGATACAAAGTCTCACCCCTAACCATCTGCAATTGATAATTTCTGGGAGAGGGAAACTCCATTTCTCCAATGGAGTATCACTTGGCAAATCAACCACACTCCTGGCCAGGCCCCATGCCTAGGACTAGCTCGCCAGCACTACATGGACTTCATGGTTTTTGTGTGCTTTCTGTTTGTTTTGCTTTTTTACTATTTTTTAATTGATTTTCTTTTTGAAAATTTGTCTGCTTTGATATTCTCTCTTTGTTGTTGTTGTTTTGAGGTAAGGAGAATCTGGGAGAAATTGGGGAAAGAGAAAGCATATGATGCTTTGTATACATATACAAAATGTATAAATTTAAAAAAATGGAAATTCTCAAGAGTAAATAAAAACCCAAAAAGCATCTTGGGTATTTTCTATGAATATAGTTAATACATTAGTTATAGATGTAAGTGGTGCCAATATATTTGTTATAAGATATCACAAAAATAAAAATTAATTATCTGCTATTGTGATTTGTGTGTGGTTGCTGTTTATGTGGTATATATACATGTGTGTTAGCATGTTTCCTGTGTGAGTGCAGGTGTGGGTAGATACATGTGAAGGCCAAAAGTTGACATTAGATATTTTCTTGATCACTGTCCCATTATTTACCTAGGCAACTTCTCCAGCTGCAGCCACATGTGCTGGTTTGATGAGTTCCATACCTTGTCTCTCCCTCTCAAGCACTGGGGTTATAAGCATAGACCACCCTTCCCACTGCACTTATACAGACACTAGGGATCCAAAGCCCTCTCCTCATAAGGGAAGCTGTTTATCCACTGAACTATCTTCCTGGGCATGAAGTTGCTTTCTTAGGTATGCGGTCACAGCAGCATTGTAGATTGTATTAGATCTAATTAAATTGTTAAATGAGTCTGTCTTTAAATAAAATGTTATTTTTGTTCTTTATTTTTAACTTCAATTTTTATTTTTTATTATAATTATTATTTCCCCTTCCCCTTTCTTACTCTAAGCTCTGTTGTCTTTCAAATTTATGGTGTCTTTTCCTTAAATTGTAGTTATATAGATTGACAAGGGCTTGGGTTCAAGTCTTTAGTTCATGAATTGGGGGAAAACCCTAGTAGCTAATGTTGGTTTTACTTATTTTTCACTTTGAATAGCAGCATTCTAGTAGCCCAGGCTGGCCTGAGACTCACTATGGAAGCCCGGCTAGGCTGGCAGCTCCTGGCACATGCCTGGTCCTGTGCTGTATCCCGCCCATGTCTTGACTGCTGTTTGAACACTGTTAACAACAACTGACTTCTCGTGTGTCAGGTGGGATCCCAAGCATTTTACTTCTGTGCTTAACTTCAGAACAGTTCTATGTGCAAAATATTATCTTATCATAGAAAAGAAAACAGCTCATGTGATTTTCCTATAATTATTCAGCTATCAGATGTCTCTAACCATTGAACTGGAGCAGTTACAAATCTATTCTTCTAATTATTACAAACATAGTTGGAAAATAAATGAATTATGATTTTTTTAACCAAGGAAACTTCTTTTTGAAGCTATCTTCTTTTTGCATCACACACAGAGATCCAAGCAGTCCTATTCTTAACAAAGACATAGCTACGCTTCTCTGATCTGAGAGGAGTGTGCAGCCGTGTGGGTACAGACTGAATACGCGCCAGGCTTCCCAGATGTTCTCAGGCGTCATGAGAATCAGTCTCTATTCGTCCTATATCCACCTGTTTTCCTGACAGTTCAGGTCTCAGTGTAAAGTGAGATATCAATGTTGTGGGCAAAAAGAAAAAAAAAAAAAGAGTCTGCACTTATGTCCAAGAAGAGAAGACAGAAGACACTGAGTCCTCCTGCTAGTCTCCCAAAGGCTTAACTGTGTAATGACACATACATGAGCACCTGCCATGCAGGATTCAGTCTTTCCAAATTTAGCACAGTTTCAAGGCTGCAAGGATGTCTGTCCTCTCTAAATGTATTTTCATATTCAATACAAGAGAGTAGTCTCCAGGTCATAGAGTTTTATGCCCAAAACTGATTTCGTTTTGCTTTGCTTTTTAGTCTAGCTAAAGGATATTACCTTAACACACATATAAGTAAACTGTTGAATCAATACTCAATAAACAGCAATGCTGTCTGAAAGTGTCTTAGGGTTTCCATTGCTGTGAAGAGACATCATGAGCAAGGCAATTCGTGTAAGGACAACACTTAATTGAAGCTGGTTAACAGTTTCTGGGGTTCAGTCCATCATCCTCAAGGCAGGAAGCATGGCGGCATCCAGGCAGGTGTGGTGCAGGAGGAGCTGAGAGTTCTACACATTGTTCCAAAGGCAAACAGAAGAGATGGGCAGCAGGCAGCTAGGGGGAAGGTCTCTCAAAGCCTGCCTCTCCCCACAGTGACACAGTTCCTCCAAAAAGGCCACACCCACTCCAACAAGGCCACGCCTCCAAATAGTGTCATTCCCTGGGCAACACAGAAAGAATTGTTCTTTGTGATTTTAAAAAGTTATTTAAAGGCATTTCACATTTTACAGTCTGATATATGTAGGGATTTTAATATTTTAGTCAGCCTTTCAGTGTGGAAAAAATTACTAAAACAAAACAAAAAACAAAAACAGCATAGCAACTGTGAGTGTATTAGAGACAGAAATTCTCGCAACCAGATGAAGTAACAAAGCAATGCCATGTAGCTGTAATGAGAGCTTGTCAACAGAATGTTTTTCAAGTTATCTTAATTTGCTTTTCTGATTTACTTGTTATTTATTTTAACTATGGGAGAGCTGCAAATTTGTGCAGTGCTTGTAGAAGCCAGAAGGTATCATATCCCTTGGAGCTTGTTTTATATGCAGGTGTCACATACACCTGATGTGGGGAGGTGCTCCACCTGTTGTGGGTGGGTGCTCAGAGCCAAGCTTCCTATGGAAGAGCAGCAACAGGAAGTTCCTCAAATGGTCTCATTTATAGATCAGCTCTTTACATTTAAAAAATTAAAATTATATATATTTAATTTGGAAATTCTCCATAATTAAACCAAAATCATGTAGCGTCTGACAATATGGAGGAATTGGTACAAACCACTTTCTAATGAGATGGAGAAACAAATCAGAGTATACATATGTGAGTAAGAGATCATTTTCTTGTTTCATCTAATGTAATGCTCCAACTTCATGCTGAAGTACAGATTATGAGCCTCAGTAGAAAGAAGAGAGAATTGATGCTTAGTGTGGTCAAATGATTGTCTAAGGTCGCAGGGTGGCTGGGTGGCTTCCCACACTGCAGCATTCTTGTCTGTTTACATAGCAACCTTATGAGAAGAGGCCCTTGAGACAGGCCCTGAGGAGAATGTCTCACTCACTGTTGATGCTCCAGGATAGCTCATTCCTGAAAATACTACTAAATTCAAATAAAATTAAAATTTCAGCAGACATCAAGATGTGGAATAGGAGTGAGTGTGAGTGTGGTGACTAAGGGTCTGTGAATGACAGAGCAGACAGAGACCGCGGCCATTCCTCAGAAAGGCAGCCTGTGAGAACAAACACAAAGTGGCTGAGTCACCTATGCTGACACTAAAAGGAATTCTTGAGATTGCGAGATGATGGGGTGGAGGGGTGAGGCCGAGGATGCGAGGAGACGCAAGGCCAATGGCCTGGGCTCCTTCCTTTTCCAGCTCTAGCAAGTCCTGGAAAGAGTGGCAACCTCACCCACACAGGCTCAAATGGAACTTCTGAGAGACTGATATTCTTGGCACATAGGCCATTTGTGAAATCCTTTATTCACAATTGTATTCTAAAGGACATAGTAAGTGATCGTCAAGATAAAAATGAAAAGTTGCTCACACTAAACTACAATCAGGGTTACTGATGCTGGCATGAAACACCCTCATTAAATCAAGCTGGGGAAGAAAGGGTTGATTCAGGTTACACTTCCACACTAAACTGCATCATTGAAGGAAGCAGGACAGGTACTCAAACAGGGCAGGAACCTGGAGGCAGAAACAGATGCAGAGGCCTTGGAGGGTGCTGCTTCATGGCTTGCTCTCTATGGCTTGTTTGGCCTGCTTTCTTCGATAACCCAGTACCATGAGGTGAGGACTGGTTCATGCACAATGGCCTGGGTCCTTCCTCATAAATCACTATTAAGCAAATGTGCTACAGGCCTGCCTGCAGCCTGATCTTATGGATGCATGTTCTCAATTAAGATCCCCCTTTCTTTGATGACTTGAGTTTGTGTCAAGTTGACATTAAACTAGCCATCACAATAACTTAAGTGGGTTTGTGTAAGTGTGTGTATAGGAGGAGCTGGAAGGAATCTAGCCTTGGGTAAGCAAAGAGAACAGCTGTCAGCGAAGTGAAGGGGCTGAAATTCATTGTGCTTCATGTATTTCCAGTGTAATACTAATGGGTTCTGTTCTCACGCTCTCTGTGAACAAGCCATGGTCTCATGTTAAACAGGAAACATTCGAGGTGGAGTCAGAACACAATTTCATGCCTGTCTTGTTGAGGTGCACACTTTGTGCATGGCTGTCTTATGTGTACATTATAAGGAGAAAGAGTGCCTCTAATATTAAAGACACGTTCCTGACATGCAGAGAGACCAGCACAAAGGAACTGGTTAGTATAGATGGGCCGTGTAGGAGAGGTTGTGGCTATCCTTCCTATATGAGCACAACTGATACAGAGCATTTCTGTATATTTCTTACTGATATTCAAGTCCCAGAAAATGGACATTTAAAAAAATAAATTTATAACACTGCTTTTCTTAATTTCAAGGTGAACAGATGACAACTTTAAAAAAAATAAAAAATAAAAGAAATGGCTGGTATTCATGCCCTTCAAAGTAATTAGGAACTTTCAGAAGTGATTGGAATAAAACAATTATTGTCATTGATCAGCTCTGAGCAGATAATTTTAAACAAAGTCATTGTGTGCTCAGCAGATTACAGCTTGTTAACCGGCAAGTTCTAAATGACCTCTTAAGCTCGTCAGATCAGTGATGCATACTCCTCATTAAGTAACACCACATTGTAAGTGGTCTTATAAATAATGTTTATTTTAAGCACTGAAACAAATGGCAAAACCTTGATATATCAAAAGCCATCTGCTTACAGAACAGAGTTTCCTCCACTGTGTTTATCTTTATTCCCCAAAAAATCCATAGTAATCTGAATGTCAATGGAAGAGAAATAAAAGGTTTTTTTCCTAAAATAAAAGTGACAGAGACCGGGACAGCAAACCTGTTGGCAGGGTCCCGTGCAGTGCTGAGGCCCTGGGTACATCCTGAGAGCATGGTGGGACTCCTTCACCCTCAGCTCTTACCTTTGCTTTCTCTATGATGTAAGTGCTTTGCATGTGTAATTGTAGTTACAGGAAGAGGGAAGAGACACTAAGTGGCATGGTAGTGGAAGCATTATGAGGTATACACTTTGCGTTGTGGACATGGTCCCTTCCTATCTTCATACCAACACACGAGTTTGGGGAACCTTTGTTTCTGTGACTGAGACCAATGCTCTTCATTTTGTAGCCACAGAACCATAACACCATCCCAGCCTGAGACCTTCAGTATCCTCTTTCTAACAGGAGTTTTACCAATGTGTCTCCTTCAAATCATCAGTGTCACTATTGTAAATCCCTTACTGAATGGCACAATAAATGGGAATAGAATCATAAGGAGTCTAAAGAATTGAGATGCAGCCTTATGTATACATATTTGGCTACTTTTTAGTAGAGTCACTATAAAATATTTTCTTACAGTCTTTATGTTTTAGACATGAAGGAAACAAAGGATATGATAATTTGATATTGTGATTTACATTAATTCATAGCTGTAAAGGTAAGTGAGTCACTAAAGTTATAGCACTTTGCAAATCTGTTTTAATTCATTTTTTAGTGTTCAACTTGCTGTTATGGTTTTTATTTTCCATAAAGCCTGCACTTCAATCTGAACTGAAGTGATTGGAGCGCTAAAATCAAGACAAATCACTCAAAATAAGACTCTGCTGGCCTCCGCCCAGCACCAGTGGCTCTACTGCGCCGTAATGACACCTGATTGAGAAATCGCTGCAAGTGTTCCTGGACAAAAGGGACTCTCCAGGAACCTGTCAATCACAGCCCAGTCCAGTCCCTGCCACAGCGCCTACTCTGGGGTTTAAACATTTTAAATATCCCCAGCAAAAGTGAAAGTAATTTCTTTTAACAAGGACGCTTACTCCTTAGCGACATAGAGACAAATCATTTAAGTCAAAGGACTTCCATCCACGGGGAAGAGTAAGAGGGGACAGCGCTGACATCACCCTGACATCACCACTTCTCTAAGTCAATCACTGGAAACTGAAGAATAATGAGACTACTATGGGCCCCAGGGGGCTTCCATGTAGCTATGGTGGGAGCTAGCATGTAAATCAGTAGGGATAATAAAGTGTTATCAGTTTTAAGAGAAAAATATGCCTATGGTGAAGTAGAGAAATAAAAAGTCAGAGAGTGATAGACTACAGGGAGAGGAGGATCATAAAGCCTGCAGAGAGAAGGAGACCCGTTAAAAACATAGCACGTTAGGGTGTGGGTGTCCATTGTAAAACTAAACCACATTCATGCACTGTGTTCTTCATGACCAAAGTACAGATGCAAATAGTACTGGCTGCAAATAAGTCTTTACAATTTCTCTGCATCACGAGCCTCTGCCCTGGCATTTGTCATGTGAGCGAAGTTTTTAACATACCACCCAAGAGAAACCCCACTTACATGTAAATTCAGGTCTAGCCACTGCTCACTGTGATCAGCTAACCTTAAAAATCAATCTTAGAGGATCATTGACAGACTCTACACATGACAGCTTTGTCCTACCCTATGACAAAGTTACCTTTTCAAAAGCCTCTGGAGGGAGCCTTTAAACTTCTTGTGGAGGTGTGTGCACGTGCACTTGTTAACGTGAATGTTGGTGTGTGCGGGTGGGCATTGTGCACGTGCACTTGTTAACGTGAATGTTGGTGTGTGCAGGTGGGCATTCACACGGCAGGCAGAAGCAGAAGTGGGTCTTGGTCGGTCTCTCTCCAGCCAGCCTCTCTCAGTGAGCCTGAAGCTCACCAGTGCACCTCTGCCTCTTCCTCTACTTCATGACCTGTAGGGACCAGCCTGTCTCCACCCTGCCAGCACTGGGAAAGTATCACTACCACCATCGGCTTTTTACAGGAATTCTGAAGATCAGAATTTAGTTCCTCATTCTTGCATGTCAAGCATTCACCATGTAAGCCATATCATCAGCCCTAAAGTCATCTGCCTACCAGAAAATTAGCACATAAAATGAACACAGACATGATAGAAAAAATGTCTGTGTGGAAAACAAACGTTATTGTTAAATCGTGTGAATAATTTTTAATTGCATTAGATGAGGTAAAACTCTTAGATCTCAGAGCTGTGTTCATGTATTTATCCTGGTATGTCCATATCATGACATGTGAACACTCATGCACTACTTCATTAGTATTTGTGTTCTTCCTTTAGCATGGCTCAGAGGCCCCGACACTGAAGCACAGGCATTTATAACCCTGTGCTTTACACTCCCCTCTCGCAGTGCTGCCAGGGGTTCTGCACAGCTAACTTTTTAACTAGTGTTCTTTCCCTCCTCCATTAGCATAGCAACCAGATTTGCATTACTCTGCTTTGCTCAGCTTATTAAAAGGGAATTCAGGGCACAATTGACTTTTCATCTGTTTAACAAGTGAAGAAATATTTACCCTGACAGCCATTTCATTGTAGAGATTCATCTTCATAGTATAATATGCTGCCTGTGAATCAAGAAAAAAAGAAAAGATGGCATATATTTCAGTTACATAAAGACAGTGCAGCCTATTTTTACATATAAAGGATAAGAATCTTTATACATAATACATAATAAGAGTTCTGGGCTTAGAAAATGAAATCAAACTTTGTATTGAAGAGATAGGCTTCCTAATACCTAATGCAAGCTTAACCAGGAAAATCTATGGTAGTCAAACTCAGAGCTAATGGAGATATATGATCATAAAATGCTCTCCGCTGAGTTTGATAATCAATGGTGCTCTTCTGAGAATAGAATAACAAAGCAGAAATATTCACAAGTGCTGGTGACACGTCGTATTGTATGATTTATTCACTGGGGTTCTTTTAGCCAAAACTCACAGGAACATAAAAGGAATTCATATTTCAAGATGTCTGGTTTAATGAAAAATTCAAAGAAATGCTGTCTTCAGTCGAAACCATTCAAGGATACGGATGCAGTGATGAGGCAAAATTGTGCCTTCCAACCATCTATGTGAGATGCTATGTGCTTCCAACCATCTATGTGAGATGCTGTGCTTAGCTGCTTCCTGAGTCAGCCTTGGGAATTTTGTTTCATTTAGTATTCATTTTACCTCCATAAAATCACAAATATAATGATAT
This sequence comes from Apodemus sylvaticus, assembly GCF_947179515.1. NCBI lineage: Eukaryota > Metazoa > Chordata > Mammalia > Rodentia > Muridae > Apodemus > Apodemus sylvaticus. The sequence continues at coordinate 94,710,944 of NC_067483.1, forward strand.
CACGTTCCAGCAAATCCCTTGGTAGAGGGAAAGTTTCCTAAAGTCTTGGTTTCCAAGAAAGACACCCTGTCTATTAATGCCCCAAACTATGTTTAGTAAAGAAGCATTTAGCAATGTTTTTTTATTGTAATGAAAGTACTCTGTTGAGTTAAATTTACCTATCTACTCTGCCTTTTAATTAAAAATAAAATAGTCACAGGGCTCAGCATTGCAAAATCATCAGTAAAACAATTCATATATATATAAAACAATGGCATAATTCATCTATGCCATTATATATTCACATATATATATTATATATTCAATGTGCTATTCTTAACACAAAACACCACTCTTGCCTCAAAAAAGAGGGACAGTTTATTCTGGAGGCAGATATGATGGACCATAGCTCAGGAACACAGATTCAGGTTACCTCAAATTTGTTCCTATGCAGTACCATGGCGACACTGAAGTGTTCATAGAGAACAAGGAAGGCCGTCAAGCAGGCCACTCCCACACACACGTAGATCTGTTATGGAGGAAGGGCTCAGCAAAGCAGGGGAATCCTAGCTGCAGGCCTCGGGTCTTCTGATGAATCCTTAGACTTTGCTTGGTAAAGGAGGCTTTGAATGCACTCTAAAAGGTTTTACATGTTAGTAAGAAGGATGTTAGGTCAGACACAGAGGTGGGCAAAGAATGATGAAGGAATCTGAAGATGCCAAGACAAATACCAACTGTGCTCTAGACCTGCAATGTTCTAACTCCACAGGCACTGACTTTCTGATCAGCTAGTCACCTTGTTGAACAGCCAGTGTAAGGGGTATGGCCCTTCCCACGAGCTTTCCTTTATAAAATACAACTGCATACATTTTTACCAATCTAGTGCCATGCAGGTAACAGAACTCCACCCTGGCTTAGGAGTGCTAATCTTTCTGGGAAGAAAAAGGACAAAAAACTCTCCCATGGGCATGTCTCCCTCATGATGGACAGGAGTCTGTACGCACGGCTTTCCCTCTATTAGCCTGTATGGGTCACCTAGTCTGATCCAGAGCAAACTGGAGAGGCACAGTGATGTGCGATTCATCAACAGTCTGGGCAACTAAGAACAGGGTCATACTGTGACTTTGAATACAAGCTGCTTCTAAGAAGCCTTTGCTCCTGTGGCTCCACAGTGGCTATGCACGCACGCTTAGGCCATCTTTTCTCTTAATTGTAAATACTCATTCTTTATTTTTACTCCACTCAGATATCTTTATCACACTGGTTTGTATAAAGTAATACTTTATTAAGTCTTTTGAAATAAATAAAGACCTTCACAAATTCCTACTTGTGTCATGAAATGCTGTAACTGTAATGAACACACTTGAATGGCTTATCTCTAGGAGTGAGTATGATGAAATTCCAAGCAGAGGCCTGCAGGACACAACTGCTTCATTTCTTCAGTAAAATAAGGATTGCTGACAAGATATGTCTATATTGCTTCCTTTGTCTCTCTGCCTCTTTGCCTGTCTGTTTCTTTCTTACACCTTCCTTCTCTTCCTATGAAGTAATTTATAATGAGGAGTCAGATAAATGAGAAGAACTCTCATGTGGGGCAAAATCAACAATCAAAGCTCACCACAACTATCAAGATTTTTCTGTCATCACTAATGATGTCTTCTCTAAGCCTCCAGTATGATTCCTCTGTTGTTCTCAACTGTCTGTCTGTCAGTCGTGCCTGAGATCTCTCACCAGTACTTTTTAGACTGCACAGATTCTTTCCTGGTTTTCTTGTAAGCATATATAATAGAATCTGTCCTTCTTCTTATCCCAAGTACTACCAACTGGAACTTAAAATAAGTAGTTCCCTAGCTCCAGTAGGTACTGTTAAGTGGTTTTCAAAGTGAGAACACAGGAGTTAGTTTCTGTAAGAAAACAACAAAATGGAACTTCAAAAATTTTAAGTTATATTTTAATACATACATATATAATGTTTGTTTCTGTATACAACCTATAAAGTAGTATGTTTCCTACACACATGCTATTATACTTTTATTTTATTGCCCTCCCTCAACTCTCTGTTGCTTCCCTCCCCCTCCCTTTTCTGTTTTGTCAGGACTATTCCGTTCTCTGCTCTCTCTCTGGGTGATTCCATGACAGAAACAAAACAAACAAAAGGCAGCCAAACAAAGTAAAGCAAACCTGTTATGACTCCTGACTAAAGGTCCTCATCTCCTGAGGCCTGCTATTGTGCTCAGCCTTTGACCTTCTCCTGTGCAGCATGGGACACCCCCTGAGCTCACACTGCCAGACCCCCTAGTCCAGAAGGCTTCCTATCCAGTTTAGCTCCAATCCCCTCTAGAATTCACATTTCAGACTCTATTTAACTCCTTGAAGGGTATGTGTCTACTAGAAGGATTTTCCCTTGGATGGTCAGATTTCTCCTCTTCTTTGGTTTTGCCTTAAATTTTTTTATGCATAGTACACACTGGGGCAGGAACAAACCCTACGTTAGTTAATTTTTTCTTTGTTGTTAAGTATTTTGAAAGAAATCAAGAAGAGAGATGAGATTCAAGGAAGAAATGTTCAACTCATTCAAAAGCATCACATTTAAAGTAAACTCAGGCCCTCGCCATCATGATGTGTGGCCAGTGCTTACCAAAGCTCGGGGAGCGCAGAGGATTTAGAAGCCGGTGCATGCACACAGAGGCTGCTAAGTGAAGCTTCGTCTTCCACATTGCTGCAGCTCTGAGTGCATGACTAATCATTGCAATGATTTACTATTAGGTAATCACGAGGCCATGCTTTGCCTTGTTTTCGGTCAAATGATCTCACTGTGGTTGGCACCACTGATTTCTAAAATAGCCTCTTTTTTGACATAAAAAAATTAATCCAACTCTATACTTTCTCATAGTTGCCATTAGTATAATGTTTAGGAGTAGGTGAACTAATTAATTTATTTCATGATTGTGATGAAATCAATAGAATTTTCCATGAATAACTCAGAGTTTTAAGCCATCTCATGTTTGCTGTTTATTTTGAAGTATAAGACTGTGAAGAGAAAGAATTGACACATCTTGCTCTTTTCCTGGACACTAAAGGTGAAGAAGGCTCCCTACATGGTAAATGATTTGGAAATCCCTGGAATAGAAACACCAAGGCAGTGGGGGATATTTTCCCATCTATAGAGGAAGCCTTTGTCTAATACAAAATTAAAAGTCTATAGAAGCAGTCTCTTACTATGCCAGTCTCTTACTAGTTTAAAATTAGCAGCATATTTTATACAGTTTTTCTATAATAAGAAGAAATTGGCATTTGTCATAATAACATACAATGGAATCTGAGAGTTGATATTTTTACCCTATTTAAAGTCATGTAAATTTCATTTCCTTATTATTCAGTCAAATGTTCTATCAAACATCAATCCTTTGTAAGGAATGTAGAATAGTTTGTTACTTAATACTGTGAGATTTGAATCTCTAGCTATGTAGTAAATAATTTTTGTATATTGAATAATAATGGTTTAAACCACAATTATATTTATCAGTTAAATAGTTCTACCATAATACTATGAATGTATGTCACTGACTGGATGATCACAATTTAAGTGATAGAACTGAGTTACATACAATACTTTCACAATAATGTATCGAATCAATCGTGTATTATAATAGACTTTATAGTTCTGAACTTCCCTCTGACTGTGCTAGCAAAAGAATATTTGATATGTGAAACTATGCCCTACCAACTCACAGCATATGGTCCATCCTCAAGGCAATAGAAGAAGAAGAAGGAGGAGGAAGAAGTTAAGTCTGAAAGATTTTGAGTCATCTAAAACATGAAGAAAGATACTATCTGTATATGTCACTTCACAGAACATTCCTAGGAACAAGTGAATGCGATACAGTGTAGAGAATGGTAGTGTGAAGGTCACATCCAGCCCTGGCCAGCCCTCTGCTGTTCTCCACGTTCCCTGGGTTTGGAGATCACTGTACTCAGGGCTTTCACTTTCCTACTGCCAAGCTCACCCCCAGAACTTTGTTCATAGTCTTCTCCAAAGCCAAGTTCAAGAGTCATTTCCTTGACCTGCAGAGATTGCGCTAATGGTCCATAAGCAAGGTTGTTATCTACAGGTGTCTCAAGAGGAGGTGGGTGGCACATGAGGAATGAGATGAAGTTGTCCTATGGCTTCTAAATGCATGCACACATGTGTTCCTATATACATAAGAACATGCATAGAAATGCACATGCACAACACAATATGTATGTATCAGTAAAAGAAAATGTTTGAGAGAAAAGAAAGTACTACTGGGAACGTCTGTCTCTGAGTATAGAAGCCAGAGTGACTACTGTATGGAAGTCTTCTATACTCATTTGCAACTTTTCTATGCAACCGAACCTGCTTCAAAATTACTATTTAGATAGCTTTAAATATCAATACAGGGACAGTGAATTTTTAAAAAGAAATCTGGGTGTCAAAACTGGAATAAAAAGAAGAAAGCAAGCGTGGGTCTAAAAATTAGCACTAAAAGGCATCAAAAGAAGAGTGTTTGATGGAAACACGAGCAGAATGTGGATATCTTGTCTACCATGAAGGATAAAATGGGTTCAAGAATAGAATAAAGTTCTCCATTAAAATAGCATAATTAAATTCAGATACAAGCAAAACTGCCTCTGTACATGTTTAAATAAACAATAAGGGCTATTTAAATGCATTCTAAAGAAAAGGAAAGTACCAAAATGCCTAGCATTCAACTTGGGGAAAAATAAAGAGAGACAGAGACAGATGAGAGAGAGAGAGAGAGAGAGAGAGAGACCTGACCTGGCAGGTGAAACACTCAAGGCATTATGGACTTGAAAAAATTCTTCCGGAAGTTTTCTGTCAAAATGTTAAACACAGAGTCAGGCATTTGATTTCTTAATTCAGAGGCTTGTGTTTCAAACAGTGTATTTATCAAAATCAAATGATGAAAGAAATTAGACACTGGAATTGGACTGATTTCCAGTCAGGTCCAGTTTATCTCTGCATTGCAATAAAGGGGGCAGCAATAATGTACTAAAAAATTAGTTTCCCCATCTATCCATTCACAAAAATGTTAAGAGATCATCTACTAAGCACCTTTGTGGGAGAACACAACTGTGATGACACATGTTTTGTGTCCTTGCCAAAGTTCAGTGAAGGATGTTAGCAATGACCAGAAGTTGTCACACCATGTGAAACAATTCTAACAGCCTAAAGCTGTTAGGTATGCGAACCATGATGCCAAGCACACACGTGCAAGTCAGTGCCTTGCATGCACAACATGCCACATAGATATTGTAAAAGCCAAATGTTAAAGAACATCTTGAATATATAAATTTTCAAAATGCCTGGCAGATAGCATCTATTTGTTAAATACCAACCAGCATAAAGACACCATGCAATCATTTTCTGTGTAACAAATCTAACTGCAAATACATACTGATATATTTATAAATATGCAAATGTTCAATGAAGTCCATCTTGGTACTATTAGTTATTGATTTAAAATAATTTCTTTAAAATTTTTGAAAATTACATTTGTCTATTTATTTATGTATTTATTTATTGTATGTGTTCCACGGCGGGCATGAAAAGGTCAGTGACCAGCCTGCAGGAGTCAGCTCTCTCCTTCCACCACGTGGGTGGTGGGAATTGAACTCAGGTCATCAGGCTTGAAGACAAGAGCTTTATCATCTGAGCCTTTTTACTAGTTTTATTTAGTGATTTTTGAAATCTCATTTACCTCTAAAACAAAATTTGTAGAAAGTACTTCGAAGAGTATGGAGAGATGCTACGTCTATGTTTACCTAGTTAACGTCCTTAAGAGCTTGTTGACTGACTGTCTGGGAGACATTAACAATGGGAAAGATCCTGGAACAGGCTATGTGCCTGCTTGCAAAGACTTCACTAGAACATATAAAGACTCATCAAAACATATGTCTACTAAACGCACAACAAAAGGTATTTTTATTTTATTTATTTGTTTATCTTTATGTGCACTGGTGTTTTTGTGCCTGCATGTATATTTGTATAATGGTTCCAGGGGTTCCCTGGTACTGGAGTTACATAGTTTGTGAGCTAGATATTGAAAAACCTAGAAATTGTACCCCAGTCCTTTGGAAGAACAGCCAGTGCTCTTAACTGCTAAGCCATCTCTCCAGCCCTCAGAGTGAAAGATATTAAAATTTAAATAACTACTGCAGTGTAGATTCAGTAAAGTTAGTCACTTAGAAAAAAATTAAGAAAAAGCTTCTCAGGAAATCTCCTTCTGGAAATTAAGCTCAAATTTGTCCTTGTGTTATCTTCTGTGACCAGAGGACGCCCACTTAACAGACAGGGTTTACTCTGGCTTGCGGTTTCTAAGGTTTTAGTCCATGCTTGGTGGGCATCATTGCTTCTAGGTCATGATCAGATAGAATTGCATAGCAGAGAAACAAAAAAAGGTCACATAATGGGGCCAGGAAGCAGAGAAAGGGAAGTGAGGGGGAGGGCAGAGGGAAGAGGGAAGAATAGAGGTGAGGGCTGGAAGAAGACAGTCCCCAAAGACGTATTCCAAGTGACCTTCTTCCTTGAGCTGGACCCTACTTCCTAAAGGTCCAAGAATTTTCAACCTAGCACCAGTACAAGTCTTTCGTACAGGAGACTTCTGGGGACATTTTAAACAGTAACTATTTGTCATTAGGAATTTGTAAACTATGTGTAAACATACATCTTACAGCATGTCATATAACTCAAATGTCAGCATAATAGAAAACTTATATTTACCTCAACAATGAGCTGGTAATATTTTCTGCCTAAGTAACTTCTCCACCATTTTTGAATAATTGTCACCACTCTGTTCAAGTGCCTAGAATGAAAATGGGGTATTAGTACATGCTCACTGAAAGAAAGATGTCTCTGTAATCCACTGCGTTACATTTAAATGAAGATTCTGAGTGCCTTCATTTTTCCTTGTTTTTCTTGTACTGTTTCTATTTTATCTTCCTTATTTTTTTCTCCTTGATACAAAGTCTGGAACTCCTTATGTAGACCCGGCTTGCCTTGGATATTTGAGACCCCCCTCCATCTCTGCCTCCCACTGGCTCAGAATACAGACAGACATGGACTCCCAAGCTTGACTCTCTGCAAACTTTTTCTCGACCATAAATGCTTTGTTTTCCGCCTCAAGGCCACTTCCCAGCCAGCAAAGGTTGTTGTCTGCCATGGTTGGCAAAAGAGCTTGAGATTTCACACTTGGAGAAACTGAGTCTCGTAGTTGTTCTTAGTTCTTAATGGCAAACCTCAATTTTGATATCATTGCTTTCACTGAAAAACATGTTGGGAAATCTCAAGATTCCTCTTCCCCAGTCTCTTTCCTGGTCCATCAGTTAATTCATTGATACAAATGCACTTAATGAGGAATTTTTCGGGAGGGTGGTAGCTGGTCAAATGCTCTTACAATATTGAAAATTCTTAAAGGTCTACATATGGCAGACATAGTTTTGTGTATTAGTAAGAGCGATCTGAAGTGCACTGCAGCTCTTTTATAGAGACACTATAAACTGAATGACTTTACTGTTGATTGAAACAAGGGGATATCTGAAGTAAATGCTACATCTAAAGCTGTGATTCTCTCAGGCATGCCCTGCGGGGTGTGAATGGGGTCGAGAGTTGGGTCCGTGTACCTGATATATAATGCCCTGTGGGGTGTGAGTGGGGTCTAGGGTAGGGTCCGTGTACCTGATATATGCTCTGTGAGGTGTGGGTGGTGTCTAGGGTAGGGTCCGTGTACCTGATATAGGCCCGGACTTGGCACCCTCGGAACCAACTCTGGATCTTCACAGCCGCATCATTCTCGTATTTCCTAAACGAATCAACAGCGCTAGGAAAGGTTTAAAGAACGTTTCATTAGTAACTAATGTAATTCCCGGGCAAGTCAACCTGTTAACCTTAATTTTTAATTTCTTCTAGGATGGTAATTACAATTCAAATGTCATTTCAAAGAAATTAAAATACTAAATTAAGAAAAACGTATTTCAAAAAAAAAGCAGTGTTTTAAAAATTAACCTTTCTCTGAGAAGCCATGAGCTTTCAACAGCTTTGTCTACTTTATTTTTATAATCATCTGTTAGGCTACTAATTAGTTGGGTAGCATTTTTTTTATTAGGGAATAAAAAACAATGTGCTACTTTGTCAGTATTTTAAAAACATAATTATTTGAACTTATGGTTTAAATGCCACTACACATGTATCACACAAAGTAAAATGTCTGCATATTTAATTCCCTCATCAGCTAAATGAACTGCCTCTAATTCAAATGAATCTATCGTCAAATGTCTACTCTGGTAAGAGACTGCGTCTATTAAAGAACGAAAGGAGGGGGTCACCAGCTTATAAAAAGACAAGACACTTAATTCTTAGGTTTTACTGACTTAGAACAAAGAAAAAGTTGGGTCAAGACATCTTTATTTATGTATCTATCCTAACTGATGTCAATATTATCTTGCCTTTCCACTGGCAATCGATAAAGTGATAGCACAGCAGACTGCAGAATGTTTCTTTTCCAAACTGGCTGACATACATTTAGGACCTCCTCTTTGCTGAATGAACACAGTTTGTAACATGATGACACCTCTTTCTTATTATTGTTCCTGTATGTTTGTGCTTATGTGCAATCAGGTTAAGGTGTGTGTGTGCTTGTCTGTGTGTGTGTGTGTGTGTGTGTTGTCTAGAGGCTGGCATGGATATCTTCCTCAATCACTCTCCATCTCACCTTTATATTTAACGCAGACTCTCTGAGCCTGGAGCTCGCTAATTCAGACAGGTCGGTCAATTGGCTTCAGGGAGACACCTGTCTCTCTTAGCACCCAGCCCTCGGGTTATAGACACACAAGCCTGGCTTTTCATGTGGATTAGAGTTCTGAACTGAGGTAAGAATATGAGCCTTACTTTTTCAGGAAATTCTCTATTGACTGGGTCATCTTTTTTGATCCCAGAATTATTTTTACCTGCAAAGATTTTTGTTTTTGTAATGAATATTAGGTAAAACATGAATTTTATATAAATTTAAAGTGTATTTATACATATATAGTATATAGTATATGTGTAGAATTTATATAAATTTATAGTATATATGTAGTATATAGTATATATGTAGCATATATATGTAGAAGTATATATGTTTAAATAAAACTTTCAACAATACAATTTATAAACAACAGTTATAAGGTTTGCCAAAGACAAACAAAAATAGGAGTAGCAATTAATATGTGAGCACCAAATAGTTATTAAAAGGTGGATAGATTGCAGGTCTACATATGGAACAACAAATAACCTAGAAATCCAAACCAAGAAGCAAAGAGAGGAACCCAAAAGCAGGGGATCGACCCAGGTGTAAAACGCAGTACAGAGAACATTCATATGAGCCAGCACCGTTTTTTGTTGGTATGCTGGCATCAAACACACCAGGAATCAGGAGGTGGCATCACCTGCATTCTTAGTACTTCAGGAGCTATGCAAGCTGCCAAGGGAGAAGAGCAGTGAATGGTCCTATTTAGCTCAAATACCTACACACTACAATAAGAGCAGCAAGGCAAAATATCTTCGAAGGTACAAGAGTCAACTGCAGCCTAATTGGACTTAAAGCCTGCTCAGCAGGAGAGAATGCATGTCTGACTGTAAATAGAGCCAACCACCTGAGGCTGGTGACATCATGGTGTGGCTGGTGAAGTTATGATGTAGCTAGTGACATCATGGTGTGGCTGGTGAGGTCATGATGTAGCTGGTGACATCATGGTGTGGCTGGTGAGGTCATGATGTAGCTGGTGACATCATGGTGTGGCTGGTGAGGTCATGATGTAGCTGGTGACATCATGGTGTGGCTAGTGAGGTCATGATGTAACTGGTGACATCATGGTGTAGCTGGTGAGGTCATGATGTAGCTGGGGACATCATGGTGTGGCTGGTGAGGTCATGATGTAACTAGTGACATCATGGTGTGGCTGGTGAGGTCATGATGTAACTGGTGACATCATGGTGTGGCTGGTGAGGTCATGATGTAACTAGTGACATCATGGTGTGGCTGGTGAGGTCAAGATGTAACTGGTGACATCATGGCATGGCTGGTGAGGTCATGGAGGTAGAAGCTTTCCATTCCCACCACTTCCACTTTCTCCCAGACCAGAATAATCTATAACTGTATTCTTAATACGCATCCTTACACCACAGACAAATGTACCTTTCACCCCTCATCATGGAACCACCAGAAAACTGGAATGTCTGTGGTGAGACCCTGTCTTCCTTATAGGTCATGAGAGCTGCACACGTGAATTTTTTGTTGTTGTTTTTTTGAGACAGGGTTTCTCTGTGTAGCCCTGGTCTTACTTTGTAGACCAGGCTGGCCTCGAACTCAGAAATCCGCCTGCCTCTGCCTCCCAAGTGCTGGGATTAAAGGCGTGTGCCACCACCGCCCAGAACACATGCAATTTCAACACTATAGTCACTTAGGCAACAGCTACACAATTACATAACCTGTTGATATGTCAACACAAGTGGGAGGAAAGTGTCCCATTCCCAGATGAACAAGTACTGAAATGCTGCTGAGAGGGAGATGAGTCTTCCACACAGATGAAGCCTTAGTTGGTCATCCAGTGCCAAATGGTCAACCCTAAAATCATACAAATATGAGCAACACCTAATGGACTCATGATTTGAATTACATATTTATTCATTTACGTATGTGTATAACAACAATAAAGAAAAATCCCATGAATTTGAGGAGTGGGAAGACATAATGAGTTAGAGGGATCAGGAAAGACGTTACCATGGTACACACACATCACATTAAAAAAAAAACAACTTAAAAGGAACACCTTATGTGTTATCTTCAGTTAATGTGGCAATCAAGAGCCAAGGGCTCATAGGTAGACAAACTCCTCTTTCCCTTTGTGATTGCTCCCGCTCACAGCTTTCAAACAGAACACACTTCTGTGCACAGTAGCTTATCTACAAAGCTACATCAAGGGTACCCAACAGTTAGGTGGATCTAAGCACTGAAGACCTGATGACAGGTGACACAGGACATATATAGGTAAAGCACAGCATTGTCACTGAGGTCAGACAATAGGAAACTAACTACATTTGGATTTGATAGATTAGAAACAAAGTAATCTTGGAATTTCTATATCAATAAAGATTCTATATTAAAAATAAATCTACATTTACAAAGCTCCAACAGTAGCAGCACACAACCACACATTTGATGTGGTATTTTAAAAAGAGTCAAACATATAAAACATTGAATATAAGGAATGTTAACTTTGATAGCAAGTAGCTTAAATAAATAGATGCACAGAGAAAACATATGTGTTCTTTAGGACTGTTTTTCACATTCAGAAGCAAAAGATTTTACAAAAACAAATCACAGAATAGGAAAAGCATTGAATATATTCTACATTTTTTGTTTCTGTGTGCTCATGGATGTGTGTTTGTGTTTTCATGAGGTACGGGCACACGTGCAAGTGTGCGTATGTGGGTTGGCCAATGGTTACTTCAGGTGTTGTTCCCTAGGTGCCAGCTTGTTTTGAGACATGGTTTCTCATTGTCTAGGAAGGTTGGCCAGCATCTCCGAGAATCCCTGCCTAATGGTGTCCTACACTGAGATCACTAGCCTGTGTGACCACACTGGGAAGTGAGGCTTGAACTCAGCTCTCTGAGAGCTTTACCATCTCTCAAACACCATGTATTTTTAAAAAGTGAACATCCAAATTCACACCCCATGCTGAATAATGTGGTACTAACTTGAAAAGTCGAGATAGAAGGATTTTATATTAAGGGCAGCCAGAGCTCATATCTCAAAACAAAACAAAAAACAAAAAACAAACAAACAAAACAAAAAAGGAAAGTTCAAATCTCCATTTTAAAAAAAAGGCCTTTTTCTTTATGTCAATGAAGTTTAGATTCTTAAATTTTGTGCTATAGGTGGCAGTGGTAAAAAGTAGGAAAGACATACCTATGTGTTACTCTGCCATTTTTGACAGCTTCTTCAAAAACAAAGGATCTGAGTTATGATTTTGCCCCTAAAATTTATTAACTACTGATGGAATCCACAAATTGTAGAAGGCATAACTCATTTAAAGATAAATACAGGGAGAGAGAAAGGAGCGAGGAAGAGATGAGGGAGAGAGGGAAGAGGGGAGAAGGAGAAGAGAGAGGAAAGAGGAGGGGAAAGTGGGGACAATGAGCTATGTGGTGGTTCACCAGCAAGCCCAGGCCCTGAAAGGATCGGGGTTCAGAGAGCCTGAGCTTCCCAGCAAACCTGAGGCCAGCTTGGGCTACCTGACACCCTGACTCAAAGAGATAACCAGGACCAGCATTGTGCCTTCACGAGCATCAAAGTCAAGTGCACGGAGACTATTTGATTCTGAGCCCAGAGTGGCAAAAGGAGGTCATCCTGATCATAAACGTAAACAAGTGTGAACTTACACCATTATCTACACAGTAAGAAAGTCAAGCCGCCACTGGAAAGGCCCTGCTGTGCTTTAATTAGGAAGCACATTCCACACTTTCTGTATGTTTGAGGGCAATCTCTTATACTGCAGCTGATATTGATGTTGCTTCCAGAACCTTTCTTAGTGAAAATGTGGTGACAAGTGTTTACTTCCGGCATCCCTCTCTGGTCCATCGTTAGTTGGCCACTGCTCCTGCTAAGAACCCACCAATCCAAATTCATGACACTGGAAGAATCTGAAAGGTGTTTCCGAAGAAATAGAGGACAGAAGAAGCTGTAAAGAAACTCAGAATGCCCAGCATCCATCCCAGGGAAGGCCAGGACAGTGCAATAGAACATCATTGGTTAAGCCCCTATCAGCTGTTCTACCAAGAGCAATGGCTTCTGGCTATCCCAAGTGGTTGTGAGTAGAGCTAGTATGTGTTTTCATAATATGATACTGTACTGAACATTGAGACAAGTGGAGTGGCCTCCTGAAATATCAATTACTACAGAAACAATACGGAATGCAATTTTATTCTTGCAGAAAATTAAGTAAATCAATACATCTGAAATGGCTAGAGAAAGCATAATAATAGGAAATATAAGCATAAAATGTTGTGTTCTCGTATTTGTAAGAGGCAATGTAACTGAGTGCATATGAGACAGCACATACAGAATTGTGGTTCTGTGCAGAACTCAGAACTCTGAGAATGAAAGAAGAATTTCTTTTTTTCTTTTGGATTTTTTTTTTTTTCCAAGACGGGGTTTCTCTGTATAGCCCTGGCTGTCCTGAAACTCACTCTGTAGACCAGGCTGCCCTTGAACTCAGAAATCTGCCTGCCTTTGCCTCCCAGAGTGCTGGGATTAAAGGCGTGCTCCACCACCGCCCAGTGAATTGATTTTTCAACTATAACATTTAAGAGAATCAATCCTAGTAGTGCTTGAAGCCTTCTATATTCCAGTGATAACATTTTTATTCTTAGAGGCTGGGCTCACCTTTTACTCATGTTTATACAAACATAATAAACTATCTGTGACATTGGAGTCAATAAAATGTGACAGACATGAGAGAGAGGGCGGAGGAAGAAGATAAAGATGAAGACAAAGGAGAAGGAGGAAGAGGAGAAAGGAAGAGGAGGCAGCGGCGGAGGAGGAGGTGGCAGAGGAGGAGGAGGAGAAGGAGGAGGAGGAGGAAGAAGAAGAAGAAGAAGAAGAGGAAGAAGAAGAAGAAGAGGAGGAGGAGGAAGAAGAAGAAGAAGAGGAAGAGGAGGAAGAAGAGGAAGAAGAGGAAGAAGAGGAAGGAGAGGAAGAAGAAGAAGAAGAAGAGGAAGGAGAGGAAGAAGAAGAAGAAGAAGAAGAAGAAGAAGAAGAAGAAGAAGAAGAAGAAGAAGAAGAAGAAGAAGAAGAAGAAGAAGAAGAAGAAGAAAACAAAACATGTAAGACTAGAAGAGAAGGCAAAAGACTGTGGCTTTTGGAGTAGGATCTGTACCATTGAGAGATACAGAATTCCTTGTATACAGTATCACCAATTGGACAGTGGAACTGCATATCCTCAAAGGTTATAATCTTTGGTTTGTGAAAGTTATGAATGAAACTAAAGAAGGGGAAAAAACTGTTCCAAGTATAAGATAAAAATATAATGCTGTGTCTCAGAAGTGAATGGAAAGATCTCAAAAAGGTAAATGATTAACAGGTACCAAATGTCATGGCAGCAAGGCCTCTCTGTAAGGGGCTACAGGGTAAGAGGAAGTCTTTCATTTCTCTTTTAAAATAGTGTGAGTTCATGACATGATGTGTAGCGAGCCTTATTGGTGTGCCGTGCTGCCTGGCAGGAGTCTGACATTGGCCAAGGAGCTTGACATTGGCCAAAGACAAGGAAGTGGGCTGGTTGGCAGGAATCTGATATTAGGCCATGATAGGGAAGTTAAGTTCAGGCAGGAATCTGATGTTAGGCTATAATAGGGAAGTAGGTTACAGCAGGAATTTTGATCTTAGGGTGAAATGAAAGAAGTGGGGTTCAGGCAAGGTTTTGGGCTTAGATGAAGTCGTGGTCTTAGGTATTTTGGTCATTCTAATACACCCTTGGAAACAACTGTCACTGTGGAGTAATCCCAGGACTTTGCTTATTGCCTTGACAATTTTGTGTTTACTGTCTTGCTTGTTTCTCATTGTACTACTATCGATCTTAATACCTGCATGTAATTAAAATGGTATAAAAGTTTTATATACTTTTATATGTAAAAGTATATAAAATGGTATAAAAATTAAATCTGCCTTTGGTCTCAGAATTGACTGGGGTCATGCAACAATGTTGTCTAATTGTCTTTTTTTCTTTTCAATCCTCACTCCTGCACTGGAGGACCTGTTGACTGAGTAGGCTTTGGTCACATGATGTGATAGGGAAGCACATAAAAATGTCATTTATGACTCACACAAAAACACAGCAATATAGTGTCCATTAGAGAAAGGAGCTCAAAGGAGACTGTGAAGATAATCCCATTCAGCAAGGTGGCTATAAGATGAAACCCAAGATGTAAGATAAGGCTGATTTTCCTACTAACTGTTTACCATCAACATCAGAGGTGGCTCTACTAGATTTACTTCCTGTTCCAATGCAGTCTATTGAAATGACTGGAAACGCTTTCTTCCTTCTCTATCAACAGTTAGCAAATGCTGAGGAGTAAGAAAGGAATACGGTACCTAGCCTCACTCACTATTTCTTTGGAGCTCAAACAGCATTAGGTATGACACGCAACTCTTTTTTGTTTGTTTGTTTTGGTTTTGTTTGTTTGGTTTGGTTTTTTTGTTTTTTTATTTGATATATTTTTTATTTACATTTCCAATGGTTTCCCCTTTTCTAGCCCCCCACTTCCCGAAAGTCCCACAAGCCCCCTTCTCTCCCCCTGTCCTCCCACCTACCCCTTCCCACTTCCCCATTCTGGTTTTGCCCTATACTGCTTCACTGAGTCTTTCCAGAACAAGGGGCCACTCCTCCGTTCTTCTTGTACTTAACTTGATGTGTGGATTATGTTTTGGGTATTCCAGTTTTCTAGGTTAAAATCCACTTATTAGTGAGTGCATACCATGATTCATCTTTTGAGTCTGGGTTACCTCACTTAGTATGATGTTCTCCAGCTCCATCCATTTGCCTAAGAATTTCATGAATTCATTGTTTCTAATGGCTGAATAGTACTCCATTGTGTAGATATACCACATTTTTTGCATCCACTCTTCTGTTGAGGGATACCTGGGTTCTTTCCAGCTTCTGGCAATTATAAATAGGGCTGCTATGAACATAGTGGAACATGTATCCTTATTACATGCTGGGGAATCTTTTGGGTATATGCCCAGGAGTGGTATAGCAGGATCTTCTGGAAGTGAGGTGCCCAGTTTTTGAAGGAACCGCCAGAGTGATTTCCAGAGTGGTTGTACCAATTTGCAACCCCATCAGCAGTGGAGGAGTGTTCCTCTTTCTCCACATCCTCGCCAACCTGCTGTCTCCTGAATTTTTAATCTTAGCCATTCTGACCGGTGTAAGGTGAAAGCTCAGGGTTGTTTTGATTTGCATTTCCCTAATGACTAATGAAGTTGAGCATTTTTTAATATGTTTCTCCGCCATCTGAAGTTCTTCAGGTGAGAATTCTTTAACTCTGTACCCCATTTTTTAATAGGGTTGTTTGGTTTTCTGGAGTCTAACTTCTTGAGTTCTTTATGTATATTGGATATTAGCCCTCTATCTGATGTAGGATTGGTGAAAATCTTTTCCCAATTTGTTGGTTGCCGATTTGTCCTTTTGATGGTGTCCTTTGCCTTACAGAAACTTTGTAATTTTATGAGGTCCCATTTGTCAATTCTTGATCTTAGAGCATACGCTATTGGTGTTCTGTTCAGAAACTTTCTCCCTGTACCGATGTCCTCAAGGGTCTTCCCCAGTTTCTTTTCTATTAGCTTTAGAGTGTCTGGCTTTATGTGGAGGTCCTTGATCCATTCAGATCAACTCTTAATGCGCTACACACTCACTCTATCATCTCCTTATGTTACTGGGCATGCAGAATAGAAGCAGACAAGCTTACAGAATTTTTAGTTTCTTTTCAAAAAAATATCTCTCCTGGAGAGACTAGTCAAATGTTTAATCTGTTTCTGGAGTATTTAAAAAGTAATGTATATAAATATGAATGTATGCTGTATTAATAAGTATATATCACAAAATGGGAAAAACTTTTAAAAGTACTAGTTTTAACTGAGTTTTAATGTATGGGCTGAAATCTTAGTTCCATACATCTCTTTTCTGTTTTCCTTTAAAAAAAAAAAACACCTGCTTCAAAAGAATTTTACAGATACTTTGGTTAGCACTGGAATGCTGAGCGCTCACACAATATGTCACGGACCACTAGACATTTTATGTTTAAAATGAAAAACTGTGGGTAACACTTTATTTTAATGGTGAAATAATTAGTTCCAGATTATAATGAAAATCCTATAGCAGTGAATAAATTATGCCATCTACATGGATTTGAAATAAATTTATTATGACCAGTGTTATCACAGTGAATACTGAGTGAATTAATAATGACAAAAGACCAGAAGTATTAACAGAATGCAATAAAACATCAAAAGAAAGTAAGAACTTTCTGGTCGCTTTGTCATCAAGTATAGGCATAGGAACTCTGGAAAGAATGTGTGCACATCTGAGGCCAGGAATTAACTGGCAGTGAATAGAAAAATGAAGAGTATGTCATAAAAGCATCTTCCCAGTAACACGCAAACATTGCTTTTATATATCTACAGGCTAGACTTAGTCTGGTCCACATACATTGGCTGGGAATAAATAAATGTTAGATTAAAAACCCAATATTCTTCTTTTTTCATTATCAAGCAATGCATAACTCTTTTAAGACTGTAGGAATACTATTCCAACACTGGTTGACTTATGTTGTAGAATGTGTACTTATGTGTAGAATGATTGTTTTCCATATGATTTTGCTAAGTTTCTAAGCTCCTTAAAGGGAGAAACTATACTTAATCCATATTTTATAATTATCGCTGTGACTGATAAAAGACTCTTGGTACTAATAACAGGGCTACTCTTAGGAAACGGGAGCTTCTTTTTTACTTCTTAATAGTCTCTTTACTGTTTTTGTTGCTGTTATTCAACAGGTTAATGAATGTGGGATCTTAATGCAAGGACCTTAGTGTTAGATCATAAATCAGGAGACATCATAGTTTGCCACAAAGATTACTATTATTAGTGCATGCTCAAGTATCTCTTATTTGCTGTTCTTCACTTCCTAAACAAACCAATTCAAGAGTGTCTGATGGATGTATTAAAAAGGGAAAAAGTCACACCTGCTGTCAGAGTGCGCTTGGGGAAGAATGCTTGCACACTGGGCTGAGTGGAGTACCATGTCATAGTACGAGCCTAAAAAGCAATGCTCTACAGCAAGGTAAAGGAATGGTCTACCTGTAAGGGCAGGCAATATAGCTTCTCCCACATAAAATGTTGGGAAAGACATCTCTTCAGCATGGGAGACTGAGACTGCACTGAGAAGGGGATCTATGTCAGAGAATGGGGTACCCACTGTGGTAAGAGGAATTGGGTTACACACATAGAGAATAGTCTAATAAAGCAAATGTTAACAGGATAATGAGGGGCAGGCTTCTCATATCTTAAGAAACAGAGGAAAGCCAGGTGTGGTGGTGCATTCCTGCGATGCTAGCTATTTAGGATGTTGACAGGAAGAATGCTGGAGTTCAGGAAGGTAGGAGCAACAGAGAACTATAGGATGAATCTCAGGGTGCTCAATATGAAACAGTTTTCACAATGGCTTTTTATTATCACAGAAGTCAATTCATGGCTTTTAATATTCACACTAACACAGAAACTAACACAGGTGTAAAATGTCTTAATGCACATATATGAATGGTCCCTAGCTTTATCCATTAAAAGTAAGCATCCCCAGAAACACCCACACTGACGAGGTGAACTTCATATATGGAACAAGAGCTCCTTGGAGAAATAGGTGGTGAGGAGACCAGAATACTTTCTTTTCTCAGATAACAGATGTTTGTGGTGATCAGGATGAAGAAGAACATATGACATAGTTCTCTTTGGACAAAATTAAATAAGAAGAGAAAAAGAGACTTCAGCTCATTGACTAGAACAGAAAAGTATGAGCCCACATTGATAATAATAAGTAAACTTACAGTGGGGCAAGGAATAGGAAATATGGTTTCTAAGTACCTGCTTTAAAACATATCCTTTGATAAAAAAGGGAAGAGAATAGCCTAGTGGCGAAGACTCTGAGTCATCTCCTTTGTCAGGTGGTTGAAACGTATTAACAGTCAAAGTGACAGAACAGTGCAGGACCATATGGAATCTGGTCAGCAGTGCGAGGACCACAGGGCCAGTGGCAGGACAGCTCAGGACCATATGAAGTCTGGTCAGCAGTGCGAGGACCACAGTGTCATAGCAAGTCATTCCACCCCAAAATATGAGCCCTGTATGCAAAGGGGAAAACCCAGAACATTTCTACAACACAACTGATCAGTAATCTTCAAAAGGGTCAAAAGTCATAAAAAAAAAAAAAAGATAAATATTCCACGTTCCTGGTGACTAAGAAAGACAGGACGAGTGGGATCCATGAACAACTTTTTTATTTTTCTTTGACAATTTCATACATGTGTACAATTAATTTTGATCACTTTTCATGTCCCATTACCTTCTCTGATTCCCTTCTTTCCCATAGATGCCTTTCTTCTTCCTAAACAGTCCTCTCCCAATTAAAACAGCAAACCAACAAACCAACAACATTGAGTTTAATTGGGGTGCTTGCAGGATCAGGGGCTGCATAAACCTTCCAAACACTATCAAAGCTGTCCAAGCTTGGGGTGAAACAGAAGCATAAGCCAGCACCCACCTCCTGATGTCAGAGCTTGGATTAGGATCATACAGAGAACATTCTGGTGTACGAGGAATGCGCACAGAGGTGACCTGCAACCTTTTATCTTACAAAGTTGATATTCTTCTGAGCACTGTGTGTGCTTAAGCATGTGTGCATGCATGTGTACATTTGTGTGTTCACATGTGTGCTTCTACTAAGTTTAACTTCAAATGTTTTCTGATTTCTAAAAGTATTTTCTTTCATTTCTTATAAAGTTCTTGCTATATTTATGCTTTCCTCTTCATTTTTAACTACATTGGAAGAGTGGCTTTGAATGCCTTATGTATTGGTACCATTTTATATTCCTGGTGTGTTTCTACTGATAGGACTTCACTCTTAGTTACAGGTTAGAGTTTTCTACATCCCCCCCACCCCAGACTTTAGTGAATATGCCAGATACTACATATGCTCTATTTTGAAGAGGTTAGAATTTTACCAAAATTCACCTCCAGGCAAAACCAAACAAACAAATAACTAGGATGATTGCCTAATCTCATTTGTTTGCTTCTTTGAGATCAAATCCTACATTAGCTACTGAAAAATTCACTAATTTTTTTTTTTTTTTACTTAATCCAATTTTTTAAGGTTAGGGTGAAGTTTTCTATTAGTAATATCTTTATGCACACTTTAATCTTGTTTCCAAAACAACTTTTTTCTTTCTTTCCTTCTTTTTCTTTTTCTTTTTCTTCTTTTTCTTTTTCTTTTTCTTCTTTTTTTTCTTTTTCTTCTTCTTTTTCTTCTTCTTTTTCTTTTTCTTCTTCTTCTTCTTCTTCTTCTTCTTCTTCTTCTTCTTCTTCTTCTTCTTCTTCTTCTTCTTCTTCTTCTTCTTCTTCTTCTTCTTTTTCCTTCCTTCCTTCCTTCCTTCCTTCCTTCCTTCCTTCCTTCCTTCCTTCCTTCCTTCCTTCCTTCCTTCCTTCCTTCCTTCCTATCTTTTTGGTTTTTTCGAGACAGGGTTTCTCTGTGTACCCCTCGCTGTCCTGGAACTCACTCTGTAGACCAGGCTGGCCTTGAACTCAGAAATCTACCTGCCTCTACCTAACCTTTTTCTTTTAGAACATATTTTTCTTATTGATCTGTTTATTTCATAAATAGTTCATGATTATGCGATGCTCAATGTGTAACTGAGGCAGGAAGACATCGAAATAACCCTGGCTCAACTCTCCCTGACTCTCCACTCTTCACAATGTAAAACTTTACACATCTCTTTGTTTCACACATCACTTTGTTTATCCCCAGATCCATATTTATAAATTTCTATATTATAAAATTACCTAAGTACATTTTACCTTAATTTGTCTCAATTAATTTTTTGATATCATAATATACAAAATTTATTCCTTTGGATACTTTTTATACCTACATTTGCATGTGTATGTGTGTGTGTGTCCCAAATGCATACACATATGCAAATCATGACAAGGATGTGGAAATGAGAAGACTCCTCACGGGAGTCATTTGGTCCTTTCTATCCTCCCACCTTGTGGGTCTTTCGATCAAACTCAGATCTAGATGTTTAGAAGTGGGTACCTTCACCAGCTGAGATATCTCTACAGTCCAATTTATCCATTTTTTTTTAAAAATTGCTGTGCATACATTATCCTTATAGAGATTCAGATTGATTCCACTTATTTTGTTTTACAAAATAATTTCAATGAATGATTTTGCAAGAAAACATTATATATAAAATTATCTTGTACACAAATTATATATGAGTTCATTTCTATATGGATAATAGAAAAGTGAAAATTTTGAGTCAAATTACATTCACTCTGATGCTATAAAAATGGTAGACATATTTTCAAATTATAATTTATATTACCTAACTGTATACTGCCTGGTATTATGCAATATTATTCACTTATTACTTCTTTTGGGGGTTATCATTTAACCCATACTAGCCTCAAGCTCTGCTCCTAGATCAGGACACTGTGCCTCCTTACCATCCCATGTCTGCCTTCCTAGCGCTCCCTACAGGTGTGCCACCAAGCATGGCCTCACTTTGCCTTTCCAAATCTCCTTCTGTGAGTGCTGTAGGGTGTTACCAGTGAACAGAAAATGTTACTGCTTCATTTAAAGTTTTTGCTTGTTTGTTTTGAGGCTAGTCTCAAAATAACGGAAATCCGGCCTCATCTTCCTGAGTAAAGGTACTGTACATGTGAGTCACCATATCAGGCTTCCCTTGCAACTTTTATGCTTTTATTTTACTATCTTGAAATATTTAATAATTATTAAGGAAAGGATTGACTATTCATTAAATGTTATTGAGACAATTATATTTTGATCTACCTCAAACAAAACATACACATAAATATATTCACAAAACATGGCAAAATAATGTAAGACTTTAGTTAGATTAGAAGCAAATGAAGAGAGTTATTTTATAATTGTTTTCTAGGAAAGATACTCCATGAAAAACTAAAATCCTTAAAGCTAGAAGAACATATTCACTAATTTGAGCCCCTAAAGTTTAAACAAGGCCTGGTCATAGGCACTTGAGTGACTTCCCACACTCTAAAGGCTCTGGGTTTCATTCTCAGTATAAACAAAAAAAGTAAACATAAAAAACCAGGAAGTTGAAAGGGAATAACTGGTGCATCACTATATCAAAACCACGTCAGCCTACTTCCTGGTGCTGATTCGGGACTGGGCAATGAGGAGAGGCTGGGAGCTTCTAAGAATACATGGTGAGAACACTCACAGAGGCTAAAGCAGTCAGGAGGAAACTGATATTCGAGGCTGGAAAAAGAACCCAAGGCAGGGTTAAATGTGAGATACCCTGATTTGCTCATGCTCTGAATGTTTAAGGTGCTGTTCTTTTGGGGAGCTTATGGAAACTTTAGGAGATGGGACATAGCTTAAAGGGCATTGGTCATGGGGACACCCCCCTTCTTGTTATAATCATGGCTTCCTGTCATGCTTTCTGTTTCTTGCCCCATGAAGTAAAGAAACTCCTCTGCTACATGCTCCTGCTGCCCAGGTGCATAAAGCCAAGTAACCACAGACCGATCCATCTGAAACCAAGAGCCAAAAGTAATTCCTCCATGAACCTTTTTCTTTCAGGTATGTGTCACAGTGATAAAAACTAACATACATCATACTCTGCATGACAACCATCAAGACCATTGCCTGAAATCTTTTAGAAGACTGAAATAGGACTTTTGAACTTGCCCAAGGAGACAACCAGAAAGAACATGGAAGGTGCCTTATGAGTTGTCCCGACGGTTTGTAAGAAGGATCTTGTAGGTCCAACCCCAAGCTCCGTAAAGTCAAACTGTTGAGTGCTGCAACTGGAATGCCCACTGCTACCATTTCTATTTGTCTCCCCTATCTCTCCTTTGGATCCTTTCCCCTGCTTTGATGTTTGTTTGATTACAGATGCATACTCTGGTCCATATTTCTTTGGATGAGGGTTCATGAATGACATACTCAGAGTGTGTTCATGTGTCTAAAATGTCTTTCATCTCCTCACTAAAACATGGACCCTTGCCATGATTCTTAAAGTCTGTTTTGAAAAATCAGTGGTTATTATTTTTCCTGTCTTCTAAGAGCATATGAACAGAAAGGGTACCCTATGACAGGTTTTCTTAGCAATTACTCCCCCTCCTTCTTTCTGTATAGACTAAAAATTATGAGAATATTTTTCTTTAGTATTCTTAGACTTATCCTGGACAATATCTAAAAGAGTGTCCTTTTGACATGTTTGAATGAAAAAGGCCCCCATAAAGTCATATCATACATTTGGATACTTAATCCCAGAACTGCTTGGGAAGGACTAAGGAGTTATGACTTTGTTGGAGGAGGTGTGTCGCTAGTGGCAGGCTTTGAAGTTTCAAAAAACTCAAGCTTGCTCTTTCTGGTTCCTGCTTGTGGATCACGATGTGAGCTCTCAGCTACTACACCAGCACCATGCCTGCCTCCCTGTGTCCATGCTCCCACTATTACAGCCAAGCACTCTGACCTTGTGAGGCTCCCAGACCCCAAATGAACCCTTTCTTCTATTAACTGCTTTGCTCTTAGTGTTTTACTATAGCAAGAGAAGAGTAAGATAAATCTGTACTCAGAGCGGACTGCTGCTGTGGAACTGCAGCCTTTCGGAGGAATGTGGAACACGTTTGGCTCCAGCCTAGAAGAGGGATTGAACATTATAAGTAGTGCTTAATCAGTTATCCTCCTAAAGTTTGGAAGGCAAGTGTGCTGAAAGAAATGTGGATGAGAGGCTCAGCTCAAGAAGTTCCAGAGTGGAACAATATTAGCAACTGGGCTTCAGACCGTTCTTGTGCTATCTGGGGTAAGAACATGGCTGCCTTTTGCTCTTGTTTTAAGTATCTTCTGGGGGCAAAATTAAAAATAGTGGATCAATTTCCTTGGTAGAGGAGATTTGAACACAGTCTAATACTGACTGTCTTATGGTTATTGGTAATCTCTTATACAGGTCTACAGTCAAAAAGAGAAGCTGGAGCTAAAGAAAATGTACAGGTTGAGGTAAAAAAGAGCATCAGGAGGTGAAGAGATTTAGATTAATTGCTTTGACAAAGGAATTCTCAAGTCAGCTTGCTGTGACTGACTTGATGTTTGTTTGACAACAACACACAGCAGGCTATATAACAACAGCCTTCTGTGTGGTTGCTAAAGTTCACTCATATGAAGGGCATTTTAATGAAAGAGCAGCATACAAAGGAAAAATACAAAATATATGATTCGAACAGTAAAGAGGCCCCAGGAAGTAGAGTGAAGCTAAATCCTGTGTTCAAGGTTATTGAATGGAGTTAAGGTTGTGGTGACCTTGGGGCAAGATTTCACCCAGTTAAACTTAATGTTTATGCATTTACAGTTAGTTGTAGCAGGGAGAGTTATATCATGTTAGGCATTATTAACAGCTATACACCTTTAACCCAGGACACAAAGGCAAGTAGATCTGTGAATTCAAGACCAGCCTGGAACAGAGCATGTTCTGGGAGATGAAAAGCTTAAATCCAGGCTTGGTGGTACACACCTTTAATCCCAGCATTCAGGTAAATCTGTAAAGCAAACACCAGGATCACCAAGCTTAGGCAGGGTGAAGGAGTTGGGAAACCGAAAGCATGTGCTAATGTAATAGAACCAGGGGGCCATGTTCTAGCCCCAGAAAGCAGCAGAACTCAGCAGCTTCAGCAAGAAAGCTCTGGATTTAGAGTCAAGAAAAGAAAGGACTACTGGGACAATTGATGGTGGTTACCTGGAGCTAAGAAATTAGTGGTGATGAAGGAGTGACCAGCATCACTCAGGTAAAACCTTCTGGGAAGTGTTTTCTGAGAGCACAGAGGCTGTGTTCCAGAGATGGCCAAGGTTGTACCTCATGTTGCAGCTGGACTTCTTAATGTGTATGGATCACTGAGATGGTACTGGTTTGTGCCATGGAGAGCAGCTGAAGCTGCTCTAAGCAGCAGGGAAGGCCACTGGTGAAGGTGCAGCCTCAGTTGCAGTTGATGGCCCAGGACTGAAGGGGTCATGAAAAGGATTTGAGGCTTGGCACTATAAAGGGGGCCTATGAGAGGCTATTGGGGCAGCCTAGTTGCAGTGGAAGATCCCACTGTGTTGGAGATGCCAGTACCATGGGATTATCACCAAGAACAGCAGCAACAATGGAATGGAATCAAGCAGACCCTGGAATGCTAGAGGGCAGAGCTGGAGATGTGATCCAAGCCCTTTGGAGTAGCCCAGAACATCATGTCTGGGTCCCAGGCATTGGAACAAGAAGCTGTGAAGTTGACATTGCCTGGGATAACCCAATTTGTTAGAGATGCCAGAGCCAGGGGATACCTGCTGGATCCCTGAGGAAAGCTGCTAACAGGGAGTGGAGCCAGCCCAGGAGAAAGAAGTGTGTTACAGTCATCAATACTGACAGGAGTTTTAATATTAGACATACAGACGGAGTTTGGAGTTGACCCCACTGGATTTTGGTTGTCCAGGCTTCCTTCACAATGCCGCTTTGGAATAATAATACTCATCTTGTGATGGTTAAGGTATGTGATCTGCTTTTTTATTTTGACTTCATAGGTTATTACAGTTAAGCGATTGAATGTCAGAAAAGAATTTGAGCTTTTAACATTGTTGAGATTGATCTAGACTATGGGACTTTTGAAGGCCCACTATATGTATTGTGCATTATGTTTTGGCTAGGTTTGGCCCCCATAGACTCATGTGTTTGAACAAGCCTATGGGGAAGTGGAATGTGGTGGTTGGAGTATGCTAGGCCCAGGGAGTGGCACTATTAGGAGGTGTGGCCTTGTTGAAGGATGTGTGTCACTGTAAGGTGGGCTTGGGGACTCTCCTTCCTAGCTACCTGGATACTGATCTTTTCCTGTCTGGCTTTGGATAAAGATGTAGAACTCTCAGCTCCTCCAGCCCCACAGTTTACCGACATTGTCATGCTCCTGCCTTGTTGATAATGGACTAAACCTCTGAACTTGTAAGCCAGCTGCAAGTAAATGCTGTCCTTTATAAGAGTTACCTCGGTCATGATGTCTGTTCATAGCAGTAAAACCTTATCTAAAACGCCTGCGTATCCTTTTCATATCCTGTGAAAATTAGGGTTTTTTTTTTTTCAAGAACTAGCAGAGTGGAGAGTGCCAAGCTGAGATTTCTCCAGGAATAGGCAGGATTAATTTGCTTTTGAAACTGAGCCATCACTTTTATGTTATCAATATATCTGATACTGACTTAGCTTTAGAAATATATTCCTTATTAATTATTAATTACTAAAAAGCAACTTTCAAAAAAAAGGTTTTAGAGCAAATATAATTTTATCTGAATAAATTTTACACTGGCATCTAATTAAACTATATAAAATAGTTGAGTTGAACATTTATAGTCATGTACTTCATTACATATCTATCTAGACAATAAATGAATCAATTATTTTTTTCTGAATTTATAAATGAAAATTTAAAATTTACAAAGAAGAAAAACAATAACCAGGAGTATATAGTGAAGTTATTAACTATCCTTTAAAAATGTACTGGGTGATGGTATGTACTCTATACTTTATTGTGAATTCCTGTCATAATTATGAAACTGCTTGGTTTTCACATGGTCATTTACCCTTCCCAGTAAACCTCCAGGCTTTCTTTTTACAGATGATGAAGCTTACAGCTAAAGAGTTCAGTTTAGAGCAAACATGTAAGAGTTTATCACAAATGCTAAAGTAACACAAAGTATTTGAACCGAGTCTCTACCTCTATACAAAACATCACTGTCTACTTGGGGAAAAATATTTTTTCATCAAAATTAAGTAAATGAAGGCCAGGCGAAGGTGGCACACACCTTTAATCCCAGCACTTGGGAAGCAGAAGCAGGCAGATTTCTGAGTTCGAGGCCAGCCTGGTCTACAGGACAGCCAGGACTATACGGAGAAACCTTGTCTAGAAAAAAGTAAATGTATAACAGAAAATTCTGGAATTTTTAAAAAAAAAATTCAAGAAACAGATAAGAATCAGAGGAACAGATCAAGTGAGTTGCTATCAATTTACGTTATTAGAACTTCAATGATTGTCCAAATTGAAGGCACCACATCAACGTACTAAATTGAGATCACTCTCAGAACTGTTGGGACTCAGCTGACCATGTGGAGTCAGAAACAAATCATTCCAGTGATGGAGATAAGGGAGCCATACTCAGGGTCACCCTGAAGGCTGACTCAGGACTGCGCCCCAGCGGCCATCAGTTCAGGGTCACCCTGAAGGCTGACTCAGGACTGCGCCCCAGCAGCCATCAGTTCAGGGTTACCCTGAAGGCTGACTCAGGACTGCGCCCCAGCAGCCATCAGTTCTTCTGCAGTAGCATTCTCATTATGTATCCTGTTTCTCAACCTGACCCAAGAACCGCAGGAGTGACATGTATTTGAAACACTTACGTTAATGCAGGAACTTCATGATTTAAGCACTTCTTATAACAAGTACAAATTCATACACACAAAAAGATTAAATTACTAGATCGTTGATGTTTCTGATCTTTGATATATGATTTAGGCTAACTAAACCAGACTTTCCTTAGTTATAATCCACAAATAATAAAAGGAATCACATAAGGTAACTATAATTACATTTTTAAAAATTTTGTGTATGATATGATTGTGTGCATGCATGTGTGTTGTGCTTTGTATTGAGTTCTGATGAGAATGAAAAATTGAGTTAATTCAAAACCCAAAATATATATGCCACATATAAGAAGTTATGAAAAAATAGGAAATTTAAATTAGCTTAACACAGTGTAGTATGTTAAATGCCCATTCGGTAATCACAGTAACAAATGCAAAGGTATTAATTTAACCTGTCATGAACTTCTTTAGTTATGACTGAAAGCACTCCAAATTTGCCTCAGTAATGAGAAATATATGGTAAGATAAAGAAGAATTTTTTTTAAGCATAGGGACCTTATCCAATGGTTCAGGCTGACTTTGAACACAGTCCAAGGGCTGTGATTATAAGACTGAGCCAAAATGTCTGGCAGGATCAATATTAATATTACAAATAGAATTTTAACAAAAATTTAACATGTGAAAATAACAAACCTTGTTACTTAGTGATATACTTTCACCACAAAACCGTCTTTCTACTTCAGTATTCCAGTGACAGTAATGAGATGGAGACGCTTTTAGTCACTACCTTGTTGTAGACATTGAAGAATGGCATTAAAATAAGGATTCTCCCTTCCTGGTAATGGGCACAGCGGCTGTTCACTTAAGCCATTGGCTTGGCAGAGCCTGCTGTTTCTCCCCACTGCACCAGCCACACCACTTCAGTGGAAAGAGAATTTTGTCCCAGGGAAGCATCCAACACTATGTGACCTTACACAGAGTATTCAAACTGATTCTCATTTTCCTTTCCTTCTGGATTAGAGAATACATACATAATTTAGAAGAATGCTGACCAGTTGCAGATAAAACCCTTTTCTTTTTTTCCAGTGTCCATTTGAAATGCAAAACTGAGCCCCACAGGAGCTTTTGCCTGAGATGTGGACTCCCTGGCTCTGGGACACACTGAATCAGAATCAACACATTTAAAAAAATATCCCAAATGACTCTAGAAGACATGTTCATCAAGAACTACTGCACTCAGTAACCATTTGGGGAGTGACAAGAATTTCTTAAGAAATTTCCTGCTTTAGTTTTCAATATATTAATTAAAAAATCGGTTATATTTCTTATTATTTTTAATGTATAGTATGTATATGTTTGAAGAGGTCCTTTGACCTGTTCAGGAATCTGTTTTCTCTTTCCACTATGTGGATCCTGGGGATCAAACTCAGGTCACAGAGTTTGGCACCAGGTACATTTGTACCTACCCAGCAAACTTGCTAGCCCATTATTTATATCTTATATGATTACACTTTTGCCTGGTGCCTTTGGTGAGTTCTACAGTTTTAGGTATGAATTCCTTCCAATTCTCTAATCCAACCAGGACGCGATGGATTACACTCAGAGCATCTTACACCACTCTTGCTCCTCAGGACACATCTTCCAGGTTGTTCAGCATTTAAAGACACAGGATCTACAACTGAGTGTCATCCAAGTGACTGACCTGTTTCTTTTAACAGCCTGCCTAGCACTTCCTGGCACTATGAAAGCTAGCTATCAGAAAGAAAACCAGCAGCTCCATTTTGACTTAGAGTGCATCACAATTCCTTTTTAAATGACTGCTCCACAAAAGGCTGTCAACAGCGGGAAGGATTCAACTTGTTTCCATTACCCATTGAAGTTATAAACAAATACAAGCCCGACACATAACTCTAATTGAATGCTAAATAATTTCTGAATGCTAAGTATAAGAATTCTACTGCTTTATGTTTATTTAAAGCTGATTAATTGGAAGTTTCAGTAATGTAATTGTTCATTAAATAATTGTTGTGTCTATTCCATTTTAGAAAGTAAGACAGTACCGGCTGAAACAATGGTTAAAATAAGAGGCAAGAAAAAGCAACATTGGCCTATTTCTAGTAAGAAGATCCACACCATCTTACAAAAATTGCAATATTGAATTGTCACCTTTCTTAGTTGCTAGAGGTTCACAATGAAATAGCAAAATCATAGTTGAGATGTATGTAAGGATAAGAATAGCTCGTCAGGATTTTCTCACACTGACGTGGTTACCACTGCTCTGCTGTATTTTATCACACTGTAATGTACGTTTTGTGGTTTCTTCTAAGTTACAAAAACCGCTGGGCCATTGCTTCTAGTTCCAATGCCCCTTTCATGGGTAGTAAGTTTAGGTGTGTGCCTTAACTCTTGCCCATTTACTCATACTATCTTGTCACAATGGTGTAGAACCTTCACTTTAAGACAAATGACTCACAGATGAAATGAATTCCGTGATGTTTGTGAGCTAAGTGAAGCTCAAATTCCTGTTGGGACAATGAAATTCTGAGTTCACGAAACTACCTGGGTAGCTTGGCTGATGCCAATTAGGTCGCTAGACCTTTATTGTATAAAATAGGTTTCATCAAACCAAATTGCTCAGTGATTATTTTAAAATATCGAGGGAAAAAAAACCCCACAAAACCGTATTTTAAGGAAGACTCCCAAATGTTGCTTAAGGCAGCCTTGAATTTTCTGTATCACTAGGCTGCCCTGGACTCACAGTGATATTCCTGTATGTTTCTTCAGTATATATAATCCACTTGTGCAGCATGTATGTATGTATGTATGTATGTATGTATGTATGTATGTATGTATGTATATACTTATGATCATGTTTGAATCCCCATGGGGAGAATTATTTAGAACTATTTCGTGAATGAAGTAGTTTGTTAACGGTAAACTTCTTCTGAGAACCCTCTCTCCACTACTCACCAGTTCCTAAAGTAGTACTGACTTTCTAGAAAGGGTGCCCGCGCCAGCAGCTTGGCTAAAGTAGCCATGGTCTCCAAGGCCAGGGGTTCATCAAAAGTGTTACTATCAGTCTCCATGGCAACTGGGCTGAACCAAAGGCACTTCCGACGTATTCACCTTTCCTTTCACTCTGTTTCAGTTTTAAGTTAACTGGACAGAGAAATCGGATTTGTACATGTGAGAACCGACTTCAGCCGACTCGTTCCTTTCTCCTAAAAGCTCGAGCCGCTGGCAGGACCGGTCCACCAAACGAAGGGGAGCGAATGGTCGCTTCCGGCTTCCGGTTTCCGCCTCCAGCCGGGTTCCGGAAGTTGCTCTCAAAATGCTGAAGTGCAGTGTGGAAGTGGCCGGAGCTGCGGGAGTTGGAGTCGGTCCTCGGGCCTGAGCCTCGAGGCCGCGCTCCCGGTGTCGTTGATGTTTGGGGCCGACGGGCGCCCAGCGATCGGAGCCGCTGCCGCCGCCGGGAAGAGCTGGTGAGCCCAGCGGGCCGTTGGGAACGGGGCGAGCGAGCAGGCGAGCTGCTCGCGGGGCTCCGGGCCAGGGACAGCCGGGCACCGAGTTCCTTCAGGCCGCGTTCCCGTTGCCCCTGCCAAACCGGCCACATTGTACTAGATTCCGTGGCTGACAAGATTACAGAAATCCCCAATCCCGGAAGTTTCCTAGTGGCAAAGACATCATCAGGTTCTCGTACTCCCTGCGCTGCTCGGTTCCTGTAAAACCTAGAAGTTTTCCACGACCCAGGAGGTTCTGTCCTAGTTTACGTGAGATGGGCGTTTTCTAGTAGCCTTAGGTTTGGGGTTGGAATTTGTCTTTAGTGTACCTGACCCATCCCTCTAAGATTCCAAACTGCTTTCGCAAATCAGTTGATCCTTGATCCTTACAGCATCCCTGTTGGAGGACACTCGCAGGTACAGAAAATTTAAGAAACAAAGTTGTCTTGTGCCCGTGAGGTCCAGAGATGATAGCTAAGTTTTGGATTTTCTACTTGAAAACCCTGGTAGCCCAACCTCCGTCCCCTCTGTTATCCCACCCCCAACTCCCTCCCCTCCTTGGTTATTCTAAGGCTTTTCCCTTCAGAGAAACTTTAGTGTAATAAAGTAGATGCCCTGCAGTCAATCTTGAAACGTAAAAATCTGACAGTAAGTCAAGAACTGTGATTTTAAAGTTCATGCCAGTGAGCTGTGAGGTCTGATTGTTTTCTATCACCGACAACTGAAAAGTTAAGAGAATACTTAGGTCAGAGGTCTTATTTGGCTCCTCTCTATAGAGATCATTTTTAACGAGTGTCGTTTTTCTTGTGGCTTTTTAAGTTCTCACCATTTTCAGTTGGAATACTAGGAGACAATGTTTAAGTACACAGTTTTGATTGGCATACTGAGCTTGGAATAAGAGGCACAGGTCATAATGCATCAGTTTCTCTTTGCTTTGGCAGTAGTACCTGTGGTAGGAACTACCACAGAAGACAAGATAAAGGAACTTCCCAACATCCTGGTGTTTCCTCTAAAGTGTTTCAGTGTTCCCAGCCTTGGTAAGGAACAGAAGTGAAATGTGGTCAGATTGGTCTGGTCCTAGTAGAGAAGAAGTAATTTGTGGGCTAGTTGACACAAACAAACAACTGTGACCCCAGTTAGCTCTTCACTGTACTTTCTGTCTCCTATCGATAGTGTGGGATAATACTCATCTATTACTTGATATGTTCTTACTCTAAACAGGAGTTACTTGCAGTATTTTTACTTGCTAAACAAGTTTTGTAAGAGACAGAGTGTCATTAGCACCTACCAGCTTGTGTTTTGAAAGAAAGTCTTTAAATGAGTCTTAACTGTCAGAAGAGGTGTGTTCCACAAAACCGGAACCTTTCTTTTCTAGTTAGTGTGTGTGCGGATCCAGTGTTGTCCTCCCCTCCTGCCTTCTTTCCACCAGAAATCTCCCTCTCCTTTCCCCTCTCCTTGTCTAAGGCTGCCTGGCAGTCCTCCTGTCTCAGCCCCCCCAGTACTGGAACTATGGGCACGTGCTGCCTTGCCCAGGCTTTGATATTTCTTAATGCATTTTTTTTTGTTTCATTCTTTGAACTGCTTTGCATGATGGTTTTATCCAGGTTGTGAAATCCCCATACTGTTGGTGGTTGCTACCACTAAGTAGTTAATTGGCCTTGGTTCTATCTGTGTATGTCATCTCATGTAAGTCCTCTGCTGTAGGCACCATACATTCTTTACGGCCTAGATAAGGTGACAGCAGAGGGCAAGATAATTTAAATAAGGTCTCTAAGATTTATTTGCAGTATGATTCTAGTGTACTTAAATTTCTCACCACCCTAATGTACTCATGTTCTGTCTGACTAAGATAGTATCTATATAGGTATCTATGAATTAGAAAATACATGCCCAGATTTGTAGACTAGCCTGTAATTTCTGAGATAGTCTTTTTTCCCCCCAAACTGTGTTTTGTGGCTTTGTTTTAACAACAATAAAAAGCCATTGAAATGGGATCTGAACCTTTGCTTCTGCAATTTCTTCTTGTTTGGTATTTGATTTCCTTTACATCTGGAAAGCAATATAATAAAAACTGCTTGTTTTGAGTAGCTGGGGTTTGTTTGTTTGGTTTTTGGTTTGTTAGGGTCTTGAACTCAGCTTCTTAAACTGTTAGCTTTGCTTGATTCCATGTATTCCTTCAGTTAAAGATCAAAGCAATAGGCAGTATAATTTGGGGCAAAGACTTGTGGGATAGCTTTTTAGCATCCTTTGTGTGTCAAGCTGGAAACCTTTAAGCTTTAGTAACTTGCTTTCATTTTCACCTTTATATAAACTATTCACATAGCAGAAAAGTCCTTATTTTCTGCAGCTTTCAGTAACATCACATTCTCTCTTTGGTTTGTCTGTCCCACATGTTCTTATCATCTGGTTATATGTATGCTAGGGACTTATATTTAAATTTTAGCTGTTTTCATGTTCCTAATATAGGGATTCATGATATATATTTAGTAAATATTTACTGTGCAGTTATGTTTAAGCAGTAATCAAGACATTTCTTACCCTACCAAAACTTGTTAACAGAATGATTTACTTTTTAAATTCAAAGTTTTTGGTCTTGTTTGACTTATATTCTGACTACATTTTGTTTAGGCATTAAAATAATAAGTAACTTACATTTTGAAAGCACTTAGAGGCAGTGAGAAAAGTTTGGATGATTCTTGAAGTCAGTCATTAAATGAAGTAACTCGATCAAGAAATGGTCTCCAAGTTTGATGAATGAGCTCACATTATTAAATCATTAGCTGAAAAAGTGGAAATAGACTTTACTGGTTTTTTTTTTTAAACTTACAGTTCAGCCGATTAAAATTTTTCTAGTGTTAAGACTAAAGGAAGTGGTTTCCTCAGATGTCCCTGGTGGCAAAGTGACAGAGCTGTAGCTTCCAGCAGCCAGGACAACTGGATGCAGACAGGACAACTGGATGCAGCCAGAGGAGCTTTTGCCACGCTTAAGGGGATGGATCCACCTGGTTGTTAGAGAACATTGTGATCTCTCAGGGGAAGACAGGTTCTAAACTCTCTTCTTACTCATAGCCATGTTGTAAAGCAGGAGTCAGATGCGGTGAAGGCGGGCTCTCAACTGTGTAGCCCAGGGGAGCCTCAATATTTGAGGGAATTCTGCCTCTGCCTCCTTAAGTGCTGAGGTCACAGGCAAGATCCGCTAGACCAAGCCGTAAGACATTTTCTTTTTTGGTTTTGAAGATGCAGTTTCTCCTTTTGTTGTTCCTGTGTGTACGTCACAGAGGTCAGAAGGGGTTATAGGCTCCCTGGTCTCTCCTTGCCCAGTAAGCTGGAGATGTAGGTGGTCAAAAGCCTGTGACCCGAGTGCTGGACACCAAACTTGGCTCCCCTGGGAAGGTGGTAAGGATGCTTACCCGCTGCTGAGCCATCCCTCCTCCCAGGATGCAGCCTCTTAACAGATGGCTCTGTGGAGACCATTCCGTGCTTGTGGTGGACTGGGGATGAGCATGCTAGGCAGGTCCTAGCCACTGGGCCACACCCCTACTGCTCTTCCTTGAGATAGACTATAAACTATATAGTCTTATATAAAGATATAAGACTATAAACAACAGTATCATTAAGGAAGGAAGATTTTAGCTTCCATTGAGCATCAGAAATTTCAGCCTTTAAGATCAATCTTATGGACATATTCTTGTTTGATTACTCTTTTTTTTTAATTTTTCAGTTAGATGGTTTATTTTTTTTATTCGATATATCTTGTTTGATTACTCTTAAAATGAACATCTTTATTAAGTAGCAAAAGGTGTGGCTCCATTTACTGTTGGTGGTTATTTACTCATTATTTTGTATTTATTTTCATCTGCACTTTTGGGCCAGTTGCTGTATATTTAGAAGACCAACTAGCCTTTCTTAAACAACCTTTTCTTCCTAGGTCTTAAATGAAATGTAGAAGTTGCATGATATGGAGGCCTGTCGTTCCATCACTGCGTTCTTGTTTTGAGCAGTTGTCACATGCTGCGTGTCATCTGCGTAGCTCCTGACTGACTGTGCACATGCTGAGTCTGGACTTG
Source organism: Apodemus sylvaticus (assembly GCF_947179515.1). Lineage (NCBI taxonomy): Eukaryota > Metazoa > Chordata > Mammalia > Rodentia > Muridae > Apodemus > Apodemus sylvaticus. The sequence continues at coordinate 94,745,756 of NC_067483.1, forward strand.
TAGACCAATGGTTTTCAACCTGTAGGTTATGGCGACCCCTTTGGGGAACCAAATGACCCTTTCACAGGGATCACATATCAGATAGCCTGTATATCAGATATTTACATTATGAGTCACAACAATAGCAAAATTACAGTTATGAAATAGTAACAAAAATTATTTCATGGTTTGGGGGGAGGGGTCACTACAAAGTGAGGAACTGTATTAAAGGGTTGCAGTGCTGGGGCGATTGGAAACCACTGATATACACTCTAAGAAATGGCTTTCCCTCCTTAAAAATGTGAAGGCCAACTTTGGTTGGACTTAGCAAGTGTATTTTACATTTAGTTGTCATTACTAAAGTAGATAAACTTAGCAAAAGAAAGAGTCTATATTTTAGAAAACTCACAGTGGGATTATGATTATGAGCTAGGTGATAAATTGTATTTAGTTTTGTTTTTCCCTTTTCAAATATAACGAACTGTTTAGTTCCATTTGGAAGAATTTTGTTTTTTAATTAACAAATTAAATGAATGGGTTCATTCAGTAGATACACATTTAAATATTCCCTTGTTACACTGATATTTTTACCAGTATCCAAGACAAAAAATATTCTTAAGAAAATGGTCTCTACCTGCCTCTTAGGAATAGCAGTTGCTGGAAATAGAATCGTCAGAAACAGTAGTTATTAGTAAAATAGTTATCTGAGTTAAGGGTATCTGTTTTCTGGGTTTTCTTTCTTCTTAGTCTTTATGTGTATTGAAATGCCCTATAAGAGCGTAAATTAAGGATTGGCCTGACTTAGCTAGATCAGTCTCTAAAGCAGGGACAGGGAGGAGGTGTTCTGTCGATGTTCAGTCCTGAGAAGACATAAGCAGGACGTTAGGAACAAGGGCGGCTTCGAGGTTCTTTCAGAAAATATTGATCTTTGGGGAGAACAAAAAGCCTCTTCATGCCTTGTTCTGTACCTTTCATCTGTATTCCTAACTGGTGTATGGTTTTTTTAGGAAAACCATTTTTGGAAATAATGGTAAGGAACTCAGATGATGGTTTATTAGTAGTGCCTAAAAAGCACATGAAAGCAAACCAGATTTGAAGCCCTGCATTTTGAAAACAACTGGCTCATCAAATCTTGGAAGAAATACATTTCCTATTGCTCAGAATGACCCAGCACTACCTGACAGGGTGCTCACTTCCAGGATAATGTCTATGGATATAGCAGGACTATAAAGCCATTACTGAGCTGATGCTTTTGATGTTATACCCAGGGCTGTTTCCTAAGATTTCATTTCTAAATGAGGGTCAAATGAAGAGGCTTCATATATGAATAAAAGCGTCTCAAGTGGTATATTCATTGAGTTTGTATTAATTCAGATTAAAACTCTAGCTGTTCAGTAAGTCTTGCTTTGTACAGAAAAGTCTTATATTTCTTCATTTCTCTTCTACAAGGTAAGGACTTCATTTTTCAATGAAGTCCTACAAAAACATTTATAAGAAAATAAATATGTTTACAATAAAGTACCTTGCTAGGGTGGTCTAATGACTCATCAGTGACCTGTCTGAACAAAGGGGATCCGTGAGCTGTAGGCGACACACGCTGTCAGGTTTTCTCTGTCCTGTGCATGCCCTTTACCTGGAAGAGGGGAGACAGTTTGATGTTAGTTGACTAATACTGTTGACTAATACTGTTGACTAATACTATTGACTAATACTGTTGACTAATACTGTTTACTAATACTGTTGACTGATACTGTTGACTAATACTGTTGACTAATACTGTTTACTAATACTGTTGACTGATACTGTTGACTGATACTGTTGACTGATACTGTTGGCTGATACTGTTGGCTAATACTGTTGGCTAATACTGTTGGCTAATACTGTTGGCTAATACTGTTGACTAATACTGTTGACTAATACTGTTGGCTAATAATGTTGACTAATACTGTTGGCTAATACTGTTGACTAATACTGTTGGCTCCTCCACAGGGGTTTTCTTGGAATTGAGTTGTGGAATAGTCAGAACAAATTAGACTGAATCCAGAAAGGATTATATTAAATAATATAATTTTTTCTTTGTTTCTGTAGTTTTGAATGAATCCTCTAATTTTTAGTTAGTTGATATCACAGAATTCATTGGATTTTTCTAGTCAAAATACTTTATTTTCTTAAGAAAAACAATAGAAATCGAGATTCTAAGAAAATTGGCTTTCATTCTTAGTCATGTTAAACATTTTCTTAAATATTACTAATTATTAAAATTCTTTTCCAATAAAAATTAGTCAATGAGGAGCTGAAGAGATGCCACAGCAGTTAAGAGCCCTGGCAGTTCTTCCAAAAGACACAGGTTTAGTGCCCAGGAACCCCCCACGGCAGCTTACCTCCATCTGTGACTCCCTCTCACAGGGATCCCCAGCACTCTTCCTGGCCTTCCTAGACACTGTCTGAAGTGCTTAGACATACATGTAGGCAAAGCACTAATACATAAAATAAAAGTAAATGAGAACTCTTAAAAAAATGAGTCGGTGAGTATCATATTTCCGAGGACTAAATGGGTACATTAGCTATACATTAGACTATACCTAAGAGCACTGACTGATGCAGGCATGCTTGGTGGGGTTGCCTGTGTGCTAGTTCTCTGGCTGAGGATGGATCTCACACGGTCAGGTTTTCAGGGGGCCTCACAGAAGGCAGAGCTCAAGAGCGTTGCCTTCTCTCATCTGAGGTGGCTCGCCAGACTGCCTTTAAAACAAACTAAGAATTTACTTGGAGACTTATTTATTTATTAATTTCATGTCTTAACATGTAATTTTGAACTATCTGTTCATTCAGTGATTAGACCATTTTTGTCTTCAAAAAGCAGTTATTTCTGAACCAATGGTAGAGAAAGGATCTCAACTTTAATGCATATAAAACTGTCTTTAAGTGAATTTTGTTTAAAGATATACTCTTATATTCAGAGATAATAGGCTTTTCAGATTACATTCTTTAGAGAGCTAGTTTTAAAGGAAAAGAACAAGTCATTAGTTGGATCGAGAAAACAAATAGACAGTTATTAACACAAGGGTAATAGATAAAAGATGCATCTTGCTTATCACATAGTCAGGGTTCTAGTTCCTGTTGGCTTGATAACCACTGTGCATGAGCCGCATAGGTCTGTCTATGCTGTAGTCTGAAGCCAGAGTTACATATGGAAACTTTTGGAAGGAAGAGAGAAATCTCATGATTTCTAGAGGTTTTTTTTTTTTTTTTTTTTTTTAAATATATGCTTGAATCACCTCTTGTCTGAAACCTGTTGTGAATAGTTTTGTTTATATATTCAGTTTGTGAGAGGAGCTGGGTGTGGAGAGGAGTTAATTCCCTGTCTTAGGCTTTACTCTGCCCGCCCTGCAGGGCACTTTCCCTGAACTCAGTTCATTCCCACTAATCATGCTGCCCAGGATCTTGTGATTTAGGCTTTCTAGATCTCTTACTGTTGAAACAGTATATGGGGTAACTAAACATGAATCTTTGCGGTTTCGCTTTGCTTGTCACCCCAGGGTTGTGTGAGAATGCAGTGAGGTAATATAGTTTACATATTGACAGGTATTAAACACTCAACCTTTAGATGATGTGTGTAGAATTGTCAATACCAACCTATTAAATTACCAACCTATTAAATCACCAAGTATGTCCTTAGGTTTTAAATGAAAATAAAAAGTTACAAACTGTCATTGGGAACTCTCTAAAGCTTAAAATATGTAGATGATAGAGATTATATATAAGTAGAGATTATGTAGACCAAGAGTTTGGAAATGGCTTGGATACTACTTGATTTTATTCAAAAACTGAAAGAAAACCACCTAACAGGACTCATTTATTTATGACTACTTATAATGAGAAGTCCACTGATGAGAGGCTGCATGGTATACACAGCCTAAACTATTTGTAACCTCACCCTCTGCAAAAAAAGGTGCGCTTACCCCTCTTATAAACTACAAGTTTTATTGGTCTCTAGAAGGCTGTTGGGAATATTTTGATGCCATGGGTGTCTGACAAACTTAATTTGAGGTAATAAGCCACGGTTTTCATAAGAAAGGTGCGCCTGTGAAACCCATTTAAAGATTGTTACACAGACTAATTTAGCTCCACTGGGGACTGAATGTGGAAAGATCTACATGATCTAGTAAAGGTCCACACTCCAGTCGCTGCTGCTTGCTGACGTAAAGACTTGTTAGGAGACTGCTTCTGAATGTGTTGGTGATGGCCCTGCAGACCACTGAGGTTCCAGTTTGGAATGGAATACGATTTCTGCATCACTTGCTATGAGTGTTTAGTAGCCTCAAGATATGCCCACAGATTGGTTAACCCTTCTTTTTGTGTCTGATACACATTTGAAGATCTCTCTGTGTGCTTCTGCTATTGTGGCAGTGATACGGTAAAGGGTATGGGAAGTATGCCTTCTTTACTTAGGAGTTAGTGGGCAGGGAAGGGACTGAGAAAATGTTAATTTTATGAATTTATTACATTAATGTTAATGTAAAATCTCAGTTGATTTTAGAGAAGGGGCAGGTGTGGACTGAGGAACAGTGATTTATGCAGAAAAATGTTTCTGATTACATAATAATCATGTAAAAATACTGGGATCCTGTGTGTGTGTGTGTGTGTGTGTGTGTTTTGCGTGTGTTCACCCGTGTTGCATGTGGATACCAGAGATGAACTTCTAATGCTCTCCCTCCAGCATTTCTCTGCCACATTCTTTGAGACAGTCTGTCATATTCAACCTAGAGCTGACCCAGTGAGCCCAGTGAGCCCAGCGGACCCTCCTGTCTCTACCCACACGCTGGGGAACAGGTGTGTGTGTGTACCTTATGCCCAGCCTTTACATGGGTGCTGGGGATAGAAGTGCAGATCCTTACACGTGTGCATCCAGAACTTAACCTGCCGACCCCACTTCCAGCAGCAGCAGCAGCAGCAGGTATTTAACCTGTCTTGAAGTGATTCCAGTGTTAGGAATTTATCTTTTGAGACAGGGTCTGCTTTGTATCCCAGACTTATTTCCAACTTAAATTTAATACTTATGTCTTAGCTTCCTGAATGCTGGGATTAGAGAGCTAGGTAGTTGACTTCACACCCAGCCACTCCTATGTTAAACTAAAAAAAAAGTGCAAAAACTTACACAAATCAGATTGGAGCTGTTATCCTTTGAATAGTTCAGTCATATTCCTTTTAGACATCTTGTGGAGAATATTAATTATACCCATATTTAGAGTGAATTGTTTTTGTGGAAAACTAGGTTCATACTTAATGATTTTATTTTTTTGTTCTCTAAAACACATAGGCATTTCAGTCGAACAATGGAAGAGCTTGTTCACGATCTTGTCTCTGCACTGGAAGAGAGTTCCGAGCAAGCCCGAGGTGGATTTGCTGAAACCGGAGATCATTCTCGAAGTCTGTCTTGCCCTCTGAAACGCCAGGCCCGGAAAAGGAGAGGGCGCAAGCGGAGATCCTATAATGTTCACCACCCATGGGAGACTGGCCACTGCTTAAGTGAAGGCTCTGATTCTAGTTTAGAAGAACCAAGTAAGGACTACAGAGAGAAGCACAGCAATAATAAAAAGGACCGCAGTGACTCTGATGACCAAATGTTAGTGGCGAAGCGGAGGCCATCTTCAAACCTAAACAACAGTGTTCGAGGTAAGAGACTTCTGTGGCACGAGTCTGATTTTGCAGTGGACAGCCTTGGGAACAGAACTGTCCGCCGGAGGAGGAAGGTGAAGCGCATGGCGGTGGACCTCCCGCAGGACATCTCCAACAAAAGGACAATGACCCAGCTGCCGGACGGCTGCAGAGATCAGGACATGGACAACGAGAGAGCTAGCCAGTATCCAGAGTTTACCCGGAATAAAGTTAAGAAAAGGAAGTTGAAAGTGATTAGGCCAGGACCAAAAACCCAGGAGGAAGGAGTAGTTTTGGAAAGTGAAGAAATACGGCAGACCAACAAGGACAAAATGGAGTATGAGGAGCAGAAAGCCTCGGATGAGCTCAGGAGCGAAAGGTGACGTCTCTTCTCCTCCCGCTAGCATGGCTGTCCGCAGGCCTGGGCCCATGTGTTGTCTACTTTAGTTAATTTTGGCTTTAGATAATTATAAGTTGCCACATGATAGTGATATTACTTTGTAACTAGGCTTGTATTTCCTTATACTTTATCGCATTTTCACACAAAGCAGAATCACTCATTTGATTTATGCAGTGTTGGCTGTGTTATAATTGTCTTCATTTCCAGCTATAAAGGGAGAAAGTGGCTCTTCTGTGGGAAAGGGTATGCGTTTGAATAACAGTGCTTTAGGGTAACTAGGGAGAGCTGTGGCCTTTGGAGCATTTTAGGGCACATATTCATTATTCTGTTTTCTGATGTTCAGAGTTCATACCGTGATGCGTGGGGCTTGTGTGTTGATCTATAGCTTGCCAGGAGATTCTGATCACGTACCCAATGTAAAGACCTGATTGATGGTATGGAAGCCACTGATCTTGGCTCTTAGGAAAATGGAATTTGTAGCATTCCTTCCTGTCCATCTCAGGAAGCAGGCTGCCTTTAATCTAAGTGCCACATGTTCATTTCCTGTCAAAAAGAGTGAGCCTTGGCCGCTTACCCAGCTGTATTGCCCGTGGTGAGAGCAGCCAGGGTGCCATGCGGTCAGCACACGCCTCACATGTCTTAGAGCCAGAAGAAAATGGTTCTGGTGAAAGTGTCTGAGTTTTAATTTTAATTTAATTCAGTTAAAATTGGCCTCATTTTAACCTTGATAATTGTAGACTTTGGATATTTGTGTGTGTTTGTGTGACTGTGGTTATGTTAAGAATTAAGAATGCAGGTTGAGTTAACAGAATGATAGTTTTATTAGACAATTTACTGCTAATATAGTTTTTCCTTTAAAAGTAAAACAAAAAGGTTGTTTCTTTTCTGAAAGCTGTTTTTGCACAGGAGCAGGGTTGATTGTGCTCTAGTACTGACCGAGTCTTGTGACTGAGGCTCTCTTAGAACAGAGCAGTCAGTGCTGTTACTCACTGCTGAGGTGTGGAGCAGTGGAGGGACCTGGGTTAGTCACAGGTCACTGCTTTGCTGGCTGAGTCTGAAAGCCCCCTACTCTTGTTTCCTAGGCCTCTTTTTAGTGATCTACTTGTTACTCTTCCCACCCTGAAACCACAGTGAGGCAAAATCTTTTTTCATGACTTTTCATTTTTTCAACAAAAGAAATCACTATCAGGGATATTAAGTTTCCCAGCAGCTCACATCTCAGGTTCATAGTTAAAATGCGATATTTTAAATCAAATAATTCAAACTATATTTCCTCTGAATCTTAAACTTTTCTTTATACCAGTTTTCTGCTGCCACTGAAGGGCTTAGTGCAATTTCTTCTGTAGAAAGATTGCTACCTGGTTAAGGTGTTTCCTATTCCTACAGTTTCCTGTTTTAAGAAGAGTTATATTTTCCTGGACTTGATTTATAATTAAGAGAATTGTTTGTGTGTTTGTGCACGTGCATGCATGCACATGCACATGTGCGTGTGCCTGTGTGTATATTTGTGACGTGTGTGTATATGACAAACATTTGTTTAACTATTGCACTGTGCAGGGATGGCTCCGAGACTACTACACAGCCTTTCCAGCATGCTCCTGGGCGCACTGGGCATACCAGCTAATTAATACTGAGGATGGATGTCTCTGTGAGGGATGGCTTCTCACAGCAGCAGTGTTTCAAAGCGAGAGCTAAGACTTTGTTCAGACAAGGGAGGAGGAGAGCCAGCCAGGAGGTGGCATGAGTGTCGGATCCGCGCAGGACGGAGTGTCTGCAGCTCACGCTACAGGGATGTAGAGGATCAGAGGCTCCAGCGGTGCCGAGGCCCGTGTGCTGTGGTGTTCAGATTTCATCATAGAGGAAATGGGAATTTTTGGCAGTGAAGGAACTTAGCACAACATAATCTTGGCAGGAGGGTTCTCTTGACCTTTGATTGACCTCAGTTCATATAGTGGAGGGTAGAGGCTGACTGCCTGCAGACAGTACATGCAGGTGTCAGTATCTAAAGCTGTATTTGGAAGGCGAGTGCTCTCAGATGGATTTTATTCATAGAAAAAAAAATGAACCAAATGGAAAAGGGATTAATATTAATGTGTATATACTTTTCATGGAATATATGCTCATCTGAGCAATAGTTATAAAAATCATTTCCTAAAAGGAATGTGTCCTTACAGATGAATTGTCCTCCAGCTGCTAGACATGAGAAACCTTTCTTGTTAAGTTCTCATTTAGTGAGCACAGCAACAGGAAGTACTGTAGCAACTGGTAAGGTATCAGGAACACAACAGAATTGTTTTATGTGTCGGTAAAAAATACCTTAGTAGAGAGCAAGGCTCCCTGAAGACTGCTCTGGCAGACTCTACCTTTCCGCACACGTTGTGCTCCGTCAAGTTGATGGCAGAGGTGAGCGTGCTTCTTGGAGGAAGCACAGAGGAAGCTCCTCCAGCCGGAGGAGTGGAGAGAACTCAGGAGGAAGCCAGCCCATCCTGAACCCTGAAAGTAAATGGAATTCTACACGTAGAAACTTAAGATTTATTTCTTACATTGAAAGCTATCTTAGGTGGTATCTGTATAGATGAATGTTTTATGAGCTTTTAAAAAGTCATTTTGAGTTTACAAAAACATGACAAAGGCAGTTTGCAGAGTTGCTGCTTTTCACGTTCTCCTCGTCTGAGCCCGTTCCCTTTCACTGTTGATAGTCCACGGTACTGTGGGACCTCAGCACGGTAAAAGAAGACAGTGTGCTTTGTTAGAATTCCTGTTAGCTTTATTTAAAATGGCTTTCTTCTGTTTCTGGGTATTGTGCTTAACCTGTAGTCAACAGTTATACTATGAAAAGGTGGACTGGTTGTGTGTAGACTAGATTAGAGAAACAGTGGATAAACTCACCATTTGCAGGCTGTAAAACACTCCCTCTCTGTTGTCAGGCCTAACCTGGCTTGTAGTTAATTGGTCTAATTGAAAAATAGGCTGATGTGAAGTGCTATACTGGACATCCGGGGGCATTGCACCGTAGAGTCTGTCTTTGGGGAATCTGAGGGATTCTGAATTGTAAGTACATTTTCTCTTGGGGGTTTCAGAAGAAGAATTGTGCCTGAGGTGTGTTAAGGACAGGGTTAAAAGGAGCACAGGAAAAGCAGGAATAGCAGTTTGAACCTTGCCTCCATAGAGGGAGGTCGAACTCATGAGGTGTTTCTCATTTTCACGCAAGGCTCTGTGTTGTTAATGGGATGACATGGCTTCAGTTCCTTAGGAATATTGTTGTAATGGAAACTTTGAGAGTCAATTAGAAGAAAGTTTAAAAAATGAGTCTTGACAAATTCTTATACCTCTCGTAAGTTTGTTTTTGAAAAGCATATATAAACTGATAAAACTATGTGGATTTAGGTCTTAGCACTGACTTTCACCGGCTAATGTGCCTGATTTTTAATAAGCTAGGCTACATTGTTTTATGTGTTTTAGTTTGGGCTGGAGAGTAAGGCATTTGCACTGGCCTGACGCTCTGTGTTTGGGTTTCAGAACTCATGTGACAGAAGGGACTCCCATGAACTGTCCCCGTGGACAGAATCTTCAGACCTTGGTATACACACGTGCACGCACTCACACAATTACATACTTTTTAAAATGTTATTTTTATTTTATGTACATTGGTGTTTGGACTGCATGTATGTCTGTGTGAGAGTGTTGGATCTCTTGGAATTAGAGTTAACAGACAGTTGTGAATTGCTACGTGTGTGCTGGGAATCGAATCTGGGTCCTCTGGAAAAGCAGCCAGTTCTTTTAATCACTGAGTCATCTCTCCAACCCAAATACATACTTTTTAAAGAGACTATTTTAATTTAAAAGGTCACCGGTGACAGTTTCTTGATTGGTTAAAATCAAGAGTTAAGAGTATGCAGGCAAGCGCATACGAGCTTTAGAATAAGAGTGCTCTTCGAGGCCAAGCTTTTCAGGACTTGATCTTATTCCTTTATATGTGCACTTAACTGGCCTGTCATATATATAAATATTGTTTCCATTAGAATGTTGTCTTCTTTTCGGAGTATATGTTATTTATTTGAAACACCATATTAAATTTGAACCCGTGTCTTGTTCTCTAGTTTATGCAGAAAAGCAAGAACCTTTCTTACTGTTGACTGAGGCTTACTGTGCTTGACTCTGGCACGGCACCGCCACCAGCATGAGCTCCTCCTCCTGGGGAAGCAGTGGGGTCCGTGGGAAAGTTTCAGAGCAGCTTTTCTAGAATATTTACCAGTGTGGTTAGGGAAGTTATTTCCCATAGGCCCTGTGTTCCTGTGCTGAAGAGAGTCTCAACAGCCTCTGAGTGTGATTTTCCTGTCTGTGGCACAGCAGAACAGAGCAGTCAACCTTTGAAGAGAGCAGGCAATAGAATGTGTCCCCATGTCAGCATGCCACAGACACGTCTGCTTACTGTCCAGGTCTCATCAGACCCCTAGGCTTTTATATGCCAAAAATAATGAGTTCTGTAGTTAATGGAACTGATCGCAGTTGAAGTTTGATTTGAAAAAGAAAAGAAAACATCTTATTTTGTTTCATATCTTTGTCAGGCTCAGGCCTGTCTCTGGGCTGCTCTGCCTCTTTAAAGCTTGAGGACCCAGGGATCAGTTGTTTTCATCTGCTTCATTTGTCTGTTTTCCTGGTTGTAGTGACTCCAGCAGCCTCAGCAGCACTGACGCGGGCTTGTTCACCAACGATGAGGGAAGACAAGGTACTGAGACGCCGGTCCCTGTAAAGTCCATTTTGAAGCTGTGCATATTACTAGTTGTTATATAAGCTTCCAACAGTAACCCCTTGGCATTACAAATGCTTCCTTGCGACTGCTGTTTAGTATAGTAGCTGGTTCCTGCACTCCACAGAAGATGCCTGGGCTTCCCAACCCACTTACAAATTAGATCCAGAAAGGAGCACTTGCCACTAAGCTTTGCGTACTTCTGGTCTCCTTTAGCACGACGGACAGACATTGACTCTTATGCTCCTCCTTATTCCAAATGTTTGCAAAGCTATAAGCATACAAATGGATTTGTAATGCTTTGCCATTTTATTCAGTTATCACACTTATATTATCCAACTTATGTGTAATTAAATGGCTTTTATTAATTTGCTGTTATAAACCATTAAACAGAACTATCTTACATTGAGGTCTTTTTTATCCTGCAAAACTCTAGAATCATTTTAGACCTCAGTGCCGCAGTGTTTTGAGTGAGGTGTTGTGCTTACCTTGCCTGATTTCACTTATACCAGCTTCTCACCCATTGTACAGATCATAAAGTTGACCTAACCATATGCCTTAGTTGTATGTGGACTTATCCCAGAGGTATCTTAGTTTCTTAAAAATGCAATATCAAGTCCAGGAATAGTAGCCTATGCCCTTAATCCTAGCACTTAGAGGCAGAAGCAGGCAGATGATATCTGTGAGTTTTACACAAGCAAGGGCTACTTAGTGAAACCCTGTCTCAAAAAACACAACCAATCAAACAACAAGAAGAATGCATTTGCAGAAAGAAACAGAATATTTATTGCCTTAAATTATAAACTCTTAGCAATTTTATGGGAAAAGAAAAGCACAGCAATGTTGCCGGTGTTTCGCCCCAAACCTCCTTGGTAAGGAAAGCACATGAGAGCTGCTCTTCTCGCTCATGTGCACACTTTACCCGAGCGTGTTAGTGGAGCTGCTTTGGTAAAAGACTTGACTTCTTACCCAGCTTATAGATGTTGATATGGTCAAAGAAAATGATAAGCTTTAATAAAAAGGAACTTCTTGGCACTACAAGGTACTGGCTTAGGAAGAAATAGCAACAGTTATTGTGGGTTTACCTCATCTTGTTTGCTGGGGGCTCTTCTGTTACTCAGTTTACCTGGTTCTCACTTCATTTCATTTATTAAGAACTGTGTGAGTTCCCAAGTTTTATTTATTTTAAATGGGGGAACTAATACAGCTGAAGTGACTTTCTCCATGTTATAGGACAATGTATTTTTAATTCATCTATCATCATTCCTTGCCCAAGGTTTTAATGATTACTTAATTTAATGATTACTTACTTTTAACAGTATTGAATTTTGTAAGCTGTCTACATTCTATACTTGAACCATTTTTTTATATTTGTCTCCTTATAGCTCTAAATTATTCCTTAAGAGAAAGATAAAAATGTTGGTACTCCCTGAGGTTAGGTGATTTGATGGTTGTTGTAACAGCGTGCTAGGGTCCCCTCGTCGACGTCAGTGAATGCTTGTTGTTGCTGAAGTGTCTACTGCCATGATGAATCGACTCTTGGGTGGCTTTGTCCTCTCCAGGTGACGATGAGCAGAGTGACTGGTTCTATGAGAAGGAGTCTGGAGGAGCGTGCGGCATTGCTGGAGTCGTGCCCTGGTGGGAAAAGGAAGACCCAACAGAGCTGGACACCAACTTGCCTGACCCTGTGTTTGAGAGTATCTTAAGTGGCTCTTTTCCTCTCATGTCGCATCCTGGCAGAAGAGGTCAGTAGTTGTCCCTGAGTGCTGCCTCTCTTTGCTTGTGGCTCCTCCGGGATAGACTGACTGAAAGATAGAACAAAGTGGAAGCAGTGGAAACCCAGAATGCTGTAGAGAAGCTTGCTGGGCCCTAACCCCAGTACTGCAGTCCCCCATTTTGACAGCACCGAAAATGCTGACTCTTTTCCTGCACTCCTGAGGACGGTGTTACCAGGAGTGTGGATGGAGAGAGAGTTCTAGTGTGTGAATGTGAGCTAGTTAAGTCAGAGTGTTAGCTGGGAATTACCTCTGCTCTTTTAAGTATGAATTTCACATTTTCCCCCAATAATTTTCTTGGTGTTCACAACTATCAGTAAATTAGTTTTAATTCTCTGTTGATGGGATCTTCTGTGCCCCAGTGATCGCAGTATCTCCTAAACTGACTGTTTATTTCCCAGGGTTCCAAGCTAGACTCAGTTGCCTTCATGGAATGCCTTCAAAGAATATTAAAAAATCTGGAGGGGCTCCGCCTTCAATGGTAGGCATGCTCTTTTATTGAATTGTTATGTTTGGAAATGTTTCCATTTCTCTGGAATAAAAGTCACATCCTCATTCTTCATTTATATTCTAATATTATACTTAAAAGTAATCCATTTTTTTGTAGGCTACAAACTGGACCAGTGAGATTCCCCTATAAGCCAAATCTTCTAATGCTAATAAATTAGTTACGTTTTGAACACCTGGGGAATGGCATTGGAGGGACCCTGGCTCCTGTCTCTTCCCTGGAGGGATACCCTGAAGTGCGAGGCGAGCCTCTCTGATGCAGACCTGGGCTGGTTTTGCTGCAGGGCAGCAGTGAGTCTGACTGGGGAGGTTTCCCTGAGATGTAGGCTGGCCCAGGGTAGATAAAAACTACAAACTACTGTATATTTTTATATATTTTTCTTTTATGGTTTTTAATGTTGAATCTATTTATGTATTGCTTGCTTTGCCAAATGCTAACTAAAAATAGAAAGTTGAAAACCATATTTAACCCAAGTATTCCTTAATATTGCTATGACTGGTTGAGATTGTTTTAATATCTGACTTTTGTAAATAAGGAATGATACATTGCCATCCGTGGTTCATTTTAACAGAAGTCTCCTCTACCAGCGTGATTTAAAACAGCTGTGCTTTACTCAGGGAGCTTGAATAAGGCGATGGAAGTAATGGGTGAGGTTGGTAATCTATATCTTCACATACTTGGATGATTGTTCTGTATTAATCCTGTTATAGTTTTTCCTGTACTGCAAAAGTCCTCCTCCCTCTCACACAGCACAGTGAGGACAAACTGGTGAGCACTGGGGAATCACCTGCTCTTGTGTTTTCTGTGGTGTGTCTGAGCCCTGAAGTCCCAGCTGCTTCACTGGCTCGGAGCTTGATGAGGTCACTGATACATCCATGTGCTAACAGGGCTGCAGGACCAACCGGGGCTCACCATCGGGTCTAGCGTGAGAAGCTGTGCATCCTCTGGGATGGCAGCCATGTGTGCTGTTGAGGTTTAGAAATGCTTGTATAGCCAGGCGGTGGTAGCGCACGTCTGTAGTCCCAGTACTCTGGGAGGCAGAGGCAGGCGGATTTCTGAGTTTGAAGCCATCCTGGTCTACAGAGTGAGTTCCAGGACAGCCAGGGCTACACAGAGAAACCCTGTCTCGAAAAAAAAAACAAATCCAAAAAACCAAAAAAAAAAAAAAAAAAAAAAAAGGAATGCTTGCATAAGCTCATTTTTACCAATCAGGAGGGAAATCAAACATTTTCACTGGTGGTATAATTTTTACATTTCACTACTTCAAGCCATTTGAGTTTTTTAAAATGGTTATTTTAAAATAATTACAATTTTTGTAAAATTCCTATAATTGATAGTCTTTGTAGTTTAATGTTTTCATACAGTATGGTTTGATTGTCAGTTCAGCGTTTAATGATTAAATTAAATATCATTGGAAAGGAGACTTAAAGTTGACGTTGCTTTTACCTCGGATTTTATGTTCTGAAAGATTTAAAATTAAGTAGGAATGCCTGACAATGGCTGTGGGGAGACTGAAGACGACACAGTGCAAGCTGAGCCTCCTGACTTTTCCATGTTTAAAGGTGCAGAGATGTGCTTAGTAATTGTAGTAGGGATTTTTATACTGTGTCTCAGAGCAAAATTTTGTGTTTTTTTCTGAATTACAGAAATGCTTTTGTTTTGTATGTTCACTCTCATTAGATCTGAATAAGTTACTGTAGCACCCCAGCTTGTGAACTTTGCCTCACCAATCATGAATCTAGATGAGTGCTATCTAATTCTTGGCTCAGTTTTGCCCATTTTTATTTTTGGTCCACTGCTTTCTTGAGCATAGCTGGGATTTGTAGCCCATTTTCTAGGCTTACTGCAGCCTCCCTATGGTATTTTCTAGAAGCTGTTACCCTGATGGATAGGCTTGCTTCCTGGTGCTGATGAAACATGGCTTCCCCATAGCGCACGCTGACTTCCCGCCTAAATTGTAAAGAGGTGATTAGGCCTCACTTCGTGGAGATACTCTCTGTGCGTTACATGGAATGAGTGCATTAGGCCATGACATGTTCTCCTGGTCAGACCTTTACTGCAAACAGAGGACTCCTGAAGGCTTTCTTTCTCACAATCCTGAATTGTCCTTGTTTATAGTTTTACATACTGTTATTTTTTTTTCCCAATAAAATCTCTGACTTGGGTAATAATGGTAAGGTTTTCAGTTTTTGCTGATTTTTCAGTTCTCTGTATGTTTCTGCTTGTTGTATACATAGTTTACTACCTTAACAATTTTAACCTGCTGTGGCAGTCACCATTTAGGGGTATCTGTTATTTCTTAAAATAAGAAATTAAATTGATTTAGTGTAGATTCACACTGGGAAAGCCAAAGTATATTTGAGAGATTCATTTCATGGGCAGATGTCAACATGTGTAGCCCCAGCCCATTAATGAGGACAGCACCAGAGGCTCCTGAGTGGGGATCCATATTGGAGGGCTCTGTGAAGGAAATGACAGGGGAACCTCATGGGGATATGGCTGTTCCCAGGTGACTGTCCATACTCCACACAGGCTAATATAACACTGAAGGCTTTGAAGGTTTGGGTTCCTGTGGGTCTGGGGTCTCCATCTTCTCATCAGCTGTTGCTGCATAATGTTACGTGTGTATTTATGTTTAAATGTATATACTGTGTATTGCTGAGTCATGATGGGGAACTTATGGATAAAAGCACCAAAAAGGCCAAGCAGAGATTCTCTAACAAGCATTTTGTCCATAAGGCTCACTCCCTATGACCCTCTCATGTTTAGTAACAAAGACAGGCTCCACTCAGATAAAGCAGAGAAGTGTCAATAACCCAGGACTCAGTAGGTCATGCAAGGACACTTGGTTACAGGATCAGAGCTGCAGTAAGGCAGCAGCCTGTGTTCGTCTCAGCTGGGAGTGTTCACTTTGGAAGGCAGCTCAGAGTTTTCACTGCTGTATACATACCCAAGAAGATCTGCAGTTCTGAGTATTGCCTTTCAGGTTGCAAATACATTTTAGTGGGTAGATAATTTTTCAGATTCAGAATCTACAAGGAGGAACAAAATTTGAGTATAATTTTTGTAGAAAACAGTGGAATGGTAGAATAGTAGTTTTTAACCTGTGGGTATCAGATATCCTGCATATCAGATATTTACATCATGATTCATAACAATAGCAGAACTAGTTCGGAAGGAGCAACAAAATAATTGTATGCCTGGGGGTCAGCTTAACATGAGGAGCTGTGTTAACGCAGCGCTGGGAGGTTGAGACTGCTGTTGTAGAGTGTACAGACGGGGGCTCATGCACTGAGGAATTCACTTTGGCTCTTAGTATTACTTGAACATACATTGTAAATCTCAGTTTCTTGTTTTGTTAAATACAGATTATTTACTTTATAGAAGTGTTGTCAGGCTTTAATGAGGTTAAAGTACACTATCATAGGCTCAAGTTGGTCTTTGACACAGTATATAATAACAAGTGATACTTTCTATTGTTATTGCAGATAATAAACATAGCTGGTAATGCAACTTATATTTTTATCAGGAGTCCAAGTGTACAATTTGACCTTCAACTTTTCAATTCATATTTTATATATAATTTGACATTACCTTAATACAGTACTTTAGTTTATAGACCTTTAGGTTCCTTTTATATCATATTTGTGTTTGATATGACTTCTGCCTTTAATATAGTCTGAAGAATTGTTCTGAATGAATTTTTGGTTACCAAGTACTTAAGTCTCAAAAGTGAACTTCAAGCTCTGCACCCTGTCCCTTCATGCCTCCTCTGTCTCAGATCATCAAGCTATACTTTTACACTGTTTACGAGGTTTGAATCCAGTTTTAGTCCTTACGTAATCATGCCCATGTATATGTGAGATTGTATGTCTTGAGAATTTATTGTTGGGAAGAACTACTTGGCTGAGCATGGTGGTATAAACTAGTGATACTACCACTTGAGAAGCAGAGACCAGAGACTCAGGAGTTAAAGATCATCCTTGGTAAAATAGGAAATTTAAGGTTTGCCCTGTACTATATGAGACCCTGTCTCAAAAATTGCAAAAAGAAGAATTACTGCTGTTGTCTCATTAGAAACTCCAGTTTATTGGTACCCTGCTAGACAGCCTTTACTACATAATTTTTGGAGAATTGTTACTAATATGGAATGTGCTAGGGTAGTAGCTTGCTTTTAGGGTTTTACTCCTGTGAAGAGACACCATGGCCAAGGCTACTCTTTTTTTTTTTTTTTTTTTTTAAGATTTATTTATTGTTATATGTAAGTACACTGTAGCTGTCTTCAGACACACCAAAAGAGGGCATCAGATACCATTACGGATGGATGGTTGTGAGCCACCATGTGGTTGCTGGGATTTGAACTCAGGACCTTTGGTTAGAACAGTCAGTGCTTTAAACTGCTGAGCCATCTTTCCTGCCAAGGCAACTCTTAACAAAGGACACATATAGCTGGGACTGGCTTACAGGTTCAGAGGTTCAGTCTTTTATCACCAAGGTGGGAGCATGGCAGTGTCCAGGCAGATGTGGGGCCAGAGGAACTGAAAGTTCTACGTTTTCCTCTGAGGGCAAACAGGAGAAGACTGGCTTCCAGGCAGCCTGGACAAGGGTCTTAAAGCCCATACCCACATTGGCATGCTTCCTCCAACCAGGCCACACCTCCTAATGGTGCCACTCCCTGGACCAAGCATATTCAAACCACCATAGGTAGTCACCCAGAAGATAGAACCTGCACCCTTGACATGTCTAGATTTTATTCATTAAGTACTGCTCAGAATGATAACACAGTAATGAAGCTGGACTCTAGCTTGAGACTATCCTTGCAGCATGGCTCAGTAACCCTGCTAAAGGGTAGCTGTCCATTCCGCCACAATACCCTACTCTTTGGGTTTTTCTTTTGTTTTTGTTTGATTTTTAACAGAGTCTCACTGTGTAACCCTAACTGCATGGAACTCACTATGTAGTCCTGACTAGTTTTGAACCTTTGAACCTGCCTCTTCCCAGTTCTGGGATTAAAGGTGTTCACCACCATGCCTGGCTCAGAATATCCTACTCCTAAGTATTCCAATTATGTTTTCCAATTTGTGTTTTTTGAGGATGAGAGATTTTTAAATCTATTTTGTTTTAAACTAATGAATCATCAACAGGTCTAATATCCACTGAAGTTATTCAAATTGCAATGACTACAGAAAGATTGGGAGGAAAAGACTCATCTGAAAATCAGTATTATGTAAGACATGTGGTAAAGTTGAGGGCTTTGTTTACAGTGATTACAGTTGCTTGAAGAACAGTTTTTTGCTGATTAAAAGACCATGTAAGGTGTTTTGCCAAAAAAAAAAAAAAAGTGCTGAAGTTGATTTCTTATGTCTGCCTTTCAAGTTTAAGTACATGATCAAAGCCCACCCACATGTTAATCCTTTCTACAAACTGCCCTGTTCAAACTATACAAACTCACTGTTCATACAAACCTTGTGTCACTCAGGGCCGCTGCTGCTGTGATCGACCATGAATGACTGTTGTAGGTACTTCCTCTATGAGGTCATCTTGACAGTGACGGACGTC
Source organism: Apodemus sylvaticus (assembly GCF_947179515.1). Taxonomy (NCBI): domain Eukaryota; kingdom Metazoa; phylum Chordata; class Mammalia; order Rodentia; family Muridae; genus Apodemus; species Apodemus sylvaticus. Next base: position 94,764,385 of record NC_067483.1, read on the forward strand.
CTCTAAGTGTTTGTGATGAAGTTCTTAAGATCCAGACTGGGAATGAATATTTAGGCCTTTTACTGAGAAGGCTCATTTAAAATGGAATTGGTTTAGAAAAGGAATTTAAGTAACTAATTTTTCAGACTAGTTAAAGAGAAAAGTTTATGGCAGAAAATCAATCAAAAATGATGCAAAATAACACACCGCTGTTGTCTGCAACTGTATGTTGATTATAAAGTGAGTATTATTCAAGCCTTTCTAGTGGAATTGTCAGCAGCTGAATCCTTTATTATCATCTTTTTGCCTGAATATCTGCATTCCTGGAGCATTTTTGGAGACTTTGAGAATGTAAGTTTAGAAAGTTATATTCTAATTATGCTAATTATATAGTTCATGTTCTTTTCAATATTAGCTTGAGACCTAGGAGATTTCTTAGAATTTTTGAGATAAAATTGGTTCTTTATTATAAAAAAGTACAAATTAATAAAATGTTAATATTTCTTATACAAAATCTAGTATTGCCTGTTTGCTGTAAATTTTTTACTTTCATGTTACTTTATATTTTATATTGTAAAATTTTAGTGACAATAATTGATAATTAAAAATGTAAATCCTATAACATCTTATTAAATAGGATCAATATTAATACAGATATTCTTGAATTATATTTTAATGTGGATATACATATTTAATGGTTCATTGTAGTATACACATTTATTCACTTACTTGCATTTGAATGCTACATTCTCCATATGCTTAAAAACTCTTTAGGAAGTATATGCAAAAACAATCCATCATGATATTTTAATGGGACAAAATGTGACCACACATTTTTCCATAGATTAAGTACTTGTGCTTGCCTCCCTCCTGACTTAGTATAGATGTGGCTTCATATGTTTGAATTTAGGTTTGTGATTTCGGTATGGTGTGCCATGTGAAACACATATACAATGCTCAGTATGTCCTGGATTCTTTCTGTGTACTGTTTATATATTTAACACTATTAACATTCTATAATGTAGAATGTGTTTACATCTTAAACTGTTTTTCCTTTGATAAATGGAAATTAATATGATTTGAACATTTCTTCATATTGCTGTCATGTTGCTAATAAATAAATTCTCTTCCTAAAGTAGTCTTTATTTCTGTTTAACATATTCAAGTGTAAGTTATGTTGAGATATCTTTTATCAGTTTTCACTACGTTGAATGGCAACCACAATCAAGAAGTTTTGTAATCATAAAGAATTTATGGCTTGGAGTGGCTTAATAATTAGCTCCTGGTTCTTTCTTACCAATCTTTAAAGTCGTCCAGCCTAGAGCCTTCTGGTCAGTTTTTCTGCTCTGTTAATTCACTGTCTTCTCCTTCCTTGCAAGGAAGCACGTCTTCTCTCTTAGCGTGTTGCTACATTCATTCGACTATGATGAAATCTGTGTCTTTTGTTTCCTCTCTTATTTTGGAGTAACTTGGTAAGATTCTGGGACATCTCTCCAGGATGCTTTAGCTGATACCTAAAGGATGAGTTAGAAGTCAGTAACTCATGTAGGACAGAAAGTGGCAGGCATGAGGTATCTGCAGAGTGAGCTAGTGCTCTTTGACTCATGGAGGGTAGGAAGTGGTAGGCATGAAAGCATAGTAAGTCTTCTAATTGATACACTGTCTGGAGGGGTTTATAGCACAGAGTTGAGATAACCATAGCAAGAATTGATTGATCAGATGAGTAGATAACCGTGGAGGGGTTTATAGCACCAGCAGTTGAGATAAACATAGCAAGAATCGCATCATAGTCCATAGTAATCTTGTGAGCCATGTCATCCCTAGTGCATTTGGTAAGTGTAAACTAAGACATATCCGAGGTTTAAGTTCTACCCTATTCCTCCATTTGGCATGAGCCAGAGAATGGACTGAACCTTAATTCACCATCCGAATCTTCTATCTCAGTATGTGAACAATGTCCACTTAATCAAGCAGGATTGGTCAGTACTACCTATGCTAGATAGAACAATGTTACCAGTATGTATGCTCTAGCCTGGGAATAAGAGTGTTGTGGTCACCTATAGCTTTAATTTTAATGACTAAAAGTAACCTTGGCTGGGGAAGAGTAAGCAGACAAAAGTAGCCAGGATGATGGGGTGGGGCTGTGGAGACAAGAAGGCAGGACAATTGCAAGCCATGAAGGTTATTGCATAACATTTGTAGGCTATGGTGATTTTTCGGCCTTAACCTGTCCAGTGCATTCCTCAGACCACTCTTCCACTAACCACTAAGCTGGGGAAAGCAGCTTGCTTAGGCCTCGCACCTTTTCATTCAGGTTAGGAGCAAGAAACTTTGTAAGTGGTAGCTATTTAGATGGGACTTACTGTCCTGTTTAATGTTTAATCATAGTGATTATACCAAAAGTTAATGTGTAAGCGCTTGTATTCTCTTCTGCCCTTTTACTACTCAGATATCACACCATCTGCATTTAAAAAACATTCTTCTGTCACTTAGAGAAATGGCTTCAGGTTAATATTTGTTAGATATCTATAAACTTGTTTTTGAAATAGTCTCATGAGGTCTAAGCTGGCTTTGAACTTGCTATGAAGCTGAGGATGACATCTACCTTTCAAGTGTTTTACCACAAGCACACATCTCTTACCCTACTACCTTTTGGCTAGACTCCATGATGAATCAGTAAAACATGGGTTTTAAAAAAGTAGGAGGTAGCCCATGTTTCTGTGACTACGAATTCTTTGTGTATCCAGAGCTGGCATTGAAAGGATAGAAAATAATACAGCCTAACTCTATGACCCCAAGAAGTCAGAAGTTTAAAATGCTATCTCGCTTTGTTAGAAACTAGGTAAAAGGTCACATTCCAGAGCCTGCCCTTTGTTTAGATCAACAGAAAGGCCTTGAATACATGATCCTGGCCCCACAAGGTAACTGGAAGGTGGGCTAAGCTTATCTTGCTTCTGTAAACTGCTTACGCCATTACCCCTATACAGGAGTTCACGCAGCTATAGACATTCAAGAAAATAGGAAACTAATTGGTCCACTGAGTGCAGGCTCCAATAATTTAAACTGATTGGTCTAAAAACTATGGAGTAGTACAAATCCATTGGCTCATATTTCGCGGGCTCTCCATGCTAAGAAATGATTGGTTTGTGATTCGAGGGCTTTGTCGTAAACTTATAAAAGCTGTAGCAAGCAATTCGGCACTTGTGGTCCACAGTCCTCCAGCCCTGCGCAGTGTACGGCTGCGGAACCCAAAATTCTGGAATAAAGAAATCCTCATGTTATTTCATCAAGCCCGTTTCTCGCGAGTGATTTGGGTGTCGCCTTCTAGGGCGTGGGGTGCTGGAGCACCCTCGGTTTTTGGGGTCTTACAGCATGAGCTCTCCACATAGCTCTGGGATGTGGCCTTCACTTCTTTTTTTCTTCAGAATTCAGAGTGCTATGGCTATAGACATAATCTACCATGTCTGGCTATATTTAGGACTTAAGTTACATTTTAGATTTAGCTACCTAAACATGTTGAAGCCTAAGAAACCTTTGAAATATATTCTAAATACTCCTTATTTTTAAGAAATTAAGACTGGACATGGAGGTCCATCTGTAATCCTAGTGTTATAGAAGCAGAGGCAGATAAATCATGGGAAGTTCCAGGTCAGCCAGCCTTTTCAACAGCATGGTGAATGGCCAGCTAGGGCTATGTAGCAAGTCTCTGTCTCAAACCTACCCTCTTCTGCCCTGTAAAGAGATTCATTGCTGCTGACTGGTGATCACGTGATTCCACTCCACAAATGGATGTCTCTATTTATACCTGTTCCTGTCTGCCCTGCACAGTGGTTGTGACATTGTCAGAGTCCCTATTACTTTCTGTTCCTTTAAACCAAAAATCAGGCAAGTAGAAATGCTGCGTACATTTTACTTTTTCCAGGGTTTGTTCATCTCTGGTTTTCTGCTTTTTATGTGGCTGATAAAATTATTCTGATGGTCTATAAAACTCAGTTTTCTAATTTGCCTTTAGATATGTCAAAAACCTACTATCAGAAAAGTTCAAAAATCAGTGATGGGTAGAACACTTCCAAATAATATTTAGTAAGCTTTTTTTGTACTGAAATCACCTGTACATCCTCCAACTGAAGGTCAATTTGCAAAACCGAGGATTCATGAAGAAATTATTTAGACAGAAAGTTTCCCTTGTATTGTTGAATTAATGTATTCCAATCGGATGTTTGCTGCCTACTATTTAAGAAATGGGGCTCTGATAACGCAGAGATAGATCCAAACAGTATACCTCAGTTTTAAGCCAACAAAATTTATGTTTCTATTTTCAATGTTTGATAATTGTCATTACTTACGGAATAAACTGAAAGTTGGATGCATTTTTTGTTGTTCTGTTAAAGCATACCATCTTCTTCCTAGAGTTTCATGTATGGATCAGGAAAGTGATTGGAGATGATTTACTATGAAAGTGTTTCAGAAAATTAATAAATATAACTCTGAACCTGTAGGGGTGTGCTTATCTGTCAGTTATAATATAGTATAGTAACATTTAAAAAATATGTGCCAGAATTTTAAGGACTTCATATTAGCTTGGATTTCTAACATTAATCCAGATAACTAGTCTTTAAATTCAAAGATTAATAGCTTATTTAGTTTCATTTCCAAGTATCTTTGATAGGCTAATTCTTTTCTATTTTTCGTTCTGGGGATTGAACCTGGATCTCCTACATGTCGCACAAACACTGTACCAGCGACTTACATTCCTAGCTCCATTTGAATTTGTTTTTGTTTTTTTGTCCTTTTTTTTTTATTTTTATTTTTATTTATTTTTTATTTTTTATTTTTTTTGAAGACAGGATCTCAACAAGCTGCCTAAGGGAGCCTCTGTATTCCAAGAGCATCCTCCTGCCTCAGCCTCCTGAGTAAGTCTAAGCACAGCCCTGAAACTTTTCTAACTTTTTGATGCACAAATACATTTCATACCACTTGTTACATTAGCCAATTATGTTACACCTGACTGGGAAACATTGCATCTGCCTTATAACTTTAGCCACACAATCCTTGATTTAGTTGTATGCACAATGGAAGCTTTGGGTGTTTTTGATTTGCACTAGTTTAGGTTAGGTTTAGTCAATTAGACTTGTTTATCTTAGTCCTCCTGTACCTAAGTTTGATTAACATAAATTAATTTGAAAAGGGAGGGAGAGAAAGAAACAATTATTCAGGGAAGTAGTGGCTGTTACGGGATTAGTGTTGACCTTGACCTGGCTCTGCAGTTTGCCTTCATCTTCTCCACTGCACAGCTGTCTCTCTCTCCCCGCAGTCCTTCTCTTACCACCCGGGCTGTGCTCTTGTTCTCTTACTTGGTAGGACATTACTTTCCCTGGTCTCTTGATTTTTTTCTGGCTTCTAATTCTGAGACCTTGCCCCCGGCCTGGCCTTCCAGTATTGAGCCATAGCATTTGTTGTTCACATTCTGTAAACTTCACAATCTTCATCGCTCTCATCTGGCATGGCAGCATCTTGGCTCTTTATCTCCCCATCTGTCTCCGCCCACCCTTTCATCCATCTCTGGGAACCCGTTGGTTTTATACTCTTTATCATCTGCTTGTTGTGGTGTGTATATTCATTGACTGTCACCATGATAGTCCAGTTCTCAGTACAGTTTGTGCTTAACTTTTTTTTCTTCAGTATTGATAGTGACTGTGTCTGTCTCAGTTTTTAAAAAAGATTTTATTTATCATATGTATGTATATGAGTACACTGTCACTGTTTTTAGACACATCAGAAGAGGGCATCAGATCCCATCACATGGTTGTGAGCCACCCTGTGGTTGTTGGGATTTGAACTCAGGGCCTCTTGGAGAGCAGTCAGTGCTCCTGACCTCTGAGCCATCTCTCCAGCCCCATCAGTCTCATTTTTAAGGATATTTTCTATAATTGTCTAGTAAGGGCGCCAGTGTGATTGTAACCTCATTCCCATCCAATATTGGTGTCTAAGATCTTCAGTATTTACAGTTTAGCCATGTATTTCATAACAAATAGAGTAGCAGATTCTATTTGAACCTGTGTTAACAAGTTAATTGACTGCCTCGTGACAGATGCAGAACTTGTTGACTGTGTGACTGGGGATCCTTTTTCCTCCCTATAGCCATTTTACCTGTAGGGTTTCCCCTTAGGCCAGGACGGGCAAGGATGAGAGAGGCCAGCAGCTGTATGGAGCATTCCACAAACTTCCACTGAATCTCTGTGACTGGAATAACAACTTTCTGGGAGGTCGGTAGGGATAGCTCCTTTTGAATTTGGATCTTCACATTATCAACTTTGAACTTGTGCTGAAGTCTAGGGCAGCAGTGCTGATTTGAATTTATGGTCCAGGGAGCAGGATCTGTGATCAGGGTTTTAAAATGGAATTTTACAGCGCTGGAGAGATGGCTCAGTGGTCAAGACCACTTGCTGTTCTCCTAGAGTGCTCAGCTTTGAGTCGAAGCCACATGGAGGCTCACAGCCTTTGACAACTCCTATTTGAGGGCATCTGATGCCCTCTTTGGGACCCTGTGGGCACCGGGCACCTATGTAGGGCACAGACATACAGGCAGAAATAGCCATCCCTGGGGGGACATCAGACACCACACGGGTAGGTCCCTGTGTAAGTCGCGCTTCACCTCCAGTCGCAGCCTTTCTGGGCCTGATGCTTCCCTCCACTTGCTTTTGCACGTGAAGCTGAGCAGCAGCCTCACAGCCCCATGGCTTTTGATTTTCCATCTTTGATGCTGTTTTCCTTTTCCTTATGGCTTTTGTCAGCCTTTCAGTCAGGCTTTGGAAGAAAACCACACTAATACTAATTGTACGATAGATGGCTGTGTTGAATTTACTGTGAAGTTGCACCTAATGTCTGTTTCCATTTGATTATTTTAAGAAGTAACAAAAAGTCTGGAAGTTAGGTGTGGCATGCCACACCCTTCCCTATGCCATCCCTTCCACACTAGCCCTGCCAGAACCTCGCTGCGGCTGTGCAATTTGGGCAGGCTGAGAGATCACAAGCTACACTTAGATCTTCATTGGTGTAGCAGCATATTTCCAGTTATCCAGCAATTTGCTTTTTATATCAGCTTTATAATATAAATACTTCAATAAAAATCCTTCATTGCTGTAATAGTGTCTTACAGTATTTAGTGTTATTATCTTATTGCCAAATAGTGCTTTAATTTCTTTGTGAATGTCCTTCATTTAATACAAAGAGTCTGAGGTAGGTATCATTGTGCTTTCCATGTTATATACCAGAAAACTGGGCACAGATGCTGTGCCAGAGGCCCAGGGGCCTGGCTCGGTGAATAAGGCTTGACATGGTGCTATGAGGCACAAGGAATCCAGCATCCACAGAAAAGCTCAGTGTGCCTAAGCCCTTCTGACATAGGTGGGGAAAGCATCATTCTGGCTTGCTAGCCAGCCTGGCCAGCAGGAGGCACACAGGAAGGATGCACCAACCATAGAGTTCACTGGGAGACTCTGTCTTAAGAGAACAGGGCAGAGACTTCCTCAGGCTTGCATTTGGTAGCACACATGGGCACACACACTCACGCACACTAGATAAACAGACTTGTTCAGGATTATGGCAAATAGTTGGTAGCGCCGGGACTTAATTTCTGTCCTGGGCCACTCCTCAAGGAGGTAACTCAGGCTCCTTAGGCTTCTCTGCAAAAGCAAAATGCCTATATTTCCTGTTGATTTTATAAATCTTGGATGGGCATATAGGATCTCAAAAATAATGGATATTAACTATTTTGGCCAATTTAATCTATTAGGAAAATTATCAGTTTGTATTCGGTTGATGAGACTTCTGTTTTTGAAGGAACAGTATTTTTATCATGTAGATACACACCCATCAGAAAGCTTTTCCTCCGTTTTCCCTTCCTTTACTCAGGGATCTTCCTGGGTTAACCTGATCATAATTTGCACTTTAATCTTTTTCAGATTCTTTAGAAAGGAAGTTGTGATTACTGTGACTTTTTCTGTTCTAAGAGGCTGTGGAAATAGTCACGAGCCTTGGAGTAGCTAGACTCGCATAGCCTCACTTCACAGATAGATGCACAGGTAAGAGATTTCCCAGATACTGACAGAGAGACAGGACCTGAGTTTGGGCTGCCGGGCTCCACATTTTAATAGATTCAGCTTTTTGGGAATCTCCCTGTGCTCCTTGCTTCAGGTTATAGTGCTCTTGCTTGAAGGTTCACTCTTGAAACACCACAAGAATGAAATTAAATTTATTGTCCGATTGCATACGTTTACTTGATTAAAATCTAACTGGGTTTTCATTCTGAAGACAGATGCAGGAAATTTTACTGTTGAATGTTATATTGATCTTTTGAAATTTTATAGAAATAATTTGTCTTCAGCCAAAAGCTTGGCCTTATAGTCGGGAGCGCATGGATGTTCTGTCATTCCTGCATTCCGTGCAAGCCTAGGGCAGCAGGGCATATGCCCAGCCCAGGCTCCACTTTAGAAACTATGCCAACATCCAACAGATAGATAAAAAAAGACCAAGCAGGCACTTACACGATGACAGAAGCTTCTAGAATCCGTCCCTTCCACCAGGTCATCACCCCCATTCTTCCCTGGAATATAGTCTTGTGCTGTCTGCCCTTAGCTAAGTCTTAGACATGATGTCTGCTATTGAGATGCCTTTACTTTTCATTGGAACACCCTTAAAGGTGCAGCTGCCTCGCCAAGGTGAATTTCTTGTCCTCCGGTGTCTCAGTATTTAACTCTGCTTCGCAGTGTACCACTGTGAAGGACAGGAAGGGCACCACAGACAGTTGTGTATGGAAAAGGTAAAGGTAGCTTCTTCATCCGTACACATGCACTCTTTACATTGTCTCATTTCCTGTAGATAATTGTTGATTTTATTTCATCACTATGAGAATATAAACTTGTTTTCACAATAATTTATAATTAGGAATTTCATTAAAAGTGAATTAAGACATGAATATGTATGAAGAAATTAGATGTTCTAAACCATGAATATATGGCATCCCAGTGTCTTGAGTGAATTACAGACTTTACTCATTTCTGGGCCATTTGTTTTATATATAGATTAAATGCAGATAATTACGCATTTGACAGGTTATTTTATTACTTTGATATATTTCTAAGTACCATGTGCAGTTATGGGGTGATTATTGTTATAATTTGATTCATTAATAACCAAAATTATCATTTTTACATGAATTCATATTTGAAAGTTAGAATTTGTTTTTGTTTAAAGTCAGTTTTACTGACTTTTGCCTTAGTAATGTACTTTTAAATTTGTGGGTTTTAATAATTTTAAGTTCCATATTAAACATAAAAGTATGACTATTTTTAAGTCAAACTATAAATATTGGCTTCTGTAAGGAAGCATGAATGTAATTTATACCTGTTTTACTTAAAAAGCAATGAATTAATTTTATGCATTACATTGATGTGTTATGTTTAAGATTTATCTTTACTGTTTATAGGATTCTTTGGTAACATCCACAGAGCATCTAAATGTTTGATAATTATTTGACTATATAGTTGAACAGTTCAGCAGAACTCCATAGCTTATGGGTAATAAGTGGTTAAGTTTCTTAGTAAATATTTGCCAACTTATTAAGATTCATTGAGTAAAAGAATAAAATTAAAAGTTCTAATCTAATGTCATTTTTGAATGACCGTTTTTAAAGTTGTGTGTGGTTTTCCTCAAAGACTGCACGTTTCTGATTCAAAGTCCATTTCATTTGCTCTTCTCGGCTGCCCCAGGAAAGCACATCTCTCCTCTATGGAATGCATTTTATTTAATTTTATAGTTTTTATGATACCATATATTAGAGATTGCCAAAAATATAGAAAAATTTTAGAGAACATTTTTGGATTTGATGGATTACCCCTGTTGAAAGGGAAACAAAACACTAACTATTTCTAACCCTGCATTATTTACCGCATGGGCGGTTACAGCTACTTTCAGCCTCATAAAATTAAAAGGGAGAAATCTGCCAACTGTAGCAGGACTGGATTTAGGAAGAGTGGTACAGAGCCAAAATATTGCTACAGAATTAAATGTCAAAAATCTTCTTTAATAGTAGATATATAGGTCACAGTACTTGGTTATGATTAATACATTTAATCTAAATCACAGAAAGGTGCACCTCTCCCTTTCCATAAAATACAATAGGACACAAATCAGTTTTACTGTAGATGGATAACAATTGGAAAATAATGCATCTTCCCGCCCAATAAATTGTCAGTTATACCTTTTAACTAAAATCAATTCATCATTCCAAAATTTATTACAATTTCTAATAATAAATCTCCTCAAATGTTTATTCATTTGGCTTTTGATACATTTGTGCCACTTCTGCTATGGTCTAATGTTTTCTCTTTTGATTCATTGTAAATTAGAAAATCTATTTTCAGTCAATTTTCTAGTGAGGAAGTTAAAATCTATAACCCCTGCACCTTCCTTGCTCTCCTGTGTACATTTAATACCCTTGAGCCTGAACTTAAATGCAATCCAGGACATTCTTTTCAGTAGGAGATTAAAGGACTTCTCAGCATAACTTGCAGGAAGGCTGAGGCTTCATGAGATGAGTGCCTAGAAAGTTGTTAGATGACAGTTCCCGTTGATTCATTTTGAACTGAGGTCTGTGGGTGTGCCGTCAGCTCATGTGAAGTGTTCACAAGGAGACAGGATCTGTTTGAATTAGGGTCAAATACTGATCATAATTAGAACCTATTTCTCAACAGCATTAACTCAAACGTGCCATTTCAAGTGAGCAGAGCTGGCGTGTCTGACCCATGTCTTGTACTGAGATCTTCTCATTATTGTCATCTCTAGTTTGGCTGCACGCTTTTATTTTGTAAATCTGTGTTTTTATATCCTGCTTCATAGTCCATCCTAAGCTTGAGAAATCATCTGCTTATTCTTATGGAGTCTCTCCCAGGAATGGAGGTGTTATCCTCAGAGGTCTCCTTCTGTGCAGTATGGACACTTTCCAGCTTTGCTGTCTTAGACTGCACTTGAGTCCATTTCCTGACGGCGCAGCGAGCAGGAGCTGGAGCTGTGCACTCAGAGTCCTTTCCTTCTCCCCAGCACTCCCACGGTGCTTTCAGATAGAACTTGAGAATGAAAGCAGGGATTAGCTTCTCTCACTCATTCAATGAAAATGCATCTGTTCCCAGCAGTCCAGGGCTGAGTGTCAATTCTAAACTCTTAAGCTTACATGGAGTTCTCCAGCACCTTTTCAGAATGGTTATTGTGAGGAATGAAGATGGTATTAACTAATTTGACTGAAACCTGTCACTTACTGGTGGATTGGTGTAGTTGCAACCCTCGGAGATGATACATGACTGATATACCAGCTAAGGAACAATAGTCCTGTGGTCAGAGCAGCCTTCTGAGAACTCAGTATTTTGACTAACTGCATATTAACATGAATATTGTACTACAGAGATCAGACTTTACTTGCAAGTCTTTCTTCCTTTCCTTTTTCCTTTTTTATTTTTTAGGGGTCTTCTGTTACTGGGGATTGAACCTAGGGCTCACAGGTCAGAGTCTCTTTATCTCAAAGTAAAACATTGAATAATATCTGTGAACTTAAAAATTAAATATTAGGAACTCAATTAAAAATTTAATATTTTGATAGTCTTTAAAATATATTATTCATTTGGGTTAACCAAATTAATTTCTATATTAAAAACTACAAGTTTTGATAAATGCAGCTAGCTATACAAGCTTTAATCTCTGACTTCTGTGTACTTCTTAATTTGTTTTTCTTATCACATTAAACATGAAAGTATATCAAACCATGTTCTTTCAAGTAAAAATACATAAATATCAAAAGCTTGTGCCTTTTAAAAACCAGTAATAGTTTTTATTAGCATATATTAATATACTTAATATTTTCATTATGACATTTTCACACACGCGCGCGCGCGCACACACACACACACACACACACAATATACTTTGTTCAGTTCACTCTTATGAATCTCTGTTGTCCATTCTTCCCTGCTAGACCCCATTCTGTTTTCCTGAATTGGTTTTAGTAAACCAATGAGTTTTTAGTGCCATTTAGAAAAGCACGAGTGACTTACTAGTGGCTACACCTCAGAATAAACCTACCTCTTCTCTGCAGCAGCTGTTAGTTAACTGTCGATATAGCCTCAAGGAGAGGTAGGGTCTTGTGAGCACCTCCTCCTTAGCAACCTTTTAGGGAGGAGCAGGCCATGTGGCTCTAATGGAATGTTGACCACGCCCAGCCTTAGGCAGTTAGATGTAATCACAGAGCTCAGAAGTGCCAGGCTATGACATACCTGGAACACAGCGCTCCCCAGCACTCCATCTCACCCATCAGTTCTCAACATCCCTGATTTAGAGCTGAGCAGTCAGCAGGCACTCCTTCAGCACTCTGCTGTGTTCTGAGTTGCTGTAGTTACCTACTCCCCTGTAGAAAGAAGCTGCTTCGACCAGAGCCTACAGCAGCACCAATCTATGGATGTACGCATAGCCCAGCAGCCACTTTGTTGATGCTGGGGCCCTTATCTAATTTATGCATGTCAAATAGAATTCGTTCTCCCTGTGTCCTTGGCATTAGGCCTCTCACTTCTTCCACATTTATATCCTATGCCTATCTAGTTGCTGTGTCCTGAGTGTGCCTGGTCAGCCTCTACTGATCTACCATTGTCACCATGCAGAACTGGGGTACAGGTTTGGAAATGCCCCTCTCAAGATCCACCCAAGTTAAAACATTCTCTGAAATCTGTGCTCACCCTTGAGGCATCACCCTTCCTTCAGCCTGATCTCCTGCTTTCCTACTGACAAACTACTGTAGAATTTCTACAATAATGCAAACAGCATAGACCTGAGAAGACAGGACGATTCCTTCCATGCCATGCTTTCCTGACTATATGTTGTTCACGGAGGGAGCATCATTGCTCGGAGAGCAGATGACAGGAGTTCTGTTACTCCTTCACTTCAGGCACCTAGAGTGCAGGTATCTAAGGGCACAAGGCTAAAGAGCCACTCATAAGGACGAGCTTTGGGAAGTCTCCACACACTGGAGCACACACTTCCTGGGTCAGGTGTTCAGATACAAACCCTTTAAAGAACTGTTCTGTCTGGAAGAAGGGATACAAATACTGGCTGAATCCTTCAGTGCACCTGTGCCTCCATCAGCATAAACTACAAATCAGGACTTGACTGACATACTTCTTGGCCTTGGCAGGATGGGGAGATGAGTGCCTGCATGGTGGAAGTGAACTTCAAATGTGTCATGTGAGATGGAAGATGGGAACTAGACCTGCACAGTAGACTTCCCTTGATCCCTTAGGGAGAGCTTCTCTGTATAGGGCGCACAGTTTTGTGTCATTTCCTGAAAGGTGACTACAGAAGTATTGTAACAGCCAATTGGAAGTTCAGATACTTTTCTGTCAAGTTATTACCTCTGTCTTCTTTGTCCTAATTTGAATCTATGTACCATGGCATTCAATTGCTTTTTCTTTTAATCATTGAGAGTAGAATGAAAGTTAATGTTTCTTTTCTGTGGGATCAGGAAGATGTGTTCTGATTTTCTACTTGTAGAAATGTAACTCTTGTCTTATCTTTGTTAGAATCTGCATTGAACAATTCTTGGATCTTTATCAAGAAATATTATTTAGTTCATCCACATAAACATTAAAGACCAAAAAGACCTCTGTTTTTCATATATTCAACAGTGTAATCACTACCTCTAGTTGTATGAAAAGTTGGTATCAAATGACCTATATATATTATATACAATATATAATATATATTATATACATATTTGTTTTTCTGCAAACCTGTTCAGGTATACACTTCACTATAGTACTAGCTGTTACAAGCATAATTGTTTTCCATGTATTAGAACTAATGAACAAGAATCATTACATGTGCACTCATTGAGGGCCGCACTGCTTCCTCATGAGAGCTAGCCTTGTTTGGCTTCCCTTTAACTTTCCTATAATACCTGAAAAGGAAAATTGATTTAACCTGTACATTTCTCTTCCTCTTGGTTAGACCATCTTTTAGAACAGTGGTTTGCTTATAAGCAAGTAAGCGGTGCTTCTGTGTGTTTTGTTAGATGCACAAGTCGAGTGACTTTGATTCTGACAATCTGGTATGTACGCATGCCAACCACAGCGCTCATGGCCACCTTCTCCTGCCATTTCCTGCTCCATCCTTCCCACGCTAGGAATGTTCCCAGGAGCTCCCCATGGTTTCATGTCTTATTTATTTTTAATCTAAATTTCACGCCCAAGGCGAGCACTCTACCTTGAGCTACAGCTCACAGCCTGGTGTGGATCTCTAACAGGAAAAAAGTTCTCTTCAGGACCACTTCTTAAAGAGCTTGACTAAAGAGATGGCCACTTTTCAGGTGAAACTAGGGCTGGCACTCTCAACAGGAAAGCAATTGTGCAAGGTGGTGTGTGGCTTCAAGTAGACCCAGGAATTGTGGCTTTGTAGATGCGGTGGTGACTTGAGACACAAGGTGGGAAGGGGCAGGTACTGGCAAACCTAAAGGTTCGGGAAGTTAACAAGGGCAGTTGGCCATTCTGGAAGGTTTGTCATGACTCAGTGTGTCAGTTCACATATGTCATACCAGAGCACCTTCAACTAGTATCACCCAGGAATACAAAAACGACTTTGTCTCCAGAATCGGCCCCATGGAAAGGTCTCTTACTTCATGGCGGCCTGATTATTACTGAAAGTGTCTCAACGATGTGCTTTCAGTTGAATTCATGTAAATAAATAAACCGCTGGTCACATCATTGAATTCATTTTCTTTGTGTTTAGATTACATACTGTTAGATTTATATACTTACAATAAAATAATTAATTTATTCTTCCCATTAACTTGTTACCTCTGTCAGAGAGGAGGGTGCGGAGTTTTCCATTGAAGTCAGTTGACTTTCCACTTTCAGGTTTACCTGTGGACAATGTTCTTTTAGGGAGTTTTAATATCTTCTACCTGTTCTGTACAATGACCTGTATGGACGACGAGGACGACGACGACGACGACCCTGAGTACGTGAAAGCAGCTGTAAAGAAGGGATTCCTGCGTCCAAGAGAGATTGCATTCTGAAGGGGATTAATAATATGATTTGGAGTCTTTCAAGGACTCTCAACAAATTGGATTAGTTCAGTTAAATTTGATTTGAATGAATGAATGTATGAATGAATAAATAAATAAATAAGTAAAGGAACTCTTTCTCCTGAAGTGGCTTCCACCGCCGTGT
This sequence comes from Apodemus sylvaticus, assembly GCF_947179515.1. Lineage (NCBI taxonomy): Eukaryota > Metazoa > Chordata > Mammalia > Rodentia > Muridae > Apodemus > Apodemus sylvaticus. The sequence goes on from NC_067483.1 coordinate 94,779,630, forward strand.
TACAACAAAAGCGAGGACAAGCTCTGTAATGTGTAATGTATTGCTTTAGACACCAAGAAGAGAGGTGGACAAGTCAGAAAGGAGTCTCTTACCACCCATTAAAAGAAGTTTAAATGTGCTTCATAAATAAAAAAAGAAAGGAAATAACCTTAATTCTTTTCAATGGTGACACCCTTTACTAGTCACAATAATTCACAAAGCTATATGTGAAAAAGTTGACATGGATCAGAGCAGGTTCCTGATGGGTTCTGCGATGTCATCTTTGACACAGTGTGGCCCAACTGTCACTACAACTGCTGCAGGTTGTGTGCTGTAAGGCTGGCTTTGATGCCAGGATTGTTTGTAAGTTCTCTCACTACTTTCTGCCTTGATTGATGGTTTGTCTTTCCTGTTCATGTCCTGGCCTGGTCAGCATGTGCTACCCTAACATCCAGTCAGGGCCTCACCTTGATGCTCTGTAGACTGTCTTGGGTTTTTCTCTCCACTCCAGCTTCTTCTTGGCCTCCATTCAGGTTTCTCTTTTTCCTATCTTCTAGATGACTAACATTCCCTGACTTCTTTTGGTCTTTCTTTCTTTCTTTCTTTCTTTCTTTCTTTCTTTCTTTCTTTCTTTCTTTCTTTCTTTCTTTCTTTCTTTCTTTCTTTCTTTTCTTTCTTTCTTTCTTTCTTTCTTTCTTTCTTTCTTTCTTTCTTTCTTTCTTTCTTTCTTTCTTTCTTTCTTTCTTTCTTTCCTTCCTTCCTTCCTTCTTTCCTTCCTTCCTTCCTTCCTTCCTTCCTCTCTTCTTTCCTTCCTTCTTTCCTTCCTCCTCTCTCTCTCTTTCGCGCTCTCTCTCTCTCTCTCTCTCTCTCTCTCTCTCTCTTTCTTTCTATTAGAATTTTTCTAGATCTTGTCTTCTGTCACCACACTTGGAACTCCAGCCTCTCCAGAGTGGCAGCAGCTCTTCTGCCTTTCTAGGAACAGTGGGCACAGGACTGCCTTCTTTACAGCTGTTTTCACATGCCCAGGGTCGTTATACGTATAGGTTGTGGCACGGGACCTTCTGGTTTCTGAGAACCCACTGGTTCTCACCATATGTTCCATCTCACTGAGAGACAAAAACATCTTTGTTATATGGGCTTTTAAACACTGGGTAGGGAGCATAGCTCAGCCCTCCACCACTGCTTTGGGAGAAGAAAAGTGTAGTTGGAAAGTACCACCATCAAGGTAGTTCTGGTAAGAGATCTCTGCTGGTCCTTTATCAAACCAAGAAACACTATTTTTCCTTCCTCAAATCTCAACTTCTTTCTGGTTATTTCCACAAGATTATCATGCAGATATGACTTGGTTTAAAAAAAAAAAAAAAGCATTCCCACCACCACCTCCTCTCTCAGTGAAGATCTTATGTAGCCAGAACTGTAGCTGCAGGTGACTCTGAACTCCTGAGTGCTAGGATTACAGGTGCACGCTGCTGCTACTATCAGACATACAAGTCTTTTCTTGAAAGATGATACATTTCTTGTCATTTTTGGTTGTTTCTTATCATATTTAAAATGAAAGTCATCATTGAGCTCAAGAATGAACACATGTTTATTACATAGCCGTGCGGGACGTAGATGTGACAGCTCACACAGGCTATGTTCTGGCAGACACGTTAAATGTATTATGCTTTGGGAGCTATCACCAAGGTCATTTCTGCTGTGCTTTTGACCGACTGTCTTTCTAAATAGTACTTTATGAAACATAATGCTGTTGAGGAGAATGAGCCATCGTGGAATCCAGGAACTACCTTTGAGATGCAGCTTGCAGCCTGCGGCACAGGGTGTTTGTTCTCTCTCTCTGTATGTCCTTCCTATGACCTCTTTCTTCTTCATACATTTACTGTTATATGCAGTTACCCCTTATCTGCTCTGGTTATGTGCTGGGATTTAGCCTTCTTTGAGGGGTGAGGGACTCCTTTCGGACATCTCTGCCTCTCTTCTTGGTGTCGAAAACAATGCTTTATACATTAGAGAGCTTGTCTTAGCATTTGCTGTAAAAAACACAGTGATGGAAGCCACTTACTGTGTTCATCTTAGCTTAGAGTGCCAGGGTATGGTTCATCATTACAGAGAAGTGGCAGAGAAAGAGGTTGTCTTAGCTCAGAGTGCCAGGGTATACGCCATCATTGTAGACAAGTTGCAGAGGCTAGAGCATGAGACAATATATGCGTCCTTATACAGAAGCAGAGGGACAGTTGATGGACGCATGGCTGTGCCCAGCTTGTTTCTACCACTCTTATTAAACAGCCTAAGGCCCTAAAACCCAGGGAATGGTGCCACCCACAGTGGGCAGCTCTTCTCACCTCGGTTAGCGCTGTCCTGACGGTACTCTGTTAGACATGACCACAGCCCCTACTAATCTAGACAATTCCTCCTAGATAGTTTGAGATGATACAAAGTTGACAATTATAATTAACCATGATAGAACTAAACATATTATCATGGAATCAGCATGGGGTTCTTAGGAACATTAATCTAAACTTGTTTGTAGATGTTTCTTTGTGGAAAAACCTGGGCAATCCATTTCTAATTCCAATGCTTAAATCAAACACAAGTGAAAATAAAAGGTTTTAAGTTCTGGCTAGATTATGAAATGGTGAATCCCTGTGTGAGTGTCATGTTTGAGATTCATGGACAATTGTGTCAGGAAAGAAACCTGTAACAGACTTGGGCTGAGGTGAAGGCATTTGAGTAGATTTCAGTGTAGGTAGGTAATAGAGAACGTATGAGGAGTTTCAGTTGAGGAAATACCTGGTCTCGTGACTTAACTTCTAGTCTGGTCTACCTGGACAAGTGTTAGTGATGAATTGTCACAGAAAAAGAATCAAGGGAACATATGTTCCTCTCGGCTGCCCACCTCTGATTCTGTGTTAACTATGTCACCACGCTGTCTTATTTCTCCTGTAAAGAGCAGACATAGGGAGGACTATGGCTCCAAAACAGACTCAATGTATTCTTTGTCCTGAATTGTTACAGTCAGTGCATACTTTGAAAAAGTTTTAGTTCTGGGCCTTTCATTCTAATTTTTGGTAAGCTATAGGAAGATATAGTCATGTTTTTTTAATCGTAGCACTTCGGAGGCAGAGACAAGCAAATGTTTGTTAGTTCAAGTCTAGCATGGACTAAAGACATGTTCCAGTACAGCCAAGGCTATTAATGAGGCTCTGTCTCAAAAAACCTAAAACAAAACAAAACAAAACAACAACAACAAAAAAATAACGAAAACAAAACAAAGCCCAGCTTCCTCTGATCAGTCCCTATGTCCCATCCCAGCAAACCCCCTTACACTGCTGGTGAGGGCCTGCCTTCCTGTCCCAGCGCTGCCCTGCCCTCATCTCCTTACTGTTGGCTCCCACACTCCACCTCCAGCCTGGCTGCTGGTGTCTGCCTCCTGTTCCCCGTGCTGCTCTGTCCGCAGTTTCTGAATGACAGTTCAGCTAGCAACTCTCATGCACCTGTAACATTGTCTGTTGCCTGGGTTTCCCTCTGTTCACTGGCTTTCAAAGGGCTTTAAACTTGTGTAGTGTATTTCTTTGCACTTTGGTCTCTATGGTTTAAGATTTAATTTCTCATTTCTAAAAGCCTTACTTTACAGGAGAGAATAGGAGTGATCCACCACCAAATTAGTGTTGGGAATGCTACATGCAGCATCCTAGGCACACCTGCAGTTCTCCGATGCATTACAACAAGATTTGTTGAGAGGAATGACTTAGGATTTCCTGGAAGGAAAAAATTCTTCCCTCTTTGCTTGCTTTGAAATAGTTTTTGGAACTCATATTTTGGGAAATACTGTTGAGAACATGTTTGTAATCAGGGAATTTAGGTCTTTATTCAAATTCTGCTCTTAACTGTATCTGAGATAAATTGATTGTAGGTCCAAAGTATTCCAACACTCCATCCATTCCTTCGTTAAAGTACCTCTAATGCAGGTCGAAATGAGTTTCTTCTAAACATGTTTTTATATTTTAAAAAAAGCAAAATATAGTGTGTATGAGAAGTGTGTGTTTGTATATATATGTGCATATAACTTGAAGGATTTAAGAATGTATGCACATTTATCAGACATACACGGACATTCATTTTAAGAAAGAACTGGTCTGTAGGCTTCCTGTTCCGCTTACGAAAAAAGCTCAATGTCCCGGAGATAACTTCCCAAGAGGCTGTTACTGCCAGCAGTGCTATGTTAATCGTAACTTTGCCTCAGCCTATGGTTTGGGATATATGTGCATTTCCTGTTAAAGAATTGAATCTTTGGGCTTGCCCACCTTTTGACAGTTACAAACATTCCGGGTCCAGGACTTCATTCCCCCTTCTCCACTCAGTGTTCTACAAGCATGCTTCTGTTCTGCCAGTTCATGGCTGAGATAAACTGTAGCTTCAATCTCCGCACAGGTTGCCACGTGCTGAGGAACAAAGCAGAGTCCAGAAGACAGCTTAGTGTCAGGAGACAGCTTAGTGTAAGGCCGTCATCTGAGAGCCCCGAGTCAGTGAGTCGAAAGGTCTTGAGTTTCTTGACAAAGTTTGTTTGTTTGTTTGTTTGTTTATCTTAAAGTTACATTTGTTTGTTGTATTTATTGGTGAGGGTGCACACACACCCTGGCAGGAGTGGAGGGGTGCAATTGTGGAATTTCCTAACTTCCATGAGTGCCAGGCATGAAGCTGCAGTCGTCAGGCTTGGTAGCGTAGCACCTCTACCTGAGAAGCCGGATCATACTAAAAGGTTTATAATTTTCTTTTTATTCGATATATTTTTTATTTACATTTCAAATGATTTCCCCTTTCCTAGCCCCCCCACTCCCAGAAAGTTCTGTAAGCCCCCTTCTCTCCCCCTGTCCTCCCACCCACCCCTTCCCACTTCCCCGTTCTGGTTTTGCTGAATACTGCTTCATTGAGTCTTTCCAGAACAAGGGGCCACTCTTCCTTTCTTCTTGTACCTCATTTGATGTGTAGATTATGTTTAGGTTTATAATTTTAAATATTTATTTTTAATCCTTTTAATTGTATATCTTAACTGTACGTATATATGTCTGTCTGTCTGTCTGTCTGAGTATGTGAATGTGAGTGCAGTTGCCCTCAGAGGCCAGAGGCATCCGATCCCCCGAAGCTGACATTTTAGGAGCTGATGAGATGCCTGATATGGGTGCTAGGACTGAACTCAGGTTCTTTGCAAGAGCAATGCTCTCAACTGTTAAGTCCTCCCTGTTGGCCTGACTTGTTATTTTTAGTCTTTATTTCATCCCGTCTGTACCATCACATTCATATGACTGTTTTTATTACGCTGCTTTTATGGGCTTCTTTATAATTACTGTTGAGTTTCATGGTTTCCATCTTCCCTTACAAAAACATTCTTTATCATTTGTTACTGCCATTGTTTTTATTTCTCCTTTTAATGCTAATTTGATTTTCCATTTATCATTTGAAAACCAGGTAACCAAATCAGTTGAGACCTATGAAGACACTGAAATTTTGCTCTGCATTTAAAAAATAATTAAAAAAATATTTTTAGTTATGTGTATTCTTGTGTCTCTGTGTAGACATTTGTATGCAGGTTCAGGTGCCCTTGGGGGCCAGAAGAGGGTGTTGGATCCCTTTGAGCTGCAGTTAGAGATTGTGGTGAATAGCCCAAGGTGGGTGCTTAGGAACTGACCTGGTGCTCTTCAAGAGCCAGTCATGTACTTAACCCAGAGCCAGCCCTCAGCCCCCCAGCCCTCTGTCCCCAGCCCCCAGCCCCGAGTCCTCAGCCCCTTCCTTTCTCCTAGTTTTTATTTTGTTGATTTTTCTATGTCGCATTATAGGTCATTATAGACCATTTCTTCAGCTCAGTATTGTAATTACTTGATTTTTCTTTTTCTTTTTTCTTCCCTTCTTCTTCTTCTTCTTCTTCTTCTTCTTCTTCTTCTTCTTCTTCTTCTTCTTCTTCTTCTTCTTCTTCTTCTTCTTCTTCTTCTTCTTCTTCTTCTTCTTCTTCTTTCTCTTCTTCTTCTTCCTCTTCCTTCTTCCTCCTCCTCCTCCTCCTTCTCCTTGTCCTCCCCTCTCCTCCTTCTCCTTCTCCTCCTCCTCCTCCTTTCTCCTCCTTCCTCCTCCTCCTCCTTCTTTCTTCTTTTCCAAAATTTAGTCTATTCTGGCAATTAAGAATTACCCATATAGTTATCCTGTAAGGAAAGCTAGTAGCCTGTGGTTTAATCATGTTTTATTTTATCCAGTGGAACATGTAGGAGACTTAGAATGTCCAATGAATGATTTCCTAATCATCTCTGCCGTAATGAACGGAGTCAGTGCATGCGCCCTGCAGTAACACCTACTGAAGGGCCTTTCTGTTTAGATGTTCACTGCGTTGAGGCACAGATACCTAGCACTGGCTCAGTCACCACACCCTCACACTTTGATGACTGACTTACTGGCCACTGGGATCTGGGGCTCTTTGTACACGTGCCCCTGTGTGTTCTTTCACAAGCTACAGTGTAATTGTTGTCTTTTGGTGTTAGAGCATATGTGGACATCAGCATAGCCCCTTCACAGATGCTTGGAATGAACATTGTTTTCTTTTTCAAGATCAAGGGTGTGTTCTCACCTTTTATGCCATCATTTGGGGTTATTTTCTGGTTATATTTATCTTTCTGTATATTCTCATGTTGTTTTCAAAACCCAAACACATTTTCCATGTGCAAAGCATGCTGTTACACAGCAACCACATGGTGGCTTACAACCATCCATAATGAGATCTGACGCCCTCTTCTGGTGTGTCTGAAGACAGCTACAGTGTATTTACATATAATAAATAAATAAATCTTTAAAAAAAAACATGCTGTTACAGAGAGCTCATCTTTATAATCACTGTTATCAAAAATATTTGATGTTATGGGATTATATTGACTTCAGCTACTAATAATGAAAATGGTTCATAAAATATTTGATAGAAAACAGAAAAATATTAGAGAACTGTGAGTTATTTATAACAATTCTATGGTTTGGGGAATACCATTCTCTTAAAGAATAGCAAGCATTATTCAAATAAAACTGCAATTTTCTCTTTTCTATGACAGAAAAAGGCAGTGGGGGAGTGAAACAGGACCAGGGTGACAAAGAGAAGTGGCATAGAGGAACAGGGACAGTGGGCAGTGACAGACGCAATGACAGACTCAAGTCGTAATGCCAGCCTAGTCCAGGGCCCTCTTTCTGGACGCTGCTGCTGCTGCTGCTGCTGCTGCTGCTGCTGGTGGTGGTGGTAGTGGTAAAGCTGATTGCTGTCTGTCCCAGGCTGCCCGTAACAGTTTGTAGAGCTGAGAGTGACCTAGACCTCCTCATCCTCCTGTCCATACCCTGAGGGCCAGGAACGCAGGTGCGTGGCTCCTGTACACCTGATCCGAGCAGAGCCAAGCTTGCACACTGCCACCCCACACACTGTCTCTGTTAGAGTTCTCCCAGAGAACATTTGATGATCTCACTTCTTAGGGGCGTAGGTGTGTGACCACAAAGGAAGAGGGGTGAAGGTGTGTGCCACCACGCTGGCTTAGTCCTTAACCTCTTTAAACTTGCATTTTCTTCCTGACTTTCCCTGTGGAGGTCTTCTTCTACAGGAGCTTCACTGCATGTTAATGTTTGTATACTTTGCTTACCTGTCCGATGAAGACTTTGTGATCTTCCATAGTGTTTCCATAGTGTTTGTTTCACTTCCAAAGTGTTTCCATAGCACTTTCTAACTTTGTTAATCTAGGACTAATATGTAAACAGTGATGTCAGGGAAGAGGCTGTGAGGGAAGAGATGTCCAGTGTAAAGTAGTGCCTCTTAAACCCAGTCTCTGGATTATAGGGTTATTAGTGACAGATCCTGTGAAATCGCAGTTCTGACTTTTCTTAATCCTTGGCAGGGGTAGAAAGCTCACCCTTGTCCTGAGGTTCCAGAGGATGATGTGGAATTGGGCACCTCCTGCCCTGCCTCTTTGCAAGTAGCCAGGCATGAGAGGGCAGCTGAGGGAGGAGCAGAGAGAATGCCTACTGCTGTGGCGAGAAATAGCTGGGGCCGCCTTTGCTGTCCGCTTGAGGGAGGTGCTTCTCACTTAGGTTTCTTAACCATTTTTTGAAACAAAACATCTCCCTCTTCTATAAATGTGAGACTTGAAAGGTGTGTTTGCTAGCGATGAGGATGGGGAGGCTGCTGCTAGTGCTAGTGTCCCAGCCATTGTGTAATGCCATTGGAAAGGAAGGGCGTGGAGCTGCTTGGGGAAGAAGACTACCGATTAGGTTAATTCAGAGTAGTTCATATTAATGATACGATTTAGCAAGTTAGACTTGGGTATCAATAAGCCACTTATTACAGGAAATAGAAAAAGTTAAATTCTCAGGCTTACCTTTGGAAACCTCATTTCTCACATGATAAATTGCTGTGTGAAACAAATGGTTACGGTTTTTGTATCCTGGAAATGTATGTCTTTATGTTTATAATAATATATATCAATAGTACTAAAGTTATTATAGCAAAAAAGAAAAAAACCAATGAGTTAAGATTTTTTGTAGTAATCCTTCAGAATCTGTTTGCTTAAGAACATCTTAATCTGAGTGTCAAGGAAGGCGCTGCCTTTGTCTGTACTTACGTCACACAGAATAAGGGGGTCTCCGTCCCTTTTCTTTCTTTCATTTCATGTGGAAAGATCATCCTAGTTGTAGCTGTCCATAAAAGGACATTTTATCAGCAGCAGATAGGTGGTGCCCTGGTTGCAGGGTTTGACAGTTTCTCAGTGACATTCAGTCTTGCCACTGTTTGTAAGTATATTTCAGTAAATTTTATAAAGATTGTCTTAGAAATGACTTTAAAAGTAAGAGGTTGAATGGTCAGATTTTCATGCCTGGGGTTCACCTTTTGGCGTTGTTTGGCCCCAGTGTTATGTTGCAGCATTTAGACTCTTGATGATTTGTGTGTGCTAAGTGCATAGATTTACTGCTGCAGTTTGAACATTTTTAAATTAAAATATATCTTTCATTCTGAATGTATTGATTTGCACATCTCTGTGTCAATATTAAGTCAAGCGAATTTTCCAATAAGTTCAAAACGATGTGGCAGGGTGAGCTGAATGTATTAGATTTGCTAGAGGTTTCTTCTTGTCTGGGCATCTCTGCTTTCTTAGTTTTGATTAGAATTTATCTTAAAGATAGTGCTGTAATTTAATAACCTTTCTCCATGCCTCTTAGAAGTTTCGTGAATAAATCTGGAAGCCTGATGCACTCTGGGCATCCTCTTTAATACTAGTTTTTTAAAGCATGTAGGTAAAAAATTTTTTACATCATTATAAGGTATACTATTATTTGGATTTTAATTGTGTCAAAACAGTATTTTTTCTTTATATATGTATTTTTTTAATTTAGGAGAAATTGTACTTAAAAGTAATAGCAAAGTAGACCCCATCAGTTCACTGGAAATATTAAATTCTTTCATGAAAGTTAAAATACTATACATAATGTATCATAATTCCAAAGTGTACATCTGAATAAAGAGTTTATGTTGGACTTCATAGATGAAGCCATGTATAGTTTCACTATTCACTAGTTTTTTGTTACCAGGCGCTTAGTGTGGATGGGAGGACCACCCACTCTGCAAGGCAGGGACAGACACGGCCCTTCCTGCCTCACAAGGGGATGCTTCTCAGGTCCTTTATGTGTTCATTAGATCATCATTTTAAACACATGCTTGTTGGAATGTACTCGTATTCATGACATCTACCATTGGCTTCAGAAGACAAATGGCCTGGCAAGCCTTTAATACATGCGTGTGATGTGTGGTAAAGAAACGGCAGGGATGTTCCCCCACCAGTGAGATGCTGTAAAAAGCTGATAGAAGAGACTGCATACATGGAAAGACAGAACTGTGGACTAGAGATTTGTACCGTGACCCTAAAGGGAGGGAGTGGTTCCCATTAAAATGGTGTTTGCACTATAGTCTGATAATCTCCCCACTCTAAATCAGTTCTTCTCAGAGCTTTTCATTCTCCATCACAGCGAGAGAACTGCACTGTTAAAGAAAACCCATTACTGTAAATAGTTCTCAGGCACCAGTACCTAGTAGCCTGGGTTCCTCTATTCTGATCAAGTAGCCCTGTAGAACTTAAGTCCCGTGCAACAAAACTCAACTTTGTTTTTGAACAAAGTAATTCATTTCAGCAGAAGCACAGAACAATTTCTAATCTAAGGTTAATAAACAGTTTGTGACCTGCGTTGGGATATTGAACAAGGTTTTACACAAGCATGCTCATTTAGCCTTATAGCACCTGCCTACAACAGGGTATTATGCCCTAGATTTATAAGCTGGCAGTGAAGACATAGGTCTATTATCCACCCTCGGCCCTGAAGAGCCTCGAATGGTAGCCAGACTGGGGGCTGCGACTCCACAATGCAGAGATGAAGCCTGTGGCCTGGCCACTGGGGAAGCTGGGACTTTTAATTTGTGGAATTGTAGTGTCCTTGCTTTATAAGGAAAGGTCCTGTTTTGAAAATACAGTTGATGACTTTTCTACCTTGAAGTATGACTGGAAATTTAAAAAACAAAATTAAAAAAAAAGCCTTTAGCTTAAGTAATTTTTCTCATGTTCCTGTATTTATAGAGGGGTGCAGATTTCTAGTAACTCTTTGTTAAATATACACCTACATAAAATAATGTTCTTAAATGAATTTATATATACATTATTCAGTGAGCAGATATAATTTTTATTTCCCTAGGCATGCTATTGTCAGTTAATCTGCTTTTCTGACACATTTTCGTGTGTTAGAACTTTTACAAAACTTTGTGCAGCAAAACCAAAACAGTGTTAAAAACGCAAGGTGTGCTCGCCTGGCACGCTGGCTGTGTATTCAGTCATCTGCTTAATCCTGCGTCTCTTCACATTGTCAATACCCATCTAATTCCACTCTAACAGCAGTAATTGGCTGATGGAGTAGAAGATATAGATTTGTTTTCTTGATGACTCCCTGACTTTCTTCCTCCTGTAATACTAATAGAATTCCAAATCCGTCCTGGTGCGATCCTGTCATGAGCAGGTCAGCAGTCATGTCAAGGTCCTATTGGAAAGCTCATAGCCAACATCTTAATTCAGACTTAGCCATCTCTCTCACTTGTATGTGCAATTGTAAGCAATTTTTTCAAGTCACAACTCTCTATTATAACAGAATTCATTTAGTTCAAAGGGGATAGTTCTGCATGTGAATTATGTGATTGGCTACCCTGGAGTGAATAGAATATATAGAAACCCCATTTGTGTGGTTGTATACATGTTCCTGTTGTCAGGTTATAGAGATTGAACAAAACTTGGAAATCCTTTACTATTTTCTTCTTGCACTTAGATTTCATGTTATGTAATGTGCAGTAATGGAACACGATTTAATGGTATGATGTTCTAGGACCGTGTAAAGATGGTATAAAGCCCTCTGACTTTAGGCTGGGGCTTCGCCATCTTAGTGATGCCCATGAGTCTGTCATTAATGCTCCAGTTCTCATTCTGTGGTATAAGTCTGCATAATAAAAACCTAGTTCATAATGGCAAATGAACGTTAATGATTAAACGGCTGTGTTTGGGAGAATATAACGTGCAAGCCAAAGCAGACCACGTATTAATACCTGAATATTGAAGTAACTGTGTCTACATGTGTGTGTTGACGTGTGCACACATGTCTCCCACATAGTTCCATTGTCTCTCCTCATAACTGATGGCAGATACAAATAGATAATGACAACTTTAGTCTATTAGATTTAGACCTTTTTTTAAATTGAGGTTTTGAAATGATTAGGGACCTAGGGCAGAAGAAGGGATCAGAAGACACGAGAAGCCGTGAGCCCTCGAGGCTTCCTCAGGGACAGAAAGCAGAGGCATTTTAATTGTCCTGTGAAGTTTTACCCTTTATAATTTTTCCCAATGCTTTCTTAGGCTATTGAAGTCCAGGGCCGGCCTGCGCACTGCAGTTTTGCTTGTTTGCTTGTGCCTGTTATCCTGCAAGTGTAGAGACGGTACACATCAGGCCCACTGTATTACCATACTAATAGGTTTCTGGTACCACCGGTTACTTGCTTGGAAGGCCAAAGCAATCAAATTGGAAGCACATGAAGAGTCAGTAACAGTGTTCTCCAGCTATGATGCTCTGATCTTTTACATCATTTGTGTTTTAAATCTGAGCCACTTGGAATTTTGACCAGTAAATCCAAATTTTTATTTTGGGTAAATAAAATTACCTATTTCTGCATTTTTCATAGTGAAACAGGATTTTTTTTTTTTTTAAAAAAATAGTATAAATCCAGATGGTTTTCTCTCAAGGTAATGACTGAGTGAGCTCACAGCAACAGCATAATTTGATGTCATTTCATGCTTTTATTATGTAGTTGTGAGAAGTAAGAATTACGACCTTTTTCAGGGCCAAGTACAAAAACAAAATAAACTAGCTCTTTGCCTGACAGTTGTCTGAAGAGCAAACAGTGTGCCCAGTCACAGTTCTGACCTCAGCTTTTCAAGAATAGACATTTGCCATTGGCCAGGACATTTGCACATCTCTGCCTCTTCCTCATCTGTGAGAGTGGGAGCCCTTAGGTATGTTGCCCTCAGACCTGCAGATGAAGGCAGTGCCAGAGCAACTGCAGCGCCAGCCTTCTGCATTCCTGCGCTCTGCACTGTGTCTCAGGATATCGGAGGTTTGTTTTAACATCTCTTAAATAGACGCAAAAGCTACCTTTGACATTCATTTGTATAAAGATAACGTTAATTCTCGATTTGCTAAGGTTTCTCCTTAAGCTTTTGTCACTAGCACTTGCTTTCCTCAGAATTGTCATGCCCACTAAAATATGTGGCCATGTGTACGCCTAGTTGTTCAGGCACCAGAAAGTGATGCCTTGTTTCTAGGAAGAAACTAACAGGCACTTTCCAGACTCATGTGTGAGTTTCTTAGGGATCAAAGAGTTAAAATAATCTCTTATCTAATCATAGGCGGTAGTGTCGATGTGTGATTGATTTTTATATTTCTCTAGCCCCTGAATTTGATTGTGAGCTTTGCCTACTTTCGTAGTTTCCTAGGCAAGCATACTAGGGAGGAAAAAGACCCAGACCACAGAGACTTTGGACTCTTGCTGTGACATTTGCCAGGAAAATAGTGATGTTTCTTGAAAAGTTTATGGAGGAGCCGAGTGGCTGTCACACATGGAAGTAAGCCGTGGGTGCTCAGGAGTGCTGCTTCCCTCCCCAGCTCGCTTAGCTCTGTGATTGTGTCCTCTCACACTGGTAAAGGGTTGCTCGCTGCCGCACTTAGATAAACCACTCAGTGCTGAGCAGAGGCTCTGAGTGTTATTGTGGGGGCAGAAGAAGGGCACCTCTTGACATAGCCTGGTCCTGCAGCTCCAGGGACTCCAGTCATTCGTCAGCTTCAGGCAGTCCCAGGAGCAGTTATGGCCTTCTTGGTTTCCATCTGAATTTTCATGGTAGCTTCTGGGTCCTAGGCTAGGGAAATGAAGACCATTGAGAAAATCCTACACTGCATCCAAATACTGGAAAATGTGAGGAAGACACATTTTAGGTGGCCACTCTGCAGAGGACTCTGAATTTACCCTGTGTTCGTCTTTGGCCACTGGCTCAGCATTGAATTCCTGCAAGGAAATGGTATCCAGTGATGGGCATGTCTGAGAATAATCTGTATTTGTCATAGTAGCCTGACACTGATTCCTGCTGTGTATATGTGTTTAGATTATGCATTTACTTGCTTTAAAAAAATGATCTTTTCTGGTGCTATTTGTGCAAAGTAAACAGTTCTTGTGTTCTGTTCAAAATAATTCAGTAAATATATTTACCTAAGCCATTAATTGAGCTTTCTGTACATTTTGTTATTTGAGTATTAACATTTGAATGCAGTTTTGTGGCATAATTAATAGCCAGGTTATGTTAGATATGAAAAGGACATCTAGCAGTTTTGACACTGGGAATTAATTATAAGAGAAAAGACAGATTTGTGCTATGGTTGTAAGTAACTAGCAGTTAAAGACATAAAAACAGTCACCTTGGGCTCTGGTAACATAAATGACATTCCTTTTTCTCAATGTTTTACTTCAAAGTTTATGTAAGCAACTTGTCAGCTTTCACTTTTTCTGCTTAATTAAATTTAGAAAATAGCTCTTTTCTCTTTTATTGGATCACTCCAGAGTTCATGTTTGTTGAATTTTTAAAAATAACATTTTTGTGTCTATGTTTAATGGTTCAGATACTTATCAGAGGTCATTCTTTCTAGGAGAAAGGGGATGACATTCAACTTAACATTTCTTCCCAACTTTACAGACTGTCTCTCTAATTAAAGAGTTGAAAATTGTACTCGTCCTTTGCACTGAATAGCTGACATAAAATGCTGGCGCTGTGTTTTGCTGATTTTTTTTTTCTTCCAAGTGACCACAATTATTTTAATGCTTTTAATGCAACTTTCCCCATTTTTCAACAACAAAGACCTCTTCAAATGTCTCACAGTGCTTAATCCGGAGAAGCAGCGTGCTAGTGGGCAGCTTCTGAGTGCACAAAGGGCTGCCGGAGGGGACAGAGAGGGCATCTTTGGGATAAGCTTCCAATACGATGAGAATGATAACAGCTCTGCCCCTTGTGCAGAAGACAAGCAGGCTTTCCAGCACTGACTTTACAAAGTGTCATCTTGTTTACTGCCTTTTTGTATTTTGAACATTTTGTACCTCAAGATACTGTCCTGTGTTAACATTTCTTCAATAGATACAAAAGTTATCTTTGAATTTTTTTTTTATGAAGACCCGTTAATTCTCAATTTGTTAAGGTTTCATCATAAGTTTTTATTATTAACACTTGCTTTGCTCAAAATTCTCATCCCCTCTAAAACATGTGGCCATTTATGTGACTAGGGTTCGCAGGGCCATATTTATTAGTCTCAGTATTTGGCCTTTCAGACTTCATAGATGAGACCTTCACAAGGATGTGACCTAGACAGTGGGTGTGTAGTATGCAGAGATTTGCTGGGGCTAGAGAGGTGGCTCAAGTTAAGAGTATCTTCTATTCTTGGAAAGACCCAAGTTTAGTTCCTAATAGCTGGAGTGGGCAATTCAGAACTGCTCATAACTTGATAGCCCAACCCCTCTGCCTCTGAGACTGCCTCTGCTCAGCACATGGAGACAGGCACACATAACCCATAACATATACACATGTAATGAAACCAACGCTTTAAAACCTAGTACATAGCCAGATTGATAGATGTATACAAGAAAACATGGAGAATTAGAGTGCTGCTTCCTAACTTAGTCATTTTGGGGCTTTGTGCAAATAATGGTAGCCCTCACTAAGCCTGTCTCATCAGTGAGGTTGTATAGACTAGGGTGCTATCTGATGCCGTGTGTGCCATAAAGCTGAAGGCTCACGTCATTCCCTAGTGGCACATAGGAGCCTATGCATATACACCGGGGTTGTTGTGTACTTACTTTCTTGTTCATTTGCTTGTTTGTTTTTAGACAAAGTCTATGAACTTATCTTACCCTGCCTAGTATATTAGAATCATGAGTGAGGGCCACTCTGCCCTGTTTACAGTAGCTTTTGACCACATACTCACTGTTGTGAGGAGACTTAGTGGAGAAGTGCAGTCATGTCTCAAGGTTTGCTTTGGTTTCTTCACTTGGGTGGCTTGGAATCTCGCTTCACAATAAAGTTAGTGTAGTTATAGCCTCCTGGGGCGACACAGTATGTTAACAGACCCAAGGTAAGCTTGAATTCTTCCAGCTGTTTGGAAGCTGCTCTAGCTAAGCCTCTGTTCACCCATCACATGATGACCAAAATGTTTGAATGAAGGGGAGAGATGCCTTCCTCGCTCTCAGGTGGACGGGGCTTTTCCTAAGCTTCTTTTATTGTAGAGAGCCTTGTTTCTTTCCAGTTATTTTACAAACATTTCCAAGTTCCACACCTTTCCGGATATCTTTTTAAATGTTCGTTAATGCTTCAGATGGAATGCCCAGTAGTAAAGTATGTTGGGATTATTTTCCTTTCATTAATTACTATAAAACAGCCTAATGTCATTTCTGGAGTGAAAAGGCTTAGCATTTTATAGTTAGTTGAACATTCTTTGAATTTATAACTAAAGCCAGTAATTTATTAAACTTGTGTTAAATAGAAGTTTTTCATTTCTCTATTCTCTAGAGATGTATGTGTGGTAAATTCATGAACTGAGATCTGTTACTTTTTAGTGAACACTGAATTTCATCTTAAGTTTTCTGTCATCTTGGTTCTGTTAGCCAGCGTGGTTCTATGTAATTGGAGAAGTTCAAAGGGGTAGTTGCTTATTATGATGGCTTAGAAAACAAATGTCTGGGCCTGAAGAGACCAGGGAATCTTGCTGACAAGAGGACTCCTTTACAGATTCCTGCCTGCATTTGCTTAATTCTGTCTAGTTCCTGGCTCAAGCTGTGGCCCAGCACAGATGCCATGGGTACTACAGACAGCATCTTGATGGTTGGAAGCACCATGCCCACACCCTCCTCCAGGTAAGCAGCCTCCCTGTTGAGAAAGAATGTGACTTCCTTTGAGAACTTACTTTCTGTGAACCCATTTTAGTCCCTCTAAGGAGCTACTCCTCCCCTAAGATCCCAAAACTCTTCTTTCAAAGAATATTACAGTCTTTGTGGACAGTCGCTTTGCAGGCCTATTAACATGTAAAGAGAACATACTTCCTGAATGATATTTGAACTGTTGGAGTATTTTTGTCAGGGACTTGAGCAGATTTGAATAACATGGATGCACTCTTCTTCATTGTCTTTTAGAGAGAATTTAGATGAGAAATCGTTCACAGCAGAAACAGCGAAAGGCACTGATATCCTGTTGACATACGAGTGCATTATATCTGTCGTCTTACTGAACAAAATACCTTCTCTAGGCAAATGTGCTCAGACATTTACTAATGAAATTGAAACTGAAAGACTAAATAATTTACCCCAGTAACAAATCTTTTCTCTTTTCTGTTCATTTTCTTACTTTAAGCAGTGTCCAAAATAACTTAGATTACTTTCTGTTTTGCTGTTGGGAGCTTTCCAGCAGTCCTGGTCTGGGTTACAGTCAGTAACCAGTCTCCTGCTGTCTTTATGGAGTGCAGATGCATCTGTCCTGGTGTTTGCTGTTCATCTTGGCCTCCTTCTGGAGATCGTGTGCTTATTTGATCCAGTATCAAAATATCAGCCACAGGGGGAAAAGATAAAAGCATCCATTGATTTACTCAGTTTTGAATAGAGTGACATATCTTCTTTTCTACAGCTGCTCCTAACTTATGTAGCTGATCGAACATGCTAACTGATGAAGCAAATGGGCTCCGAGACGAGGCTCTGCTCCTGTTTGTCATTTGGAGCAGCTGTGTGTTAAATCTTGACCACTGCCCCTCTTGTATGTTTTCCCATTTCCAGTAAATAGCAGTATTTTTGTGTGTGTGACTGAGTGGCTCTTGTGTGTGGTGTAAACTTTAGCATCGTCCTCATTCCCGTCTTTCATAGTAATATAGTGCATTAATAAATCACATTGTCACATCTGTTGAGTCAGATCCGTCCAGGTACCTTCAGCTTTGCCTCTTGTTCTAATAGCATTTTGTCTCTTTGTATTTTTATTGCACCTTTGCCTTTGCTGTGTTACAGTGTGTTTCGAAGTGACAACTAGAGTGGCCAGGCTAAAATGTTAGCCATATGCCTCCAGCTCAGCAATGCAGGACAGAGGGAGTCCTCTACCAGCTTACAAGACAAGGCCCAAGGCTAATGCTCCTCCGAGCCTGTACTCTGCTGTTCTTGCTTTCCTCTCCCCGTAGGAGCAGCCTGTGGCCTTAGCTCTTCCCTCCGCCTGTAATTCTCTTTCACTGAGGACTCGGGAACTCTCCCTTGTCTACTAGAGATGGTTGGCCACCTTAAACTCTGTCTTATTTCTCTGCCTTGTTCTCCCTCTCTCCCTCCCTCCCTGCCCTCCATGTGTTTGTGTGTAAAATAGGTGTCACAGGTGTCACAGAGGCAGAGAGTCTTAGTGCTTTGTTCACAACTGTGTTCCCATAATGCAAAGCACTAGTTGTTGCTCAGCAAACACAGTTAGTGTTGGCATGAGGGAATGTGCTCCATGACTGCAGTGTGTTCTGCATCTTGAGATAACATCATGTGTTATCTCATATGTTTTAACAGTTGCATAACACTATCACATAGCTATAAAATATTCCTTGTGTTTGGGACTCATTTTTATGCTGCTGTAAATAACAGTTTGGTGAACATATTTGTGACCTGAAGGTCTTTCCTCCCAACAAACATGACACATGCATGTAATTATTTCTTTAAATATGTCACCTCAGAATCAATCACTTTATTGAAGACTGTAGATATTAGGTATTTAAAGTCAGTGGGATGATACAAATTTATCATCAGTGTCTGCATACATGTAACATCAGATGAGTGCAGCATTGTTTATAGGCATTGCTCCTGCCTTAACTGGGCGTGTTCATAAGTTGCATGTAAGGGACAATAACTTAGGATGAGCTCCAGCTCGGGGTGGTGCTTGCACCTCTCTCATGGCAGCCTCACGGTTTCAGTGACTTCAAGCTTTATAATAGATAAACAGAGCATTGCAGTAATGAAAATGCTGACCACGGATTGTAGAAGAAAGTCCTATATTCTTAAACAAATGCTGGGTATAATTAACACCTGTATTTGCTGAGTGATGCTTCAGTTTTATAGCTGTACATTCTTAGCAATAAAAATCCTTTTAGTATTCAACGGTTTCCCTGAAAATAACTGTATTATTGTGAATCTAAAAGCCTAATCTTCCAGCCACATGTTTCCAATAGAAACAATTGTTTTAATGACATTTGAGGAAATTGTGTGTTTCTATTAGGAGTAGAACTCTTGTACTACCAATAGTCTATAGTGTCTTGTGCACTATGGTGTTATGTACTGTACAAAGATAGAATCCCAGTGTTTTAATTAATCTTATTTATAATAACTTTTATAATCAGTCTTTGAGCAACAGTTTAATGTTGCTTTTGGATGCATGCTTTTTTTGGTCGTTTTCAAAATTGTTAAGACTAGGTGAAATAGTAAAAAAGGAATGTAAGCTGAAGAGTGCATATTTTCTTACTATTTGGATGGATGAATTAAATTTCCCTGTAGTAAACAGCTACATCCATGGAGTGTATTCATACGTTTCTGAGGACTATGTGTGAGCGATATGAAAATGCCACAGCTGCCATTTGTCCGTAATCTATAGCCAAGAGCAGCTGGGATAGTAGTAAGGGAAGCTCCAGCTCATTAGAAAAGTGGCAGAGCACCTTAGGGAGGCGAAGCGCCTCCCTGTGGTGTTGGGATGACCATGCTTAAGACCACGCTGTGGAAACACATGTAAAATGTGGTATTAGCTTTACTTACTCTCTTTTTCCCCCGATTGTTCAGTTAGCTGAACTGAGAGTGAATGAAGTCAATCTCTGTTTTAAGAAAGGTTCTACTCATGGTGCTTTGGGAAGAGCTAGCTGGGTACTGTTTATTTAATTTTCTTTAATTCAGAATCACACGGGTTAGAGCATGCAGAAAGGCATAGCATGTTGTTTTGTTTATTGCTTTTTCAGCCTTAAATATATTCACTAGAACTTTTCTCCACCTACAAATGTAGGGTGTTGCTGTGTTATTTTACTATTTAGCAAGAAGAGAGAAAGCTAATGTGCTATGAGCACGGCCTGCTAGTTATGGTGTTGGAGGACAGTGTGGCCGCCGGTTATGACATGTGCACGTGTGCACTCGTCTTCCTCAGTCTGAGTGTCACAGGCGTGCACTCTCCACAACTCCCACTCCTGGAAATGGTAAACGTTTTTCTTTGTTCTTGAAAAATGTCCGTAAGTTCCTTGCAGAGTAGTCACTTCTGTTTTCAAGCATGTCCTACCTGTACTCAGACTCTCTCCGTCCATTTGTAGTAGTACATTTCCGTCTTCTGAACCCTTCCCAGGCTTACCTCGTGAGTGTAAGACCTATCCACGATGATAAGGTCGCAGACACGTCTTTTTAGGCTAATTTCTCAAAGGTCCTCCAGCAGACTTTCCCCCTGCAGTGGGCTTTTGGCACCATCCAGTTGCACACCGCCTAAGCTGTAACTTGCTGCATGAACTTTGTACTTTCTTGATTTTTCTTTCTGCTAAGACTCTCCCAGAATGATGGAAGAGATGAGAATTTCATGTCTTTGGTTGTTGCATTAGGAGACTTTAGCTTATTCTACTTTGGCCATCCATACACTAGAGAGAACTTGTGACTGCAGTAACAAACAGTGGCACGGGCCATCGTGGCAGACTTGGCAGACATGGATCTTGCTTTTTCCGTTGCTTGGAGTTAAGATTGACTCAGTGATGTAATGTGTGGAGTCACACTGAGTGTTTGCTGTGCTGCAGAAAACTAATGGAAACATTCACTTGGGGAAAGACAAATGGTGTTAAATGAGAAAACACACCATGAATTGCAAATGGAGCTGAGTTAATTTGTTGCTACAGTAGTGTTGCCCTACTGTTAAATGAAGGCTGTGTAATTATCTTGCTGGCAGAGATAATGTCAAAACCTCATTTCTCCTTACATGCCTCGTTTTTACATGAGGGCTAATTGAGCTGCAAGGTGACAGCCGATTAGATGTGGCCATCATCCGGGCCTTTTGCTCAGTTTGCAAATAATGCTACTTCTTTTTACAGTGAGGACTTTCATCAGACATGAAGGAAGATATTAAAGAAACTTATAAAAATCCTGTGTAGTTCACAGTACCCCTTATTGTTTGTAAATTATCTTGGAAAATGGTCCTTTTTATACATACCTTCTCTAGTCTTTTGACATCTGTACACCATATAGGTAAAAAAAAAAATCCACCATATTTCTTTGTAAGAAAATTATATTACTGTTTTCTGCTTTGTCTCAAAGTTTACAACTTTTCAGAGGTTGGAAATAAGAAGTCTTCAGTTAAAGTAATGGGAAAATAATACTCTATTGATGTCAGTCCTATTGATATTTAGATTTCTTCTTGGGGATATCTAAGACTACTGCATATCTTTCCTTTCTCACAGCATAGTGTCTTGTAGAGTTAGGGGTCTGTCTCTAGTTCCTCTCGTTAACTTTGGTGCCTTCTGGGAGAAGGTAGACAGTAAACTTTTCTACTAAGCGTCCCAAGAGGCGAGTGATGAGCACTGAGGTCACTTCTGTGGCTCCTGGTGTTCTGAAGAGAAGCTGGACACAACCCCTCCCCGAAGGAGAAGGTTCATGGTGGCTGCGCGCCTGCAAAGAAGTGAGCCTTCTGTTGGAGAAGCTCTCTGCTTAGTGCAGCTCTACAGAGGAGCCAATATCAGATTTCTTAACAGGCTGGGCAGGAAGGTCTCCCTTCCTGCAGAGGATCTGAGGTTGAAGAAGACAGATCAAAGGCGTGTGGCACAGGTTAGCATGCAGTACAAACCCTATGGCCAGGTAGCTCTCCTAAAGCCAGGAGCCTTCACTACAGGAGCAGAAGGCCACCTCAGTAGGTGGCGCATAATGCCGTGCGTTCCATGTACTGCTCCTCGTTTGGGTCTGTGTTGCACACTAAGGATGGGACCCAGGCTTTCTGCGCCCCAGGCACGTGTCCTGTCCCTGCGCGTCATGTCTCACTCCACACCCGCCCAGGACCTTTACAGTTTTCTAAGTTTACTCATGGGATGAAATAGCAGCAGACATGCCTGGCCTTTCCTGAGCATTTCCTCAGGTGGACTAGTTCCCTTGACCAGTGTCCTAGGTGCCAGGCGTCTCTTGCCAACAAGAGGAGCTTCAAGCGCAGAGGGCTCAGAACATCCTCAGGAGTGCTCTGCTGGTCAGTGATGCTGGTCAGAGTGTGCATCAGGGCAGATGTCTCCATGTCCAGTGTGGTCGTGTGGAAAGCAGAGCAGCCTGACTCTGTTAGAGAACAGTAAGTGCACAGCCGCACTTCCTGTGTCTGTCTCAGTTCCCTGAGCTCGGCTCCGGGCTTACTTATTCCTTAAAGCAGGGACATTTCTTTGTTGCAGACAGTAATTTCCCAGCTGTGTTCCACGGAACCTTTGTCTCCTTGAGGTGCCTTGTGCCCAGCAGAATGTGCAGGGCACTGGTTGAGTGAGTAGGCATCCAACCTGGCGCAGTGACTTATGCAGCTCAGATTCTGAGCAAGATGTGTCTAAGAAAATTCCCACGGTCCCAAAAGTTGCAAGCTCCTGGGCTCTGCCCTGTGAGTTGCTGTCACCTGCTCGGTTTGCATGTGCTCATGAACTTAGGTAGCATGCCCGCTCTACATGTGGGTTCAGAATGGGCTGTGTTCCATCAGCACTGTCTGCTGCTAAGCTGTGCATTTGCTTCCCAAGCTCTGGACATGTTTGGTCACTCTGAATTGCTAGAGTTAAGCCAGACTCCTGGAGCACAAAGGCAGTTACATATTTCTTGTACGCTGGAGCTCCACATAGAGAACAATTTTTTGTCTAGTTGTGTTAGATACCAATGTTACTGATTAAAGAAGTATCAAAATTCTAACATACCTGAGAAATAAACTTGAACTAGAACCATTCCCAGAGATGCATTTCCCATACTTCAGAGCATGGTGTGGCCCAGCAGAGAGCCTGTGGTTCCTTTGTAGAAGGAAGGCCACCCCTGAGCCGCACCCCCTGCCTGCACAGTGTGTCCGAGCGTCATGCTCACCCTGGCACCTGCTGCCCCTCTACAGGGTGAGGATGAAGGGAGCAATTCATTTCATGCCTTAATTCTCAAAGCCTTGTTTTTATCATATTTCCTGTCGTGGCTCACGTGAAGTTTAGACTTACTGAGCTTTTTTTCCTGGGTGCTATGAAAATGTCCTTACCATAGGCAATGCCAGTTAAAAATAGAGCTGTCTTAGGAAGAAGTCGAAATGAGAATGTTTACTGATCACTACTCAAGTAAAATTACACTCATGGTAAATCAATGGGTCTTATCCCTAGAAATTTCTCCAGCACAGGAGACAGTCACTGCTAGCTATTGGTGGGCAGCACGGCTGCTAAGCATGCTGGAGTTGCCCACACCGTATTCCCGTAGAAGACAGTTCTCTGCCTCGGATGTCAGTTCTGCAGCGCTCTAACAAAGGACATATAAAACTGGGTGACAAGAGAGGAGGAAGACAAGGAAACATTGCAGCCCAGTCAGGCCTGATGGGGACAGATGACTCAGGCTAGAGTCCTTCTTCAGGACCTGTCTGTCCTCTCATCTTCCAGACTCTGGCTCTCAGCTGTGGTCGTCCCGAGCAAGCATAGTGTGGTTCCCCAGCTACACTGAGGCGGATGCCCCTCCCCGCCCCACTTCCTCACCTTCTCCTTCTCTCTTTCTCTCAGTGCGGCCTGAGGTTCCTTGACATTGCGCTGCTTCGTGCTTTCACCCAACCAGCTGTCAGCCTTTCTACCCTGGCAGTCCCTTGACCAGCATTTATGTTTGCCAGACTATAATGTAGGTAATGAGAGTCCTTTGCTATTGAGTAAAAAAATCCATACAAAGTGGATAATAGAAGTAACTCTCCCAGCACTTGAGAAGCAGAGACAGGTGCATCTCTGTGAGTTCCACACCACCTTGGTCTACAAAGTCATTTCAGGGCCAACCAGAGCTACACAGTGAGATCCTGTCTTTAAAAATAAAAACAGAGAAAAACAGTTTCAGGGGATGCTGGCCATTTCTCAGAATAATAGAAGAGTTTGGCTTCTTATGCCATAGATGCAGGGGTGCCCTCGAGTGATGAGTATGCAGAACATACCCTCATTCTGTTGAGGAATTCTAACTGGGGTGACACATTTGTCCCTTAGAATGAATCGTGGCATAGTGTGGGGTTTTGTCTGGGTTTGGATTTGGTTCGTGTTTTGGTTTGTTTTTTTTTTTTTATCTGCTGGTGTGGTTTAAAGCTGTAATCTTACACCTAAAGGTGCGTGATCCAGACATCTCATTTCCTTTTCATATAACCACTTTTCCAGTAATAAAATAGCTCTTATTGTGAGGGTTTTCTGTAATGTGGAAGGCCTGGTGTGATTTTAAACTCTTGTTTATCAAGAGTATGCTGGAACATGCTTGAAATCCTAGCACTCCAAAGGCTAAGGCAGGAGGGTGATGATTTCAGGTTAGCCTGGGCAGTATAGCCAGATCCTGTTTCACATACAAAACCAGAAAAACTAAACCAAAGTTACCACAAAAATGTCTAATTACCTGTTTAAATCAATACAGTTATATCCTTTACTGAGGCCAAGTGATTACAAAGCAGTGTCAGGATTTGAACCTTTCCAGCTAGCCATGAGTGAAGAGAGAGGAAGAGGACTCCAGATGACTTCTGGGACTTGGTTTGGGCTTTCAGCTGACTGGGGACCTCTGATTTGCCTTTTTAGTGAGTGACCATGGCTTCTCTAGTTTTAATGGTATAAAATATGGAAAATGTAAGCAAGGGGCTCTCAATTTAGTTTTCTAAAGACACATGAGAAAAGACAGGCATTAGATGATAGGACGGACAGACTTGTAAGGTCAGCTCTGACTTGTGCAGGGGTCAGTCTGATGTGTAGGGTACTTGGTGATAATGAAAACCAATTTGATATTTATTCTATTACCTCTTGATGTGATTCCTATGACTTCCTTTAATATATTGTTTAGTCCACACTGATGTTAAGTAAGGTGCTAAATATTAAAATATATTGTCTTTATTATACACAGACATCCTCTAAGACAGTAGTTATTGACTGAGCAGTTGAAGTAATTTCATCTTAAGAAAGATAATGATTTGTTCAATGCTGAGCAGCTGGTCTTCCATGAACTGTGTTTTTACCAGTTTCTGTATGGGCATGCGACTCACATCTGTTCTCTTCTTAAGTCATATAAAGCATTAAAAATAGTCAGTGTCCTGTTAAGTAGGATGTTGATGCTTGGGGGGTCCGTGGTTAGGAAATGTAAGATGCAAATTACAATTGAGAAACATGTTAGGCCTTCAGCTTATTAACTTGTTAAATAGGAATAAAGCTTGCTTCTTATTTATTGCAAGAATATCATACAGTGAAACTTTTTAGGGTTTCAAAATATATTAAAAGGTATATTAATGGATGACTTGGTTCAGGGATAGAAAGATAAAAAGAATAAGAGACTAAGAAATCCAAATCAGAGTCATTCAGGTAGTACATCTGATTACCAATGGAAAGGATGTACTATTTAATAAAAGATGAAGGAACAATCATTTATCCATATGAGGGACATGATGTCAGAATCCCTACCTCAGAGCACTGGGAAGGCGGACGCCGGGTGCCTTGAGCATGGGAAGGCCGACGCCGAGTGCCTTGAGCACTAACGGAGAAGTAGAGCTGCAGGGTTGAGAGGGAGCGTTTTTTAGGGAGCGTAACTACAAGTGCAAAGAGCATCCGTAGATCAGACAACAAGAACCTTACATGTAAAGGAAGAGCTTGATAGATTGAATCACATTAGGATTATGAACGTAGAACGTGTGCATACTGACGGGACGGACAGACACGTGCACACTAAGCTACGGTCTGGGAGAAGCATCTTGTAAGAGTAACGGCTTAGATGGATGATGGGAAGACAGTATCAGACCTTTCACAAATGAGACAGCAACAGTGGCCTCTTCACGTGAAATATGCTTGTCTCGGTTGGAAGTGGGGAACTAGAGCTGAAATCACAGTGAAATACCCGAGTCTTGCTCACAAACGTGCCAAAAAGTAAAAGAGAATAGATACATTGTTACCCAGGGGAAGCAGCAGGACCTTGAATTGTCTCTGGAAGTGTGTGATGTGTCCAGGGCAGAACCAATAAAGCAGCCACTGAGCAGACCTCACGCATGCACCACGGCCCACAAGGGACATCCCCGGAGCAATGTGTGCTAGGAAATATGTACAGCACTATTCTTAGATGAGTCTAATATCTAACCATGTAATGTCAGATGCCACACATGTGAGTTAGCAGGAGAATTCAGTCATTGAAATACTGTAAAGTGTAAGGGGAAAGCCAAATCAAAAACACAGCAAAACCCTGCAGCCACACACCTCTGTATCCCTGATGGAGCTCCCGCGGTGACATTGGGAGACAGAAGCCATAGAATGACACAGGCAGTAAATCTCATTCCTTAACACTCACAGATCGGCACAGGGTTAATTTGGTTAATCAGCAGTGTTGTTTGTTTGTTTGTTTTTTATGTACAACTGTGCGGGAAAAAAACAAAACAAAGACTGAATAAACTCTGATTTATGGTAGTAGTTGGCCTCAGAAAGGAAAGAGAAAACTATATGTTAGACAGGGGATGGAGAGGGGCTCTAGGTGTGTAAATTCTAGACATTGGCTCAGCCTCTAGTTCTTAAACTGTAGATTTTCATACAGCCTCAAACATGTAAACTCTAACTTCACAGCTGAAAAACTGAAAATAGTACACTATGATTTTGATACATGTTTGGACAGGGCAGAGTTAAACTTGCTTGGAAAAAAAAAGTATAAATCAACTTATTATATAACTCCAGAATCTAGTCAGCATCCTCAAAGAGTCAGGGATAAGATTTGGTCCCTGTGCCTATAGAACCACTTCTCCCCTCTCTGAGCCCTGCCTCTCTCCATCAAGTAGATGTACTAGTAACTTCATACCTACCTCACCAGCTCAGGAGCCGTCCGTGTGGGACACAGGTGCTGGTTACAGGTGTGTAGGAGGTGAGAGCTCAGGAGCCGTCCGTGCTGGACACAGGTGCTGGTTACAGGTGTGTAGGAGGTGAGAGCTCAGGAGCCGTCCGTGCTGGACACAGGTGCTGGTTACAGGTGTGTAGGAGGTGAGAGCTCAGGAGCCGTCCGTGCGGGACACAGGTGCTGGTTACAGGTGTGTAGGAGGTGAGAGCTCAGGAGCCGTCCGTGTGGGACACAGGTGCTGGTTACAGGTGTGTAGGAGGTGAGAGCTCAGGAGCCGTCCGTGTGGGACACAGGTGCTGGTTACAGGTGTGTAGGAGGTGAGAGCTCAGGAGCCGTCCGTGCGGGACACAGGTGCTGGTTACAGGTGTGTAGGAGGTGAGAGCTCAGGAGCCGTCCGTGCGGGACACAGGTGCTGGTTACAGGTGTGTAGGAGGTGAGAGCTCAGGAGCCGTCCGTGTGGGACACAGGTGCTGGTTACAGGTGTGTAGGAGGTGAGAGCTCAGGAGCCGTCCGTGTGGGACACAGGTGCTGGTTACAGGTGTGTAGGAGGTGAGAGCTCAGGAGCCGTCCGTGCTGGACACAGGTGCTGGTTACAGGTGTGTAGGAGGTGAGAGCTCAGGAGCTGTCCGTGCGGGACACAGGTGCTGGTTACAGGTGTGTAGGAGGTGAGAGCTCAGCAGCCGTCCGTGCGGGACACAGGTGC
The DNA here is from genome assembly GCF_947179515.1 of Apodemus sylvaticus. Taxonomy (NCBI): domain Eukaryota; kingdom Metazoa; phylum Chordata; class Mammalia; order Rodentia; family Muridae; genus Apodemus; species Apodemus sylvaticus. Next base: position 94,807,007 of record NC_067483.1, read on the forward strand.
TGGTTACAGGTGTGTAGGAGGTGAGAGCTCAGGAGCCGTCCGTGCGGGACACAGGTGCTGGTTACAGGTGTGTAGGAGGTGAGAGCTGCCGCACCCTCGCCGCGTATGCCAACTTGCGTTTGCTAGAGCTGGTCTGAAAATTGTAGGTGATTTTTAAAATCCATTGTCCTATTAGTCTGCTAGGTCTGCAGGCTTTGCAGTACCAATGGCATGAGGACGGACAGGTGGGTGAGTGAGGAGAGCTTCATTACGTCTCCTGTCGTTTTCCATGGTGACACCGGAGTGGCCTTATTTGATGTCAGTTACATGGTAGCATGTGGGTAGAAGCATTGCATTGTGGGCCTATGTTTTCTTCCCCCTTTTTACTTCATTATTACCCTGAAGTTAAGCAAGGTGCCATCAAAATAGGCCCAGACATCTAGGTGCAGTGGTGGATGGATAGCTTTCTAGTCTGGTGTTCCTAGGAGAAGCAGACTTTCCTCTGGAACTGACTTTGTAGCCAAGGTTACCACATGGCACACAAGTACTTATGCTAGAATTTGCAGGTGGAGACGACCCACCCAGAGCTTTGATTGTGCTATAGCTTTATAAAATGGAAACACTGAGTATCATTATTGTCTGGGGAATAAGATAACATATGGATAATCTTCCCAAATAGTTGGGATTTTATATTAAATTATGAAGCTGGCTTACCATTGTCTGCATTACTTGCCATGCTAACTTTTCAAAGAACCTGGAACAAAAATTACTATCTCAGTAAATCTTGGTTTTAGAAATCCATTAGCAGCAAGGATATAACAACTAAGTAATGGCATAATATCAAGCAGTAGAAGATTCGGGTGCCATAAATCCTGAGGCCATCTGTACACTGAGCAGGCTGGCACATGAGTCATGTACTCTTAGGAGATGGAAATCCTGTGTGCTCCTCCTGTCTGCAGCCTGGCTGTAAAACCTGAGAGGCCTAAAAGCCTCTGCCACTATATCCTCGTCAAATGAAGATAAAACCAGTAAACATAGAACAAAAGGCATTTAAAAATAATGAATGATCATGTTCATTACTGTTTTTTCCCCTTCATTTATCATAGTAATATCCAAATTCAAAATGGACAGGGATTTCCTTATATTAAAGTAAAACCAAATCTTCACATTTGATTTTAGCTGCCTTGTATTATCAAAGCATAGTTTTTACTGTATTAAAATTTACCTAGTTCATTACCGACCTTTGACAACATTTGACAGACTGGCTTAAGTTCTGCAGTTTGGAAGACTGTAGAGTGGGGTTTTGCTCACGACTGACTCAGTGCTTAGTGGCTGTGGCCCTCTCAGGAACTGTGTCCTTCACCTTCTGTGGGCTCTGGAAGGTTCACTGCCTCTTCTCTAAGTCGGTAACCTTGTAGTGTTTGCTTTAGTTCAGGCTGTTCCAGACAGGGAAGTAGCAATGTGAACAAGATGGCCAGAGATGAGAGCACAGAGGAACTTCCCTTCTGTGTCCCAGACACCGTGCGGAGCTGCCCTAGCTAGTGCCCTCATCATTTCCTGAAGCAGGTGGACACGGCAATTATAGCTTCGGCCACTATCTTGAACTTTCTGTAGTAGGTGATGAATTGCAAATGGCTAGACCCTCTGCACAACAATAAACTCAAATAAATCTTCAATGTGTAATAATGACAAGACAGAAAGACTGGCATCCCTAACAAGGCTCCAGTTGTCACCTACCTTACTGTAGCCTTGCTATCCATCATTATCAGCTGAAGCTGGCTCAGTAGCAGGACAAGAAGAAGGATGAGGTGTTTGCGCTGGAGCGTCCAGTTGGTCCCATCTGGACGGGAGTAAATGGGATTTTTTTTTTTTTTTTGTGCCTGGTCACTAGGCCCTCACTGTCCATCATTTTAGGTGGGTATCTGATCACCTCACGCTGGGGACAATATGTTTTTTTACTTCAGGGTTCGCTTTTCTTACCTCAGCATTGCATTTTTACTGCTTGGAAGGTTTTAGTTACTTTTAAGCTATGTGCAAATGCCATTCTGTTTATGAAAACTGAGCTAATGATATTTTGCACTAATGACAAGCAGTTTCTCAAAGGAGAACGTGATTTTAATCCAGTATGAATCACTGCTGAAATCTGTGTTCTGAATCATTTGCATTTCCTTTGTCAAATATGAATATTATTTATTGTTTCGTCAGTGAAATGCAAATTACCATTTTTAATTTTCAGAATAATAAGGTAGACAGCACATAAATTATGGTAGAGCAGTAAGTTCAGTTTTAAACTCTCCCTGATGTCCCTAAATACCATGTGATTGTTGATACATGAGGTGTATATATTCTTCCTGCCTAGGGCCATTCTGACAAAAACTGAAAACAGAACTGTATAATTTAAAATAAAGCTGTATTATCTTGATCCTTCAGCATTTTATCTTTGTGATAAGAATAATCAATATATGATCCTCAGATTTATTGGTCTTAGGATCACAGCAATTTTAAAAACACCTGGACTGTATTCTCTATAGTGTTCATTTAAAGAAGCCTTCTAATTATTGACTGGCTTGTGTAGTTATTACTTTATAGTGCACGCTTGCAGGCTGATGAGCTCATAAGCGATCCGTTTCCTAACTGTTAACCAGAGCCATCTTTATAAACCTTATAAGGCATCTTCCTGGGTGCTTTTAGTGCCCCTTTCCATCTTCTACCCTGTAAGATGGTTATATAGGCATTTAACAGTTTTAGATTTAATGTTTGTCTTTTAAGAAAAATGAACTTGTTTATTGATAGTAGAGGCCTTTGGGCACTTTGGTTGTTGATTTATAATGTTGTTGTTATTATCATTAAATATATATTTTTAGATAAAGCAATCATTGCATAAGTCAGACTCAGCTCTGGGATGATGAAAAGGTGAGGCTCCGAGGTCTCTGTTTCCTGGGACTGCAGGTTCTCCCAGAGTTCAGGCCGACTGACACACCATCTTTCATTTTGTCTTTCCCTCAGAATAAATCTAGGCCTTGAGGCACCAGACTCATGCATGCAGATTTTTCTGCATTTTAGTGTCTAGATGGAATAACAGCTTCCATGTCTGATGCCAGAGCATGTTGTAGTTCATCCCTGTAGAGCCGGCTTCAACCGGTAGTGACCACATGAAAATACATGCCAAGAACACTGCTTGCTCCTATTGAAACTCAAGCAATTTGTTTCAGACCGTGAGCAGTTTCAGCCTATTTTTGGAACCCCTTTGTGGCCTGACCATTCTTTGCAGCGTAATTTATGGTGGCACTGTAACAGATGGACTTTTTATCACTGTCCACCCCGATTCTCAGCTGAACCCAGGCTCTTCTCTCTCTGTGCCCCAGGTGGCTCTAGCCACCACCTCCCCTGACTCTGGAGCAGGTACACCAGCCTGGAATTGCATTAGGCCTTATAGGCATTCAGCTAGAAGAGTTACTAAATTAAATACGATGGGAATGCAGCTTGAATAACAAAATGCACATGTATGGCTATGTCCCAGGAACCTATTTCCAGAGCCCACTGAACAGTAGCTAGAGTCTCCTTGTGTGCACCTCAGCTTCAGTGGCATGTGTAAGGTTTGACCGCACACAGCAGATTGGCTTGGTGGGGATTCACCCGAGTATCCTCGGGGTGTCTCACAGTGACAGTCACTGCTGGTGGTAGGTTCTGGTGAAATAAGATGTTACTAGGATTTCTCTTGACCTTTAATGGTGACAGTTATTTTCTGAAGCCTCTGAGATAGATTTTTAGAAATTAAGTGACTCACAGGTGGTAGTATATGACCCTAGATGTTTTGCTTTTCAAGCATGCTATTCTAATAGCTGTTTGACAAAAGAAACCCACCCTCCGAACCCTCATCTCCGCATTGTCAACAGCACTCTCCCAGGGCTTCTTTCTCTCTGCATTCTCCTGGGGGGGGGGGTAAACCTCCTGCTCTGGAACATTATGTTTATATGCTTTTAATTGATGTTATTATCAAATATAAGCCCCCCTCCCGGTGTGTGTGTGTGTGTCTGTGTGTGTCTGTGTGTGTCTGTGTGTGTCTGTGTGTGTCTGTGCATGTCTGTGTCTGTGCGTGCAGGCATATGCATGGGTTTCTATCAGTTTTGGACCATTTGATGTAAGGGGTTTTTGTTACTCTTTTCAGGGTTGGACCAGAGGTGGCTGGACTTCCCTCTGGAAAGAATCTCCTGAGATTGTGTGAGGAGAGAAACAGCAGAGTGCTACCCCAGGCTGGACACCCCTGGGTGTAGGTTAGGGGGTGGAATTTACATTTCTAGCAAGATTCCAAGTGCTGCTGTATGTGGCTTTCACTCACCTGCTCTAGAGCATCTGTCCATTCCTGACCCTGAAGATGAGGTGAAGGATCTCTGGAGATACCGTGCTGTCAGGTAGCGTAGCCGCAGGGACAGACCGCAGGCCTGCTCTCTCTCACTTCATGATTTTACTGTGGTTGCCCTCCTGGGTGCTGCATGCTTCTTTCTTTGATGATTTCTGAAAATGGCTTATGTCTTTAATAACCTAAAGTTTCTAGAATGATTTTGACTTCAAGTTATAGATCTTTGTACAGGAATATAATCTAATTTGTATATCCATGCAAGCAGAAAGTGTATCATTTTGTGATGTAGTTATACATACTAATACAGCAATTACTATCTTAATTATCATAATCACAAAAAGTATATGCATACAGTACCATTTTTGCTCTTATTGTACATGTGTGCAATAAGATAACGCAGACAATTTTGACTTGGTAGTGAAAATTTTAAATTACTTCAAAAATTGTTTCAAATATGAAGCTCTTTTTCATGTTTCAGAACAAATTTACTATGTGCTCCCATTACTGGAACAACCATTAAGTGTTTTCATTTAGTTTCATTTATAAATTTTTTTAAAGAATTATTTATTTCATGTCTTCAGATATACCAAAAGAAGGCATCAGATTCCATTACAGATGGTTGTGAGCCACCATGTTGTTGCTGGGAATTGAACTCAGGACCTCTTGAAAGCAATCAGTGCTCTTAACCTCTGAGCCATCTCTCTAGCCCTCATTTATAAATTCTAGCAAAGTAATTATGTAAACCCTTAAAAAAAAACTGTGTGTGGATCAGTCTTCACTGAAAGCCCCAGCTGATGGGACCTAACAGTACCAACCTGGGTTTTATGTTTATAGTCATTGTCTCCTGTGTCCCCAGTGTCTGTTATACCCCTGTGCACACTTCTCATTTGAGTCTATGAAAGAAGAGATTAACCACGGAGGCCCCAAAGTTCTGTCACAGATTCTGAGTCAGGGGTGCTTGATCTTCTCCCAGAGTGTGCCATCCCCATACATGACTTAATGTTTAGATGAAATTCTTACAAACCTAAGATGACTGCAGTGGACTTGTGCTGCAGGGCACTATTGTTAAAGGATGCCTGAAAGAAAATGGGGATTGAGGATTGTCGGTGATTTAATGCATTTGGCGACAGTCTCATGCACTGATTTTGCAGGGCAGAATCCCATCTAGATTTTGAATCTAGATGCAGTGCCTATAAACGATTCTCTTTTGTTTCCCAGGCCCTAAACATTCCTACACTGGGGAACCCCAGATCCTGTTGCTGGTTGTGAAATCCTTCTGCCTGCTGGGTTTTATGGTTGGGTTGCTGCTTTTGTGTTGATATGAGGGATTAAACCCAGGGCTCCGCCATGCAAGCTAGGCAAGCCTGTCACCCACCACATAGCTGTGGAGTGAATGGACAGTCAGATCAGGTCATGAATGAGGAAAGATGATGCTACCATTAATTATCTCTTGTAGATGCTCTCCTGTGAGCTGGGTCTCAGGTGGATGGAACTTTTCATCTGTTTCTTAGGGTTAGGGATTGAGAAGGAAGAAGCTATGAGTTCAATATTTTTCCTAAATATTCATCTTTCCATACACAGGAATGGAATTTTTCTTAAAAACAATATGTGAAAGCAGTGCTTACCATTTTAATTGTTCATGTATTAGATATTAATCCTAAGATACGTGTTTTGCTCAGTGAATGGCTTAATATGGTAGGAGATCGTGTAATTGAAAGGGCTATTTGAATTTACAGTTAAATTGAAAAATCTTGATTTATCTTATCAGTTACTGTTCCCCACTATTAGCGATTAATTAAAGTAATCTCAGTATGACACCTAGCTTGTAGTAGGTATTGAGCACAATGATTGTGTAACTGAACCAGAACATTGTGGTTGTGGCCTTCGATCAGAGCTTCATGGATGGAATTTGAGGCCTAGTAGAACCTCAATATTTGGAAAAGAAGAAGCCTTTTGCTGCTGTTACAGGAATTTGTGTAGGAGGGGACAGCCAGCAGTTAGTACAAAGAGCACCAGAGCACCTGGTGCTGTTAACCAGGTGTTAACTCTTGTGATGATTTTCTTTGTTTTTTTAAGAGAAAAGGAGCACCTTCATTAAACTGAGATGTCTTCATGTCTGGGCAAAAAGTCGCACAGACTTGTATTAGATGTAAATGGCTGAATCCTTCTGTAATCTCCGTAAATATTCAGGTTATTCTTTTAACCATTGATGTCTCTGATTTTGTATAGACTGAGCAAAGCAGGTGCCTTAGTGTTTATAGCATATGCAATCATTCCGTTCTTTGTGATGTAAAAAACACACTAGTGAGAGCCTCTTCCTCTCCCAGGTGAGAACACAGAGCTAGGAGCATGCATTCATACCCGCAGTACAAAGTTCCCATTGTCTCGTCCACTGCCTGGGAAAGTCACTGAATGGGAGGATTGGAATTATAAAATATGCAAGTGCCTGCTTAACACTATGCACATGCTCGGCATATGCATGCTGTGTGACAGTTCTATGTGAAACAATGTCGCCTTCCCTGGTACTTCGCAGTCTGTGAAACTGTTGACCTCATACCGTTCTGGTTTTCTATGTCTAGGAGTCGTGAAGAACGTCCCCCTTTGTCTATGTGTAGGAGTCGTGAAGAACGTCCCCCTTTGTCTATGTGTAGGAGTCGTGAAGAACATCCCCCTTTGCTACCATGCTCCCTTGTCTTGTTCTTGTAACTGAAATGGCTCCATACCTTATTTAACAGGAAAACCGAATAGCCTACTGCCAAGAGACCATGCTTAGGAGAGAGCCCGTTGCATCAGACAAAGCCTTCAGTGAAGGGCGACCATATTCTCCCTCTCCTCTTCCTGTGGGCAGACATAGTTGCCCTTGGATGTGCTGTGTGTCAGCATAGCCTGCACCAAGGTGGGGTGGCCAGGCCTTGCTCTTGTCCAGAGCCTCACAGGTGCTCATGACTCTGGCCGTCCACTGTTGGAACTCTTGCACACCCTCACTGTGCTCTCTGCCCACATCTCAGCCAAATTTAGTATGTTTCCTTTTAAATAGAAATATAAGTAGCACCTTCAAGAAAAAGTAGATACAATTAAGATTCGTATCAAAAGCTTCAGGACATATTATTTTTGGCCATCTATGCCTCAGCCACATTTAATGACCCCCAGACACCCAACTGGGATGAGAGAGACGTGTACTTGGGACACTAGTCTTCTGAGTGTGACTTCCTTGTCCTCTGCCTTTGACTGGTCATCTTGCCTTCTGATAGTTGCCACTTCATTTCTGGGAGGTCAGTCCCGTCTCCCAGATGTCCACTTGTCAGCCTCTCTCACCTACATGTCAAATTTGGGAGACCTGGCCTATCTTGAGGTTGAGGAAATGATCTCAGAGGAGGGAAGGCCTTTCCAGTATCATTAGCCACTCTCTGCTTGAGAGAATCTTCTTTCTGGGGACAGCTCACAGTAGAAGATCCTGCCGAGAAGATGTCTTCTAAGGTTTCTTCTGAGAGTTTATCCTCAAGAGCACACTCAGCCTCTGGCCCTGCACTGCTTGGTAGGAGCTGCGCGTGCCTTCCAGTGCTGCAGCACAGTCAGCGGCTTGTGCTGCTCAGGACGTGGCGCCTTTCTTCTGGATTTATTGTCCCCTTTTACGTGCAAGACCTCTCCCATCTTTTTGGCTGCTTTGTTTGAAAGCTTTGGCTTACCTTGTAAAGGTTCTAACAGCATCATGGAGTTCATGTAACTCTAGTGGATTCTTCCTGTAATCTCTAGTCCCATACTTATCACTGGCCAGAACCTCGCTCTCTAGGGATTGCCACACCTGTGCCTTGTTTTCAGCTTCCTCACCTGTCTCACCTCTTAGATCAGGTCCTAGAGAGCCTGGATTTCTGTCATTGTTGGCATAGCAGCTTGATGACAGTCTCCACGAGGAGACTTTTATCCAGGTTCTTGCTTTGGGTTTTTGCTTGCTTGTGTAGCTCTCTCGCACCCCTCTGTCAGCAGCACTTGGTTGTGTTCTCCTTCTGCCTCAAGTGATCTGTCTACTATTCTCTGAGCCTTCCAAGAGAAAATAGGTGGGAACAGGAGCTGTTCAGCACTTGAGGATAACAGTCTAGAAACGCACTGAGCCCTTGTAGCTGCTCTCATCCCTCTCCTAGCAAGCCACAGGCTGCTACTGCCCTAGCCACACTCCCCATCTACTGGGGTGGCACGCATGTTGGCCAGATCCCGTCCACACACTAGGACTCAGCACCGTCTGAGTCTGTGATGGACTGGAGCTCTAGAAATGGCAGGAGTTGGTCAGACATGGATGTAGTATCTCAGCTCTCAAGCCTTAATGATGGGAGGAGCTTTTATGTGCAGAGAGATCCAGGGTCCCTGCCCCTAAGAGGAAGAGATTGGCCACTGCCCAACCGTCATCCTCTCATGGCTCACGGCCAGATTCTTAGCTTGTATGGTACACTCTCGTCAGCTTCTGTAGCCCACGCACTCCACTTACAGACTTTTACCCAAAAGGAGGTTCTTTCATCATTTTAAACATATTCTCTCTCTCTCTCTCTCTCTCTCTCTCTCTCTCTCTCTCTCTCTCTCTCTGTCTCTGTCTCACTCTCACATTTACAAAGTACATGTGAATGTACATGAATACAATCTGTTGCGCGTGTAATGTTACTTGTATGTATATACTTGCCAGGATGATAACTTGGTTGCACTACAAAACAAGGCAACAGTTTGTAGGGATGAAAGTCATCTGTACTGTATAATGAAATAAAATACAGTGCACTTTATTCACATTAAGCTTCTATGGTATACTGCATCCTTCACCTGTGAGCTTTGTCTTTCCAGCTTGTAGCTGAGATCATTATGTGATGTAGCACGTGTAATCTGCCACATTGTCTATAGATAGATGATGATGAATACATCTATCTGCATGAACTAAAGAATAAAATTCCTCCGTATGTATGCACTAATAATTGCCAGCACTCCTAAAGTTGAAAAACTGTGTCGGCTAAACTTTGTTTCTCCATGTACACTAAGTTGCAGAAACTTGCTTTAAAAAAATGTTCTTTTCTAAAATCAAGATCTTTTTATAATTATTGTGCTTTGAGACACTCCACTTGTCAGACCCCTAGTGACTCACAAGACTGTACTTCTTAAATGCTCTGACAGGACATCTGCACACACTAAATCTGAAACTGCAGGGGGAAAAACCCTCCCAAACAATGCAGATCTGTCTTAGTGAGAACAGAACTCAGTACTCATGGACATTTGAATAGAGCATTTGGTTAGAGCATTGTCTTCCAAGGAAAGGTTTTAGTAGAAAAACTACAGACAAGTGAGAATTAAGTCCAACACTGACACACAGATTCCATCCAGTTAGCAGTGTGTCACCTGAAGGATGCTGAGAGTTCTCAAGCACAATACCCTTGTTTTCTCTCTCACAGCTGAGTCAAAGTAATTATTTTGTTTTTTTAATTTTTTATTGGATATTTTCTTTATTTGCATTTCAAATGTTTCCCCCTTTCTAGGCCTCCCCTTTGGAACCCTCATATCCCATTCTCCCTATGTGGGTGCTCCCCCACCCATCCACTCACATCTTCCGGCCCTGGCATTCCCCTACACTGGGGCATCTAACCCCCTCAGGCCTAAGGGCCTCTCCTCCCACTCATGTCCAGCAAGGCCATCCTCTGCCACATTGCAGCCATGGGTCCCTCCATGTGTGCTCTTTGGCTGGTGGTGCAGTCCCTGGAGCTCGGGGGTTGTGACTGGTTGACACTGTTGCTCCCCCCATGGGGCTGAGATATTGTCTGCCTTTGACATTGAAGTGCATTGCTTGTATGCAGCAAAATGCTGGATTCTGTTTATGTCTCCAGTCAGTTTGTCTATGTCTTTTTATTAGGGAATTGAGTCCATTGATGTTAAGAGATATTAAGGAATTGTGATTGTTGCTTCCTGTTATTTTTGTTGTTAGAGGTGGAATTCTGTTTGTGTGACTGTCTTCTTTTGGGTTTGTTGAAAGAAGATTACTTTCTTGCTTTTTCTAGGGTGTGGTTTCCTTCCTTGTTTTGGAATTTTCCATCTATTATCCTTTGTAGTGCTGGATTTGTGGACAGATATTGCGTACATTTGTTTTTTTCATGGAATATCTTGTTTTCTCCATCTATGGTAATTGAGAGTTCTCTTAGGGTCTGTATGACATCTGTCTTGGATCTTCTGGCTTTCATAGTCTCTGGTGAAAAGTCTGGTGTAATTCTGATAGGTCTGCCTTTATATGTTACCTGACCTTTTCCTCTTCCTGCTTTTAATATTTCTTTCTTTGTTTTGTGCATTGGTGTTTTGACTATTATGTGGTGGGAGGAATTTCTTTTCTGGTCCAATCTATTTAGAGTTCTGTAGACTTCTTGTATGTTTATGGGCACCTCTTTCCTTAGGTTAGAGAAGTTTTCTTCTATAATTTTTTTTTTGAAGAAATGTATTTACTTGGCCCTTTAAGTTGGGAATCTTCAGTCTTATCTATACCTTAAGTTTGGTTTTCGCATTGTGTTCTGGATTTCCTGGATCTTTTGGGTTAGGAGCTTTTTGCAGTTTGCATTTTCTTTGACTGTTGAGTCAGTGTTTTCTATAGTATCTTCTGTACCTGAGATTCTCTCTTCTATCTCTTGTATTCTATTGATGATGCTTGCATCTATGACTCCTAATCTCTTTCCTAGGTTTTCTATCTCCAGAGTTGTCTCCAACAGTTGTCACTTCCTGTGTTGCTGAAAGCAGATGGATTGGGATATTCTTGAAAGGGAAGAAGGGAGGGAGGAAGCAAGAGAGAGAGGCTGCTCTTACTGCTGCTCAGTTTAACACCCTTCACCTGGATTGTGTGACTGATGCTGCCACCAGCTTGATGATGGCACCCAGGGCCACTGCACAGGTGGTGCTCACCTGGGCCCGCCTCTCCTACCTCTGTTCCTCTGTGTTCCTGTCCCTCCTTTCTTCCTTTCCTGATAGTTCCCTGTGAAGGCATTAGAGGTCCTGTGATTCCATCCTAAACAGGCTTCCTTCATCTGTTGTAAGGTTCTTTCAGATGAGTGTTTCCTCTTCAAGTCACTTAAACTCCCCAAGCTGTAATGTAAAAACACAAAACAAAAGCAAGCTCTAAAAACAGTAATTTTGATGGAGATTTTGAAACATCTTTGGTTAAAGCTGATATGCTAATTTTATTCTCTGCAATTTTTACCCAACATATATACTCAAAACCAAGTGGTTATACTACAAATACTGAGTAGTTCAAAGAAACAGTAGGCAGAGATGTATATTCATTAAGCTTTTATAGAAATACATATATAAATAAATTGTAAAGCAGTCATGAAATCAAGCCTTTGGGCTTTATCTACTGCCATTGTTCCCCAGCCTTGAAGCCCTCACTATGGCTGCACCAATAAAGCGTTCCCTAAGTACATAAAGGCTCTGATCGTTAAGATTTTTATTGCCAACCACACATACAGAGCTGCAAATTGCCTTGTTTCAGATTTATTATGTATTACTCCAGAAATTCTATAAAGATCAAAAGAACTGATTACAATGTTGACCTTTGCATTAACTCATCTGAATTTAAATTCAAGTGTTTGATTTGGGAAAATAAGTCCATTTATCATAGGTCTGCTACTGAGGGGATTGTGCCGTGCTGATTGGGAGTGCCGAGACCAAATTTATTTATTGAGCATGGGCTCGAAAATTGTTTGTAGGACAAGAGGAACAAAAGTTTGACCTGCTGTTGTGTAGTGCCAGGGGAACACTGTGGGCATTGCCCTTTGCAAATGCAAAGTACTTGCTCCATTTCAGTCTTGTTGATAGAATCTCCAGATATTAAATTGAGCAATATATACTATTTTAATCATCCCATGGTGGTTAACGTTAACAATCCTTCTCTTACTAAGAAAGAAAACCACTTCTTCCAGGAAAGCCTGTTCTTAGAAGACACTCCCCATCCTGAAGTTACCGTAATATGTTAACCCTAACTCACACGTTTCCATGTTCTTGCTCTTTGATTTACTAAGAAATTATTAGTAGGTGGTACCTTTCTGTGCAGAATTATGAATTCAGTTAACTTTCACCCATTGAACTGTTTAGCTATGGACACAAAATTTGAAATTTAACTCCCCATCCCCAGTATACCCCAACCCTAAATGGCAAATCTTGTTCATATTAGTATACCTTTCCACTTTCTTCAATACCAGTGCCAGAGAGTGAAATGGCAAAGGAAGCAGTGATGGCAGTTAGCCCCACCGTGTGCAGATGGATTCCTGACTACCTGTGCTCTCTGATAGTGTGAAGCATCCATAACCCTGGGGTTGGGACTTGACCCTGCCTTCTATAGCAGTGATGGACAGAAACTGGCCCAGAGCAGGGATGGAGGGGAAATGCATTCTGGATTAAGATTTATATGCATCTCAATACTAGGGTTCAGTACCCCTGCTCTTCTTGGTGATTAACCTTCCAACTCCAGCTGTGCAGAGGCCTGGAGTAGTTCCCATTTGCTAAGATTCAGTGAGCAGAAGGGAAACAAATGCCTTTAACATTTACAGGATGTCTGTCCTGTATCTTAACGTGAGAAAATACAGCAAAGCGTATTATTTTCCTCCCTCAGATTCTGTAATGTGTGACCGAGGACTTTTGGCCCTTTTCACTCTATGTGGTGAGTGTACATGTGTGTGTTTGTGTGCATACATACATGTGTCAGCATCGGGGGGGGGGTCTTCTTTTGTTCTGCATCTGGTTTTGGTTTTTTGTTGGTGGTGGTGGGTTTTATTTGTTTGTCTTTATTTTTAAATTGAAAAAAGATCTCCACCAATCCTACATCCAACAGAGGGCTAATATCCAATATATACGAAGAACTCATGATGTTAGGCTCCAGAGAGCCAAATAACCCTGTTAAAAAATGGGGTACAGAGCTAAACAAGGAGTTTTCACCTGAAGAATTTCGAATGGCTGAGAAGCACCTTAAGAAATGATCAACATCATTAATCATTAGGAAAATGCAAATCAAAACAACCCTGAGACTTCACCTCACACCAGTCAGAATAGATAAGATTAAAAACTCAGGAGACAGCGGGTGTTGGTGAGGATGTGGAGAAAGAGGAACACTCCTCCACTGCTGGCAGGATTGCAAGCTGGTACAACCACTCTGGAAATCTGTCTGGCGGTTCCTCAGAAAACTGAGCATGACACTTCAGAGGACTCTGGGCATATACCCAGAGGATTCCCCGGCATGCAATAAGGACACATGCTCCACTATGTTCATAACAACCTTATTTATAATAGCCAGAAGCTGGAAAGAACCCAGATGTCCCTCAATGGAGGAATGTATACAGAAACTGTGGTATATTTACACAATGGAATACTACTCAGCAGTTGTAGTATCATGAAATTCTTAGGAAAATGGTTGGAACTGGAAAATATCATCCTAAGTGAGGTAGCCCAATCACAAAAGAATACACATGGAATGCAATCACTGATAAGTGGATATTAATTAGCCCAGAAGCTCTGAATACTCAAAACACAATTAACATATCAAATGATTCCCAAGAAAAAGGAAGGAGAATGCCCTGGTACTGGAAAGGCTTGACCCAGCATTATAGGGGAGTACCAGGACAGAGAAATGGGAGAGGGGTGATTGGGGAATGGGCGGAGGGAAGAGCTTATGGGACTTATGGGGAGGAGGGGAACCGGGAAAGGGCAAATCATTTGGAATGTAAACAAAGAATATAGGCAATAAAAAATAAGAAAAACAAAAGACTTTGCTTCTCACTGTAGCTGAAGTCCACTCATTGGCCAAGTCTGCTGGGGAGCGTCATGGCCCTCCTGTTTCTGACTCTCCAGCACTGGGATTAAGGTGTGCATCCCAGCCTGGCTTCTAAGGTGTAAGTGCTGGGATCCATCCTCAGGGTCGATGATTGCACATCAGGCCATTCAGTTGGTGTGCCATTTCCCCATCCCCCATTCAGACTATTAATGATTCTACAAACATAGGACAATTTTATAGAACTGATAAAATTAAATCCTGCCACAAAAATCAACTCCATATCACATGATATCACTTTAGTAACATTTACTCATGGTGTGAAAATTTGCAAAGCCTACAGGACAGTGATGGCGCTGCAGGTGAGTGTCAGCGAGTGTCAGGAGCACACTTCAGCTTGTTCGTCATCAGCTCACTCTTAGTTCCAGTCTGCTTTAGAACCACTACAAAGCCAGGGCGATTTTAGCCTTTGCCTTCCAGGCTGCTTAAATAAATGTTCTTGCAGGACATCTGCATTTCAAAGAAAAAAATTAAAACAAGGAAGAGAAACAAAGGGATTTGATATCTACATGAACTCATGAGACAAAATCCATGTGTTTTAAGACAGGATAGTAGAGGTCTTATGCTACATCATTGTTTGTGCAGTCTAGAAAGACATGATCTTGGTCAAAGTCTGTAAAGATCCACATTCACAAAAGTCTGCGACCCCAAGTACTGAAGCCCTCATGTGGGTAAAATCTACTTAGAAATCTGTAAAAAGAAGCTTCTTAATTTCTTTGAAATTGACAAAAATTGATCTCAGCAAGAAATCCTTGAAGGAAGGGATTTTCTGCAGCATTGTCGATGTGAGTTTCCTAGTGCCACCTGACTTACTGAATTCCTGGAGGACACGGGAGCAGGAGCATTTCACTGTTTCCTAGTTAGCTTAACTAGCTAACTAGTGTCTCTCCAAGCCTTGCTGTGCTCTGATTAATTAGATTCTTTCATTCCACCTTTCTTATCTTACTTCTTTTTTAATGCAGAGGTGAGTCACTCATTCATTCACTTTTTATGGAGGACAGGGTTTTACAAAGAGAATACCGGCTGGCAGTTAGCTGGTACTCTCTTTGTCCATCTCAACTTCAAGCTAATTAACTTCAACTCAACAAATATTTTGAATGCCTACTTTGTACAGACATTATCTTAAATAAACCAGGTAGAAAAATTAATTGAAGCAGGCCCCATGGCAGAGTAAAGTAGACATGTTCATAAGCTCCTATGTGTGTTTGTCAGTGCTGGGATGGTAGAGTGTTGAGGAGAGGGAGGGAAAAGGAATAAGACAATGGGACCCTCGCATTTCTAGTCTGTATGAAAGTCATTTTCAAACCCAGCACACAATAATATAATGGTTTGGTAACGTATTTGAGAGAAAATGCTGAGTTCCCTTTATTTACATTTAAAAATTGAGGTCTGATGATTTAAAGTGACATATAGTTTTTACCCTTGGTTTTTATGAACCATAGTTATGGATTAAGAATTTAGTGGACTCATAGTGGTTATCACCTGGGCAACACTTTCATAATGAGTAGAAAGTCAGCTGGTAGCATCAAAGTTAAACAGGGTTCATCCTAATCACAGCTAGGTTCCAAAGAGGTCAGAGCAAAGAGTGGACTGATGCAAATGGAGACTTCCCCAGGAAAGAAATCAGAAATTCTCCTTCAAGTTTGGAGAGATAGAAAGTGCCAAGCTCTGTGAGTCCCGGAGGAAGCCCAGAGGGCAGTGAATGTGAGTGTGGAAGAGGGCGTGGCAACTCCATCACAGGCCTTTGCATCTTGGGTTTCAGCTGAAGCCATGCTGTCAGCTTTAGGCTCTGTTTAAGGGTGACACCATGAGGTGACTCTCAAAGTGGGGCTGCATAGTTCCTTGGGAGAGCCACAGTGGTGTCACCCCAAGCCGTGTGGGTGCCTACCTTTAGTCCCAGATGCTTAGGATTCTGAGGCTGGATACTTGAGCTCAGGAGTTTGGGGCCAGGCAGAGGAGCAAGCATGGCTCCCATGACAGCACGACTAAAAGACTAAAACATAAAAAAGTGATCGAGTCATCTCCTGTAGTAACTGAGTACACTAAGTTCATGTGATGACTTAGTGCGGTGACTCAGATGATTCACAAAGTTTCTTCCATGTGAGACTAGAAAAAAGCTAAGACTGAAGGAAGTAAACAAGTAAAAATAACATTTTAACTTAAATTAAAACTTAGAGGGCCAGGCAGTGGTGGTGCACACCTTTAATCCCAGCACTTGGGAGGCAGAGGCAGGCGGATTTCTGAGTTTGAGGCCAGCCTGGTCTACACTGAGTTCCAGGACAGCCAGGGCTACACAGAGAAACCCTGTCTCAAAAACAAACAAACAAACAAAAACAAAAAACAAAAAAAACAAAAACTTAAGACTTAAAGCGAAGAAGCTGACATGAGGAGGACTGCACTACCCTGTGTGGGTGGGAGAGGCGGCAGTGTGTGGAGAAGGGCGCGCTCTCCCTCTGTGAGTGACTGATGGGAGAACTGAAGCTGAGGCCTGAGTGCACTCTCCAGTGCTTGTAGATTGAAGTTGCCAGTGGAAAAGATACATGTGTACACTCCTACACATGCATGTGTAAACACACACAGTACAAGAATTTAATTCCCACTATAAACAAGAGCTTTCTCTACTCATAGTAATAAGTATGTAGCTTTGAAGTTTTGCTAATATTTTAAGGAATCAAATTATTTGCTGAACAAAGTTCTTTACTTGTTTCTTTAAAACACTCAAAGAAAGAAGGAAAGTGTAAGCCCCAGAGGGGAAAGAAGTGACAGAGAGATAGGTTG
This sequence comes from Apodemus sylvaticus, assembly GCF_947179515.1. NCBI lineage: Eukaryota > Metazoa > Chordata > Mammalia > Rodentia > Muridae > Apodemus > Apodemus sylvaticus. The sequence goes on from NC_067483.1 coordinate 94,823,950, forward strand.
GGTAAAGTAAAGACCAACAAAACTCCACCAAAAGTGTTGGGAGTTGCAATCTGGTAGACAGTGAGCGGGGCTGCTGGTGAGTTTTTAATCCGTTGGTTGATGCCTGCTCATTGGCATTTGGTTCCAGTTCTGAGTCTGCTGTGTTCCTGCCCACAGCTCAAGTCAGGTGTCTGATGGCCCATTCAACAAAGACTGTAGATGTGATTTTTGCACATGGAAGCTTTTTGAACAGTCTTGACTTTGACTTTACCTTAAACTACAAAAGCTGAGACGGTCACAACTCACTCTTGATAGGTTACCTTCCAGTCATCTGACAGACCTCACCAGAGCTGAGCAAGAAGTACTTGACGCTGAGATAACAGCTCCTGGAAACGTGTTCAAATCAAGGGATGGAATGAAACCCTAACAAGGAATCATCCTAGCAATTGGGTTGGAAGTGAATCGTCAAGTGAGCTGATGAAGCCGACCGGGGCTGTAAAAGTTAAGCACGCTGCTTCTGATGATAGCCGTCGGGGGTGGTGGGAAGGAGATGGTCCCCAGTCTCAGTCATGTGAACACTGGCTCTAGTTGTGGCAGCCAGATGAGTGGCTTTGTCCTGTGCGCTCTGAGATTTTTAAAGACTTTGTATTTCCAGTTGCTCTCTCTGCTTTGTGCTTGTGGTTCGAGATGTGAGTTCTCAGCCTTTGTCCTTGCTGCCTTCTGCCTCTTGCCGCCACCATGCACACTCACCGTTGGAATCATAGCTCAGGTACACTGTTCTGTACGGTGCCTGGGTCGCAGTGTTCTATAAGGCGCCTGGGTCACAGTGTTTTATCACAGCCGTGGGAAAGAGTGACAATACACCAGCTAGGACTGGACTGTTGGTATTTTCCTAAGAACTTTGTGGTAACAGTTAATTCACATGACCTCCTCTTCAGCATTAGGAGGCAGACTCTGCTGTCTGCTTTCTTTATAGCTGTGGGATTGGGGTAACGAGAGCTAAAGTGTGGCAAAGCACAAACTGGGACAGCTTGGCTTGAAAGTCCACACCAACTCCAGTCACTTTATGCCAAGACTATCCATGGATTCATAGATCACAGGGGTTTAAAACAGAATTCCATTCTTGCAGAGTCAGGCAGTCCTAGCACTTAGCAAGTTGAGACAGAGGGTTCCACGTTTAAGACCAACCTAAAGAAGGTAACAGCAAGACCTGCCTCAGTAAAGAAATACAACAGGAGACAAGCATGTTGATACATGTCTGTATTTCAAACACTCAGGAGACTAAAGTAAGAGGATTACCATGAACTGAAGGCCATTTTGAGCCTTATAACAGATGACTTTATCTCAAAACAACAACAACAACAAAAAAAAACCCTAAAATATAATAGAGAATTTTAGTTTGAATATGTCTTTCTTTCAAATTTAAAGTATAAGATAGCCATTTTTAGTTATGAGTTTATTTCTTGATAATATCTTCAAATTGTGGCCTTAGATTGTGAGTTGAGAATTGAGTACTGCTTGCTAGAATGTCAGCAGAGCTCCGGAGAACCTTCTTTCCCCATCTTGTACCCAACCCTGGCATTACAGATGTCCATAACACTTCACCCAGGCTTACATGGATGTTGGGGATCCAAACTCAGTCACAGTCTTGCAGGGTGCACCCTAACCTGCTGACACATCGCCCCATCTGCCATTTCTGAGATGGGCTTCCAAAGCCCAGCCATCTGTCCAGCACCCAAACCACAGTGTTTTCAAGGTTTCTGAATTACTCTTTACAGCCACCACACTCTTGCTGCCAACTTTCTTAGGAGACGTTACAGACACATCTGGAGATAATGATTCTCTTATTAGGTTTCCTCCAGTCTGTTCTATCCACAGTTGCCTATCACAATGAGCCCCACATTTCTACAGTAAAATACAGGCTCTTCTGCTTGCTGCACAGGAGAGACTTGGGGCAAGTTAACATTGTAAGCTGTCTAGGCTTCATTGATGAGAAATGTGTGTTCATTTCTGGAATTTCACAGAGCAGGAAGAGTAGATACTTTCCATTCAGCTTCCTAAAGTACTTGGCCATCTGGAAAGTATGCAGTCTGTATTTGAACAAAGCAGTAATAGTGGCATTGTTACTGAGTACATGCCAGATTAGTCAGAGATGTCAAAAACCAGTTGAACTTGGAGTTGCCCGTAGCTCACTGGAGAAGAAGGTGGTCTGTAGGCTTCTTTCAGGCCCTAATAATTGGCCAGGAAAAGCAAGCCAGCTGTATGTAACACATGCAACTCAAGAGACCACTGAGCGAGGTACGGCTCTTCTCTGTTTAATTTAAGATGTTGACCTTTCCACTAATTGGAAAGCATCGGAGTCATCACCCAGTGTTGTCAATCAGAGTGTGTGCATGGAAATTGGTGTAAGAAGCTAAGTTATAAAGTAACTGTTCTTACAATTCGGGTGCTCTGTGAAATATATATATATATATATATATATATATATATATATATATATATATATATATATATATATTCCTGGTTCCACTCCCCTTGGGTGGGTCATGTGGCCAACACAGTCCGGCCTTCCAGAAGCAGCTGTATGTCGTAGAAAGTGTCGTAGCTTCTACAAGTATGCTGTTTTTCATTTGTTTCACAATAGGCAAGGGCATATCTCAGTGTAGCCTCTTCTAGAGCCACCTTACTGCGTTATGCCTTCATAAGGAATCTTCCCTCTGCTCCCTGCACTATTTGATGCTTCTACCTCACTTGACTGGACAGGAGCCATTCAGAATGGTAGCCCTCCCTTGCTCCTGTTCCAACCTACTTCTCCATGCCTCATAGCAGCTAGAGTAGACAGAGGCCAAAGGAACTTCCTTCTAATGTTGTCTGCAGAGGAGCCTGGATCCCACATCTCCAGGTCCTGAATGAAAGAGTCAGACACCTGCTGTAAGTGAGCATTTGTTGTAACCCAAAATATGAAAATTTAATATGTGAAAGCCTATGTTCCTTTTTGGCTTGGCGAACTTTGCTGGGGTATGGCAGTATCAGCTGGGTGGCATGTATTCAGGCCTAGCTGTGACAGCCTTGCACATAAGTCATTTGTAGGTTGAACAATATCCTGACTTCTGAGCCTTGGGTATTTATGTCGCCTGTGCTCCCATAGCTTTCTTTTAAGGTTTGTGTCCTCATTCCCAGTCGCTGTTCCTTGTGCCTGTGTTGTCTTTCCATTCTTTCATGACCTAAAATCCAACTCGGCTCTCTCAGGTTCTTTGATGGATCAGAAACAAACATAAACCTAAAGCCAGCATTTGCTAACGCGGGCCTAGTCAGAAAGCCTCCCGAGTGTGGGTGGCGGGGGAGTCCTCCGGTCTCTGCGGATTTCATGTTTTGAGTCTGCAGATGCCCAGCCAGCGGTTTGTGTGGTACAGTTCCTTAGACTTCCAGAGCGCCCCGCACACCTCTGCATGGAGAGAAAGTCTTCTCTCCTTTCATTGGTGGGAACTGAGCAGTTGAATGACTGGCTCTCTAAATGGAAAGAAGAATGGCATAGGGATAAGATAGCTGGCTTCCTCATTGTCAGTAAGGATTGAACTTGGTGCAAACAGCAGGATCCCAGCTCACAGTTGCCTGAACCAAAGGGTTTGGCTTTTGTGTCTTGAATTCTTGAAAGACATAACTAGATGGTGTGGTTCACTCAAGTGAAGAAACCAGGCTTAGAGAGAGGGCCTTTCGTTCTTCTGACCTTTCACTCCTAGTTAAAAATGACCATGAGTATGGGACACGCCAGCTGAACAAATGCCACATTTGGTCCTTCTGCAGGCACTGTGCTGTGCGACTCCACACGCTGCTGTGACTAGAGTTTACACAGGACCAGCCCTAGCTGCTTGAGTGGGGCTCACGATGAAATCAATGATTTGCCTGCATCAATGTAAACCACAGTCTACCATAGAGTATTCTAGAAACGTGAGCTTGTGACCATGTGATTACTTTCTTGAAGTAGACATAGGCCAAAAAATGTTGAGAGTTACATGTTATATTGGGTAATTTTTTGCAATTCGTTGGGTATGTAAAATACTGAGACCATAATTTCTCTGTCTTATCACTAAAATTCCACCTCCTTGATAATTTTTCCATTCCCTCATTTATATCTTGAAGAGTACATTGCACGTGTTTGAGCTTGTGACCTTTCCTGTCCCTTCTCTGATCACACTTGCATGTTTTTTCCATTAACTTATTTCTTTGCTTTATATCCCAACTGTGGCCACCCCCTTACTCAGTCCTTCACCTCGTTCCCTTCTCCCTCCTCTGAGAAGTGGAAGCCCCTTAGCCCCATTTCCCTCCCCATCGGCGCATCACGTCTCTCTAGGGCTAGGCACATCCTCTCCCACTGCAGTCAGGCAAGGCAGCCCAGTTAGGGTCAGGAAGTCCGCAGATGGCCACAGCCCCTGCTTCAGTTGATGGGGGACACACATGAAAGTGTACTACATACATGCCAGGGACCTAGGGCCAGCCCTGCATTCTCTCAGAACAGTCTCAGAGCCCCAAGGGTCCACGTTAGTTGACTCTGTTGATCTTCCTGTGGAGTTTCTATCCCCTTTGGGACCCTCAGTCCTTCCCCCCAACTCTTCCACAAGAGTCTGGAGCTCCGTTCAAGGTTTGTCTGTGGGCCTCTGCACCTGTTTCATCAGCTGCAGGGTGGAGCCTCTTATAGGTCAGTCATGCTAGGCTCCTGTCTGCAAGGATTACGGAGTATCATTAATAATAGTGTTGGGATTGGTGCTTGCCCCGTGGGGTGGGTCTCAAGTTGGGCCAGTTCTTGGTTGGCCATTCCCTCAGTCTCTGCTCCATCTTTGTCCCTGCATTTCTTGTAGACAGGACAAATTTTGGGTGTAAAGTTTTGTGGGTGGGTGGGGTCCTGCCTGGCTACAAGAGGTGGACTCTTCAGGTTCCAATCCTTACTGCTGTGAGTTTCAGATAATAAGGTTACCCCAGAGACTCCTGGGAACCTCCACCGTCCCAGGCCTCTGGCACATACTAGAAATGCCCCCTACCCTTCACCTCTGCCAGCTGCAGATCTCCATTCATTCTCCTAGGACTGCCTCCTCCTGTCTCTCTCCACACCTGACCCTGACACCCTCCCTCTCTCCCTCCCTCCCTCCACCCCACCCATTTCCCTCCTCATTCCCTCTCCCACCCTGTTTCCTCCCTCCATCTGCCTCCTAGGACGATTCACCCTTCTAACTTGTATACTTTACTTGTGGTCACTGACAGTACAGGTTATCCAGACTGGCCTGCGTCACAGGACTGAGTGGCTGCCTGATGCCTGCTTCAGCAGAACAGCCTGCGGAGTGTGCTATTTTTAATTGTTTTCTTTGCTAAATGTATACTGGCTTAAAAATGTGCAGCCATCTGTATTTTGCTTATGAATTACTGTGAAAGTGTCCGCGAGATTCTTAGAAACCATATTTTAAGTATCAAGAGCAGCTGTAACCTTTTCCCCTTGATTTAATTCAAGATTTCACGGAACACCTTTGGCTTTGTTGGGAAGAAACAAGTTGGGTCTGTTACCAAAACAGTTTTGACACACGCAGTGGGGCCCATGCATGTATCTGGACAGGTGCCTGAGGAGTGTGTGCCGGTGCCATGTGCCACCTGATGTGCATTGAAAATCACAGTGGTCGCTGGAGGATTACCGGTCATGTGATTCTTGAGTGTAAAAATAATTTTGACTTAAGCACATGAAAATCTTTCTAGTTACCACACATCCTTGGATTAAAGAGTATTTATTGTACACCTAGAATTTTGGTCTGAAAAGCTATCTTAATAATTTGTTATGTTCTAAGATGTGTGCTGAATCAATTGTAGCCCTCTGACCTCTTTTACAACAATTTTTATATGAAAAAAATGTGAAAAAATATATGAAAAAATGTTCCACATGTACTAAGCTCTGCAGCATAATTAATTATCCCTAGAAGAGAAAGCTATGGCTTTCTTTTTTTTCTAAATCCTACCCTTTATATAACTTATGTAATAGACTGTACAAATGAATGTATAAGAGCAAGATAGACCTTATTCTGTATTATAAGTATGTGCATACATGCACATGGGTACACGGCCACACAAACACACACACATACGCGCACACACACACACATAGTTTTCAGTACAATTTTGGCAGGAAGAAAATGAAACATTTTAATTTTTATTATTTAAATATTTTGTGGCAGTTGATTATTATTTTAAGGAAGTTTGTGAGTATCCATAAAGATAATAGAATTTCAATATACAAATACTTATTGTGAGCTACAGTGTGTAGTGTGTATTTCAAGCTAATAACCAGGGCTTACAGTGGGTCAGTGGGTCATATCCCAGTGATGTCTGGTGAGATGGAAGGTTAGCTTATGTGTCAGCCAGATAACCCTGTGAACACTTTTCAGCAGGTAAGATAATGGGACTGAATTCTGAAGTGAGGGTTGAAATATATTGGAATGTTATGACATATGAGAACCATATCTTTAAAAATGTGGTTATTCTTTGACATTATTATGCATATTTGACAGTGTATGCATTTGAACAGAGATGAAAGAAATAAGCCAAACGTAGTTTAATGTTTAAATTTATATATTTTAAAAAAATAGTTCCCATTATGTACGAGAGGATTATAGGGAACTGATGAGCTCTGTTAAAGCTCAGGTGTGTGTGTGTGTGTGTGTGTGTGTGTTATGTATGTATGTCTGGAGGCGCGGTTAGCAGTAGGTAAATGGACAGATATAAAAGCTGTTAAAACCTGCAGAATGGTTTCTTTTCTGTCTATAATTCTGAAGTGACATTTCCTGCTCCCAGTAGCAGTAGCAGTAGCAGTAGCAGTAGCAGTAGTAGTAGTAATTTAACCCTTTCAATGCTGGAGAGGTGGCTTGGCAATTAAGAGCTGTAGCTGCTCTCCCAGATGACCTGGGTTCACTTCTCAGAGCCCACATGACAGCTCACAGCTGTCTGTAACTCCAGTCCTAGGGGATCTGACACCCTCTTCTGGGTTCCTGGCACTAGGCATACATGTGGTGCACAAACATGCATGCAGATAAAACACCTATACACATAAAAATAATTTAAAAATAATGTAGCCCTTTCTTAATTGCTATTAAGTTTTTTAAACAAAAGTACTTTATACTTTAGCCCAAACATAAGCATGCTAATAATGTTTTTAAATTTTCTTCTGTATTACCGTGTTTCTAGCACTGTGTATTTAAAGATTTGGTTTTATTTTTATTTTATATATGTATGTGTATGGGTATTTGCCAACATGATTGTCTGTATCTCAGAAGCCCTAGAGAGTACTAGATTCCCTGGGACGGGTATTATGGGCAGTCGTCGTAAGCCATGTGAATGGTGGGAATCGAACCCAGGTCCTTCTGCAAGAGCAGCAAATGTTCTTATCCGCTGAGCTCTGTGTCGCTCCAGCCCTCTAGCACAGCATTTTTCAGAAACATTACACAGTATGTCAAGCCTTTCTTTTTTTAGATTGAGCATGAATTTTGGTTCTGTCTTTGTGTGTGTGAGTGTGTGTGTGTGTGTCTGTGTCTGTGTGTGTCTGTCTGTCTGTCTGTGTGTCTCTCTCTCTCTCTCTGTGTGTGTGTGTGTGTCTGTGTCTGTGTGTGTGTGTGTCTGTCTGTGTCTGTGTGTGTGTGTGTGTGTCTGTGTGTGTGTGTGTGTGTCTGTGTGTCTGTCTGTGTCTCTGTGTGTGTGTGTGTGTCTCTGTGTGTGTGTGTGTGCGTGTGTGTGTGTGTGTGTGTGTGTGTGTGTGTGCGTGTGCATGTGCATGTGCATGTTTTCAAGATAACTTTGCCAGGCTTCACTGTGCACAGTGTCTGGAGCAGAGATTTGTTTCTTCTGTATGTGTATGTTTTTAAAATGAGTCATAGAAAACATTTATTTTTAAAAGTACATGTGAATTGCTTTGATTTGTACTGAATAAGAAAGTGCATATTTATGGCATATAAATTGCAGTTTGGGAAGAATGTGTAAATTCTCAGTATAATTTAAGCACGCAGATTTCATGAAATCTTCAAGCGCTGTGTTGTCCTGTGGACGTATCTCGGATCCATCTGCATCTGCTCTTGAGCACAGTGTCATTACAGAGTTTGCATCAATGCGTGTTATCTCCTTGAAAACCAGAATGTGGCAAGATCTACATGAGGGATTTTGGAAGCCCCTGGTCAGCCAGTAGAGGCCACTCATAGCCTGCTGTAACTAGATGGGGAGGGAGCCTCCGTCTGTATAGCCCTGCTGAGCATCTTTGAGGCTGTGGGAAATTTAAACTGTAACTCAGAAAAAGATTACTGTAAACTAGTATGAATGTGGGGCATAGCATCTTAGTTATGCATGTGTGCTGCCTGCCTTTCTGTTGGAGCCCTGAGAGTGCTCACGGAGGTGTGTAACTGCTGCTATAATGTAGAGACATTGTTATTAATCACACCAAAAACATGAGTCGACGCATTTGTTATGATGATTAATATTCTAATGGGCTAGTAATTTTAAATTCCCAGTTCATGCAGATTTTTAACTGGGAGAAACTATGTACAATGGGGATTTGAAATCATTACATCATATACTTTACTCAGATATTGGTGTATTTTATGTATATATATACATATATATTTAGTATGTATGTATATATAGTGTACATAGATGCAGATACATTATACAGATGTGTGTGTGGATGGATAGATAGATAGATAGATAGATAGATTTTTTTTTTGTCTTGACAGCTCAGAAAAATGTGTGTGTGTTTCTTGAGAATGTGCTCAGATGACATCATTTCAAAGGGGTTGCCCTGCACCCAGCTACTGTGAGCAGGGGTGGGGTAGCACAGTGACTGTGAGCAGGGGTGGGGTAGCACAGTGACTGTGAGCAGGGGTGGGTGAGCACAGTGAGTGTGAGCAGGGGTGGGCGAGCACAGTGGAGTATTTAACTTACCCTGCCTGTCTTGGACAGAGCTTTGAGAGCATCTGTGCTGAGTGCTCATGGGGGGGTGTCTGAAGGTGTAAATGTAACAACCATTTGCCAGATTGCCCTATATTAGTCCTTCAGCCTTTTTTTTTTTTTTCAAATAAGGACAACATTTAATTGGGGCTGATTTACAGGTTCAGAAGTTCAGTCCAGTATCATCAAGGCCAGGGAGCATGGCAGCATCCAGGCAGCGATGGTGCAGGAGGAGCTGAGAGTTCTACATCTTCATCTGAAGGTGGCTAGTGAAAGACTGATTTCCAGGCAGCTAGGGTGAGGGTCTTAAAGCCCACTCCCACAGTGACCTATTCCAACAGGGCCACATGTCCTAATAGTTCCACTCTCTGGGCCAAGCATATACAAACCATCACATTCCACTCCTAGGCCAACATAGGCCTGTTCAAACATGAGTCTGTTGGGACCATACCTAAATATAGCATAATGAAAAATACATTTAGTCCAACTTCTAAAGTCCCCGTAGTCTATAGCAGTCTCAACAGTGTTAAAAGTCCGAAGTTCAAGGTCTCTTCTGAGATTCTTTCCATCATCTAACTGTAATCCCCAAAGCAAGGCAGGAAACCAGCTGGGCAAACTCCAGACTCTGCATCTCCATGGCGGATGTCAAAGCAGTCTTCAGATCTCCAACTAATTTTTCATCTTTTCTGACTGCAACAAACTTCTTTCTCCTGGGCTGGTTCCACTCCCTGTTAGCAGCTTTCCTCAGCAGATAGCCCATGGCTCTGGCATCTCGAACATCTTGGGTCTCCAAGGCAACTTCAATTTTACAGCTTCTTGATTCAGTGTCTGGGATCCTTTAAAGGGTTTCCTTCAGCTCTGCCCTCTGAAGCACTCTAAGCTCAGGTTGATCCACTTCACTGCTGCTGCTGGTTTTGTGATCATCCCATAGGACTGGCATCTCCAGTATGCTGGGCTCTTCTGCTGCAAGTAGGCTTCACCAATAGCCTCTCATAGGCTCTCTTCATGGTGGTAAGCTACTTCTTTTCAAGACTCCTTCAGTCCTGGGCCATCAAGTGCAACTGAGGTTGCACCTTCACCAATGGCCTTCCATGGCCTCTCAGAGTCCCAAGCCTCAGCTGCTCTTCATGACCCCTTCATGCCTTCAAAACCAGTACCACCTGGGTGACTTACACATTACCAAATACAGCTGCAACACCAGGTAAGACCTTGGCTATCTCTTGAACACAGCCTCTGTGCTCTCAGAAAACACTTTCCAGAAGATTTCACCTCAGTGATGCTGCCCTCTTCTTAATCACTGCTAATTTCTTAACTCCAGCTAGCCAGCATCAATTGTCCCAGAAGTCTCCTTCTCCTCTTGACTCTAAAGCCACATGGCCGAAGCTGCCGAGTTCAACTGCTCGTAGGAGCTGGAGCATGGCCCCCTCGTTCTACTATATCACCACTAGCTGTTTTCCAACTCTTTCACTCTCCTTCAATCTTTAAAAAATGAAGATAACTCCGGAGACTGGCACAGAACCAGTGTCCTGTCTTTTTCCCCCCTATCCCCCAACAACCAGCTCTTGCATCCTGTGCCCAGAATTTAAAGACATATTTTGAAACTTGCCTTTTTAGAAGGTTATTTCTTTAATATCTGTCACTTGGATTTGAGTGACACATTTGTTCAGGACAGCTTGGCTGTGAAGGCTACTCTTCTTCGTATTGTCAAATTAATCATTATCCTGAAAAAAGGAAACGTTTGTATCTGGACAGCCTGGCAGGCAGTTCAGGCTTGCCCCTCCAGCCTGGAGACTGCAGGGCTGTGGCGAGCCAGGCCTCGCCAAGTGGAAAAGCCTTCTTTTGAATGGCAACCTGCCATGGTCAGTGTTTGTCAGTGAGGCACTGAGGCAGAATAGTGTGCAGGGGGCACTGCTGGGCTTGCGAGTGAGCTCAGGGCTGGCGGGAAGGGTTGCTGCAGGCACAGGGCAGAGCTGCTGCTTCCTCAGACTGCTGGTAGGGTGCCCCTGCGTTCATCTGCAGTCTTCAGCACGGTGTCCCCTCCACACTGGGCAGCCTTGTCCCAGCCTCACAAGTGTATCTCAGCTCAGTTTCCCGTTCGGAGAGGGATATGTCAACTGAAACCTGCAGGAGGCTTTGCATTGGGAAACAAAACAAAACAAAACAGGTGCTCTATTAGGCTCTGAAAACCACCAGTCATCATAGAAAATGCCATGATGGAGAAGAACAAGAACTGAAGGGCATTGTTCCTAGCTCCACATGTTCTGTCAGACTGAGGGTCTAGGTGCTCCCCACAGAGCCACTTGCTTGCCCTTCCATTCCGTCAGCAGTTGTTCTTGAGCAGTGTGGTCAGGTGTTCATCTCTCCCTACCACAGTGTTTGCTGAGGTAAACTACTTGGCTACAAACAACAGCAGCAAAAGCTGAAATCACAACAGAAAATCTGTATCACATAGAAACCCTCTCTTTCTGGCTGTGTAGACTTGTTTTGACTGGTAGAAGCACAAATTATTTAAGTAACCAACAATGCTTTACTGAGAATTACACTCACTGCCAATGATATAGTATTTAGCAGCTGAAGCCTCACGACTGAGGGCATGCCATATGATGTCTGAAGTCAACATCGCTAATACTGACTAATTACACAAATGTTGATCTCTGAGGTCTACAACTCCCCATGAACTCAGTACCATGCAAACACTGTTTCTAGATGAAATTCAAAGTATCCCTTCTACTAATTGCATGAGCTAAAAATTTTGGTACTAATAAACTTGACTATCTTGCTGGACATGATGATGTGTACTCTAATCCTAGGGAAGCAGAAGCCGGAGGATCTCCAAGTTCAAAGCCAGCCTGGTCTACAGAAGAATTTCACTCTAGCCAGGACTACATAGTGAGACCGTGTCTCAAACAAAACCAAATAATTCCTTGACTATTTGAATATTTGATCTGCCTGTTTAAAGAGATGTGACTTACAATAGTTTGTGATTTCTTTCTAAAACTTCTCTGGTATTAATCGCCACTGTATGATCTGATACTAGAAAGTTTTGGTTTTATGGTTTTTTGTTTGTTTTGGGAAGGGCTTCACACCGACTGTTATCTCCAGCTTTTTACTATGTTCTTTCAGGTTAATTGTTGTATTACATGTGTGTATGTGTGGGCATAAGTATGTGTGTGTATGGCCGATATGTGCAGAAGCCAGATGAGGGCGGCGGACATGGCGCAGCTGCTGGGGAGCAAAGGCCAGGTCCGCACAAGGACAGCAAATGCTTGCAACCACTCCGCCGCCTCACTAGCCTGATTTCATCTTATTTTTATAAATTTTGTAGATGCTGAATTAATCATAGAACTGCTATGAATTTTTACAATTCTTTTACTGTTTTTGAAAGATTAGTTAAGGTTAGCATAATATGTGTGGTATATGATGCTAATAACAATAAACATTTTCAAGTTTAAAATGCTCTCAGACTTTAGGATAGCCCTGCCCTCCATGCAGGGATGCTGCGCTGTGGATGCAATGCACAGGCTTTGGGTAAGACTTTTCCTTGAGTGACACCGAACTCTGAGGTCTGACCCTCACAGCATCACAGTATCACAGCAGTGAGGCTTCAGCTCAGTTCTGAAGTGCTGAAAGGTGTCCACTTTGTCTGTCTTTAGAAGCAAAATATAAGTAACTTAAAGGAACAGCAGGATAGTTGCTTGTGTTTCTCCACAGTCATGACCAGGTAAACACACATGTGAAGTCACTTAAATATCTGCATTTGGTTCTTTAAATCTATGAATCATATGCTGCAATTGAAGGGAGCTTGTAGATTTTTAGACATGTGTCCAATTCCTGAGAAATATCTAGTAATATTATTTTTGACTGGATTGAAAGCTTACATTTGTATTGTGGTATAAACTTGTTATAAGTTCTGTTTTATTATATTTCCCTGTATTGTTTTTATCAGGTAATTTATCACATGGGTGTATGTGAAATTTCTTCATCTATTAAATTTCAGATTATGTATTTCAAAACAGAGCAAGACTTAAACATTTTCCCATAAGTGTAGCTTCAGGTAAACAAGCAATTTTAGCCTCGAAAATAGCTCCTGCTTCTGTCAACATGCTGTTTATTTTTTCTCTGAGATAAAAAGTTCAGTTTTCTGATATTTGTACCAAGATAAAGTCAGTAAACAAGATTAATATAGTGTGGAAAAGGTTGTCAGCAGCCCTGGCAAAGGAAATAAGTTGCCTGTACATAGACCATACTGTAAACTGAATAAAAGTGTCAGGTCCGCCATGAGATAATGTGATCACGGACGTCTAACAAACCATGACACAGGCCCAGGCGGCTTCTCACAGCCCCAGTGTAGAAAATGGATTACTGTGTTCCAGGGATACCTGCTGGAATAACATGAGACTCTACTCCAAGATGGATGTGGGATGTGGCCCTGGAGGCGAGCCAAGTGCTCATGTGTGTGCTCCTGCCCTGACCACTGTCATCTCCTACCACTCGCCCTGCTTGTATAGGACTGCATAGTGGATGCTTGGTACTGGAGGGATAGAAGAAGAAAGTTTCCCCAAAATGGTCCTTCATTAGGCCATGCTGGTTTTACTCTGTTGTGGTTAAAATGGCTCTTGTGTAATTGAGAGGGAAAACTTGCTGTAAGAGAGCATGACTCAGAGTCCTTTGCTCCTCGTTCATTGAATGGGTTCATCCTTTCCCGGCTGCCTTTTGTTCCATTTGAGAACCCTGGGTACAGCAGGAGTTCTGTCTGTGGAGTTCATAACAAACCTCAACAGTTATGACATAAATAAAACACCTGCTGTTTGCTTTATAGAATTTCTAATTTATATAGACACTGAGGAGCAAATATTGTTCTTTTTGCTAAAATTATATTTCACTCAATGTAAATACCAAGATAATTTTTTCCTTTGTAGAAAATATATAGAAAGAGTCCTTACTGCTCTTTTGGCAGAAGTTCTCTTATACTTTTGGATTTGTACATTTGAAAGCATCTGTGTTTAGGAACTTACCAAAGAGTTGCTTGCTCAGACGTGGCATCTGCTCAGGGGTGGTCAGCTGACCTCTCACACTAGTTTGACAGTGTCTGGATGGTAAGGTCCCTGCTCTGTTCTTAAGCACAATATGTACACTTGTCAAGGTGCTCTGACAGCGCCTTAACCTAGTGTGGTAACTCTGTTAGACTGAAAGGATCTACCTCCCTGCGAGTTGGCGTTTCAGGTGCTGGGCACCAGGCTCAGGTCCTCTGCGGCCCTCAGAGGGTCTTCTTACCAGGCCTTTTGCTCCTTGCTGGTTTCCCTTGGATTTGAAAATAATATTCTTTCTTCCATTTAGAAAGATGTTGTCACACAGATGCAGCTTTGCATTACCATTAGCAAGCCATTGTGACTTGTTTTTGTTGTTTGTTTTCAGATGTCTGCTCCTGGGCCCGTCAGTAACAAGAGGATGGTACATGTCTCCCCAGACACCCGTCAGCATGAGTGAGTCCTCGGGTTCTGTCGCTCGCTTGGGCTATCTGTCTGCTGTCTCTCTAGGAAACTAGTCACTATTTGTGAATTAGGACACTTTAATTTGTGCCTACTGTAAGAGCATGAGAAGGCACACGGATGGCAACACAGTGTGAGAATGACTGTAGTGCAACAGTATGAGAACGACTATAGTGGAGCCCTTGACAGAGTAGGACTTGTGACTACACTCTTGATTTTGACAGCGTTTGAAGTTCATGCCCTAGTCAGTGAAATCTAAGCCCTGTCTAAAAGCATTTAAATGTGCATGACATTGGCCTGTTGCACGCCCGCGCCAGCCTTTCTGTGGTACCAGTGTGAACGCCAGATGACTTGTCTTCACCATGCTTCTCCCTGGCTCCGCCTGCCTGGCCTGCCGCTGCTTATCACAGTGAAGACCTAGAGTGAAACCAAAACGTACTTTCTTTAGCAACAGACAAAACGGCGCACTAGGTAACTTTACATAGCTAACAGTTTATATGACTTCAATATAAGTTATAGATAAGGTTTCTTGTGGTAATCTTAATTCTAAATAGTCTTATCAGAAAGCCCAATCTTATGTGTGGCAGTTTGATGTTAGGTGTCTTTCCTACCATCGGAAGTTGGTTGACATTGAGGCCTGTGAGATGTGGAAAGGCATGAATTAATTATCAAGTTGGTTTTTTTCTAAAAAATAGTCTAAAATCTGTTTCTTTAAAAAAAAAAAAACACACAAAAAAAAACAACAAAAAACAACAAAAAAAAAAAAACCCTGGTTTTCTTTTAAAACAAAAACTACACCCTAAGTAGAAAGCAAACTATTTCTTAAGGTGCTTCTCAGCCATCCAAAGTTCTTCATGTGAAAATTCTTTGTTTAGCTCTGTATCCCACTTTTTAATAAGGTTATTTGGTTCTCTGGGTTCTACCTTCTTGAGTTCTTTGTATATATTAGATATTAGCCCTCTGTCAGATTTAGGGTTGGTGAAGATCTTTTCCCAATTTGTTGGTTGGTGAAGATCTTTTCCCAATTTGTTGGTTGCCGTTTTGTCTTTTTGACAGTGTCCTTTGCCTTACAGAAACTTTGTAGTTTTATGAGGTCCCATTTGTCAATTCTTGATCTTAGAGCATAAGCTATTGGTGTTTCTGTTCAGGAACTTTTCAAAACCCTGTGCCCATGTCCTCAAGGGTCTTCCCCAGTTTCTTTTCTATTAGTTTCAGTGTGTCAGGTTTTATGTGGAGGTCCTTGATCCACTTGGAGTTGAGCTTAGTACAAGGAGATAAGAATGGATCGATTCCCATTCTTCTGCATGCTGACCTCCAGTTGAACCAGCACCATTTGTTGAAAAGGCTATCTTTTTTCCACTGGATGCTTTCAGCTCCTTTGTCGAAGATCAAGTGACCATAGGTGTGTGGGTTTATTTCTGGATCTTCAATCCTATTCCATTGATCCGCTTGCCTGACATTGTACCAATACCATGCAGTTTTTATCACTATTGCTCTGTAGTAATGTTTGAGATCTGGGATACTGATTACCCCAAAAGTTCTTTTACTGTTGAGAATAGTTTTGGCTATCCTGGGTGTTTTGTTATTCCAGATGAATTTGAGAATTGTTCTTTCTAGCTCTATGAAGAACTGAGTTGGGATTTTGATGGGGATTGCATTGAATCTGTAGATTGCTTTTGACAAGATGGCCATTTTAACTATATTAATCCTGCCAATCCACGAGCATGGAAGATTTTTCCATTTTCTGAGGTCTTCTTCGATTTCCTTCTTCAGAGATCTGAAGATAAGAAATGTTCAACATCATTAATCATTAGGGAAATGCAAATCAAAACAACCCTAAGATTTCACCTCACACCAGTCATAATGGCTAAGGTAAAAAAATCAGGAGACAGCAGGTGTTGCCGAGGATGTGGAGAAAGAGGAAGACTCCTCCACTGCTGGTGGGATTGCAAGATGATGCAACCACTTTGGAAATCAGTCCGGTGGTTCCTCAGAAATCTGGGCATGACACTTCTGGAGGACCCTGCTACACCACTCCTGGGCATATACCCAGAGGATTCCCCAGCATGTAATAAGGACACATGCCTCACTATGTTCATAGCAGCCCTATTTGTAGTAGCCAGAAGCTGGTAAGAACCCAGGTGTCCCTCAACGGAGGAAAGGATACAAAAAAATGTGGTATATTTACAAATGGAGTACTATTCAGCCATTAGAAACAACGGATTCATGAAATTCTTAGACAAATGGGTGGAGCTGGCGAACATCATACTAAGTGAGGTAACCCAGTCTCAAAAGATCAATCATGGTATGCACTCACTGATAAGTGGATATTAGCCTAGAAACTTTGAATACCCAAGACATAATCCACATATTAAATGATGTCCAAGAAGAACGGTAGAGTGCCCCCTACTTCTGGACTCAGTGCAGCAGTATAGGGGAATACCAGAACAGGGAAGTAGGAAGGGGTAGATGTGAGAACAGGGGGAGGGAAGAGGGCTTATAGGACTTTCAGGGAGTGGGGAGCCAGAAAAGGGGAAATCATTTGAAATGTAAATAAAGAATATATTGAATTAAAAAAGAAAAAGAAAAGAAAACAAACTATTGTCCAGGCAGCAATTTGATATCAGAGTCTCCCTTGTTTTCTTGCTTGATATGATGAAGCCTTAAAAATAAATCAATAAATCAATAAATAAATTTAAAGAAACTCAGGACAGCAGTCAAATGTTGTATGCAGTTTTTATATTAATTTTCTTCAGACAAGCTGCAGAAGCTGAGGCAAGTAGATGCAGAACTATTGTGATCATCCCTTCTTGGTGGAGGAAGAGTGTAATGCTCTGGGGGGGGTCTCCTCCTTCCTGCCACCACTGTGTCAGCCCTGTGCCTGCTGGGGCAGTTTGCTCTGCGCCTGGTGGGACAGGCACTTAGATGGAGCCGGAAAGAGCAGGATGCCTGCTGCCCTCAGTGTTGCTGAATGGACAGGGCTTTTGCTCAGTGTCCCTCTGTCTCCTCCACTGCAGGGTGTGTGTCCTGGGTTCGCAGTCTGCTAAGATGCCCCAGGAGTAGCGGGCATTAAGTTTCATTCCATGTGTGAATGTCCTGCCACTCCTGCCCCCCAGGGAGCCCCAGTCCCAGATACCTCCCATCCCTGCCTTTCCAGGGGCTGCAGTCCTGTCCCCAGGGTCTGTCTCCTCTGACCTCTTCTTTCCCATTCCCACCCATTGTGCTTCTCTATTATCTTTTATGTCCTTGTAGAGTTCCTGTGGGTCCTTCAGGCTCTAGCTGTCCATGGTTCCAGGGTAAACTACCTGGTCATCATCTTGTTTTCTTACTTAACATACCCACTGTCATCTGCCACCAGTGTGGACGCCTTAGCTGTCATCAACAAGCACCCTGCACCGCCATGCCTGACACTCCTCTTGTCACCAAACTCCATTCTCATTATCAACACATATGACCTGTATGTCCCCTCTGTCCTGAGACCTGGGATTGGCTCCTATCAGGGCTCTTTGCAGAGACTTCTGTCAGCGCATGCTGTAGGGACGTACATTGATGTCATTTGTGGTTTTGTTTCAGTTTTGCTTTGCTTTAGATGTATGTCTCCTGTTTTGTTTCCTTACATGAATATAGAAAGGGAGCTTCTTTTGACAAACCAGTCTGTATCACCTAAGGCCTACAAGCTTCTCGGTCTCCTTCTGTCATCTGTTTCCCATTCTAGGCTGCTGCATCAAAACACCAGAAAGTTGATGTCTGAAACAAAAACCTTATCATTTAGCCAGGAAAACCCCAGGTCTGAAGCAAAGCAGTCAGTAGGGTTAGCTCCCTCCTGGGGCTGTGAGAGAAGGCACTTCCTGTTTGTTTCCTTGCTTCTCACAGTTCACAAAGTCTCTGCTGGGGGTCCTCATACTCCCACCCCCACCCCTAATCCAGCTTTGGTGACATTTTCCCTGTGCTGATCTTTGTCCGAATTTCTCCTTTATAAGGCACCAAGGCAGGCCAATGAGATGCTCCAGTGTCACACTGGACTGAGGCTCTGCCTCACTGATCTCATTTAACTTGTCTTGGTGGAGAGCCTGTGTCCAAAGAAGGTGCTGTTCCGGATTATGATACTAGGGCCCAGGCTGTCTCCTGCAGGGACCCAGTTCTGCCAATCACATTGCCTTCCTTGTCCTTCTCTCTGATGTCCTCATGGTCATTGTCTCCTGGTCTTTAAGAGGGCTGCTTCTGGGCCTCCTCTCCTCTGCTCTGAAGAGGACTGTGCCAGCAGGACTCCTGTTTGACCTTTCAGCAACAGCCTCTTTGTGGCCATTGAGCAGAAGCAAAATGCCTGGTTGTCACGCCTAGTAGACTAGCAAGGAAGAAATGTTCCTGCTGAGTTCAGCTCACAGCCCCTGCGCGCTCCAGTCAGGAGCACTGACAGTGTTGCCATGCCAGCCACCACCTCCCATCCCCATGCTCTGCTCCTTGCAGGCCAGCAGTGTGCAGAGCACTCTAGCCTTCCCCAGAGACCTCTTCCACACCTCCTAGGGCTGCTTACCTCATCTCCCTCAGGCTCCCATCCAGGGCCTCGAACCGTTGGGCTTGTTAATTCAGTCTGGCCATGATCCTCTTGGTAGAGTGACTTATGCACCACAGCTACACATGGGCAGTAAGGAGTTGCAGAAGGCAGGCCATCTCAGCAGGAGATGAAGATTTCCATCTAGGAATGCCATTCCTAGTGCCCAGCATGGCAGAGCATGAGCAGTTTGACCGCCATTCTGAAGAGAGGGCCCTGCCTTTGGGAGCCGCTTGCTTGTGAGACTGCTGCAGAGTTGTAGCCGCACATTTCTCAATGGTGGAGGCAGGAGTCTCATCAAGTGTTGGTGGCTGTGAGGTTGAGGTTGGCCTGTTCTCACGTACTCAGTTGGCTCTCCCTTATTTTCGCAGTTCCTTCCTTGCTGGTCCTTTCTGGTCTGTCCCCCCAGAGTTCTGCCTTGTGGCAGTGCAAGGTGACCAGCGGGGGCATGTTGAAGACTCTAGAGCTTTTGTCCACAGATTCTCACCATTCGGTGGGCAGTGCTCTGCCGAGCGGTTTCATGGCTTCAGAGCAGCCTTGGCTTGAGAAGCTCGGTGGCTTGGGAAGCTGGGTGCTTGTCCGTGAGAGCTCTCCATCCTCTGCCTCTTTCCAAACTTGATTTTCTAGTCTAATGTTGAGCATGATGGTGGAATCTTGGATTTCTATTTCGTGATATTGAGAGTTAAAACACAACAGAATTTTACATCTGGAATGTCACTCAGCTAAAAGATACTTCGTGATCAGTCATCTGACTTAGTTCCTGAAACAGCCCTTCCTGATACTGTGACAGGAACACAGGAAATGCATGGGTTAATCTTCCCTGAGTTTACCTTACAGCCTAAGGACCTGTAGGAAAACAGGAAGCATCACAGCATGAACCTACTGTGTTAATTCCATCAATGATTCCTCCCTGGGTCTGGTTGCACATGACTAACCTTTACACTCAGAAAAGCAAAAGCAGGAGGATTATAAGTTCAAAACTTGCCTACCTAATGAGACTTGGGTTTCATTGTTGTTGTTGTTTAGTTTTGGTTTTGAACTTTATCAAATCTCCAAAACTTTCTTACAGAAAAATACATAAAACAGTTTCAGGTGTGAGCTAGGGAGGTGGCACAGTGGGTGAAGGGCTTGCTATACAGGTGTGAGGACCCCACAACTTGTGTCCACAGCCTTAAAAGCATGCATATACACATTCGGGCACTATTCACACAAACATATGAAAATGAAGAGTCCCACTGGTGTAATGTCACAGGTAAAGTAGACTTGAGTGAGTAGAGCAAGTCACCATGCTGGCTCTAGAGCATGATGGAAGGGACTTTGGGTTTTGAATGTGGGCAGTGGAGGATCGCAGCTCCCAGAGCTCTGTCTCTGTGCTGGGCTGTGTCTAAATAGATGGGAAGATGCTGGAGCTCCGCTGGAGAAGGGGGAGGTGGCTTTAGGGTGTAGAGGACCATAGCAGTCAGCTCTTCCACAGTGAAAGTTCTCCACTGAGGAGGAGAGTGGAGGTCACTCAGGTAAAGTGTTGGTGAGGGGTGGGCTGCAGCTCTGCGGCAGAGCGCTCGTGGCCGTGCACGCCACCCATTACTTCTGTAGCCAATAACCAACCAAGTAAATACTATGCAGGAACATTTCAAGGTAATTTCCATTATAAAAACAAACGCAGATTAGTACTTGCTGATGGCAGCGTTGCCCACACCTCACAACATGGACCTGTAGACATTTGGACCACACACTGAAGAGTGTAAGAGCCCCGTAGTGATGAACCGTGATCAGTTTAGTGAGATGACATTTTGTTTTGTGCTGTGCTAATTGTAGGGAAAAAACATTTTTAGTAATTATTCCCTGGAAAAGTATTATCATGTTGAAAGGCCAGGCATTAATAGATATTCATTCCCTTTTAGCAGGAAATGTAGAGCACAGACAAATGAAGTGTGCATTAATATAAGACCTGCACAGGATGTGCCAAGAGCCACAGCTAATTCAGTGAAGTCAGCGTCAAAAAAGAAAGTTTGAGGAGACTAGAGACATGGTTTGGTGGTTAGGAGCACATGCCGCTCTTCCAGAGACCCAGGGCTCAACTCTCAGTACCAGAGGAAGCTCACACCCTCTGTCACTTCAGCACCAGGAGCCAGTGCTTCTGCTCTGTCAGAATCCAAAGTCACGGGGCACACAGTCATACATAAGCAATAATCATCATCATCATCATCATCATCATCATCATCTTAAAACAGTGTTTGAAATGGAATTGTCTCTGCCATCATCCTGCTGCCTTTCTAAATATGTAAATAGTAAAATGTAAAACCTAAGCCAGGCACTGGTGGCACACACCTTTAATCCCAGGACTTGGGAGGCAGAGGCAGGTGGATTTCTGAGTTTGAAGCCAGCCTGGTCCACAAAGTGAGTTCCAGGACAGCCAGGGCTACACAGAGAAACCCTGTCTCAGAAAAGAACAAACAATCAAAAAAATGTAAAAACTAACATGACTCCCTCTTAGAACTTTGTGTAAGCATAAATCTTGTTTTATTAAATGACGGCAGAGCCTGGCCCACTAGCACACCCTCTACGACCCGCGGTTAGGAGCTGAAGCAAGAGAATTAACTGCCAGACATCACAACACTAGTCTGAACTTGAGATTGCTAAGCCAGCCAGGGCAACATAACATGATCCTGTCTTGAAAACCAAAAAATGTTCCAGGATTCTATCTACTTTTCTCAATTACTTGCAAGATACTTAATCTTAAAGAGATAAATATGATTTATTAATTGATTTTTAAATCGATATTCATATTCTGTTTCTATTTTTATGTAAAATATATCCACCTTAAAAGCTGTATGTAGAATGAACTTTTTAAAGATGCACACAGATAACTCGTTACAATCCTATGATGAATTCCTTCATAAAGCAAATATTCACTCATTTTATCTTTTGTGTAAATATCAAGCTTGCTTTAAGCAAGATTTGACTGGATTAAAGGTTATGTTCACTGGAAATACTTTTTCCCTTTTAAGTTTAGCATTTCTTACTTTGTGGGGAAAGAGGCTAACCTCTAGGCTGAGGTCACAATGTGCCAGGTCAGCTCCACCTCTTACTAATCTCGGTTTCCATGGTGTGAGTTGTAAGCTGACCCAGCTCCCTTTTCATTATGGAGTAAGTGAGGTCACCTCCCTACTTAAGGAGACAAGACGGCAGGAGCACTGTGCGGTCTCTACATGCCAGGAAGCACGTCGGCAGTTTGCAGCTTACAGGTTTTCTTCCTCAGAACACTTTTCGATGTGTCATTTTAATGTCTTTATTCTCTGAATTACCAAAGCAGGTGTTCTTTCTTCATTTTATAGGTGACTTGACTTTTCCAGAGACACCCACTGTAACTCTGCTTGACCAAAAATCAATTAGGAAACAAATATCTTCATCATCACTGATATGTTTTGTGACATGCAAGTCCTGTGGGAATTCTGTGGGGAGCCTCAGTCATGTTCATTCTTCTGTGGACATTGAGGGTCCAAAGCTTGAGAATGAAACTACACGTAACTGAATCCCGCGGTGTTCTGCAGGGAAAAGGACATTAATACTGATTTCAAATGCCTTCTCTATGGGAGATTAGAATTTATGTTTAAACCTCTAAGTTCTGAGAAAGGTCTTTTTCTTTTCCTTATATTTTATTGATACGCGAGCGTGTGTTTGTGTGTGTGTGTGTGTGTGTGTGTGTATGTGTGTGTGGTGTGTGTGTACACTCACATACTGTGGCCCACACATGCAGGTTGGACAACTTTATAGAATGATTTCTCCTAATCTTTCCCTATGTTGTTTCTAGAGGCTGAACTTAAAAGAGTTAAGCTTTCCTACCCAAGACTTGACTTGCTGAGCCATCGTGCCAGCCCCCAGTGTTATTTTTGTTGATAAGGAAGGAACCTAGACTTCAAATGTATAACATTTGCCAGAAGCTACCTGAGCGGTGCCAGAGCCTGTAACATTTGGATTTTTCCATCTATGAAGCACATCAAGCTCAACTTTCTGAATTTTCAGTAGTGTTTTAATAAAGCAAATGAAACACTTAAAGAGCCTCTTTTTATAATTTTATAGTTGGTGTTTTGTATCATAGAAAAAAAACTAATGAAGGAGGAATATCTTCATAAAGAACAATGGTGGCAGCTGCAGTTCATCAAGCCTTGCCTAGCCACCGTGTTAAGCCATGTTCTTGTCCCAGGATGCCTGAGACGACAGGACACTCGATCACTGTGCACATGCTACTCACAGACTTTACCTATCAGCAGTGGGTAACGGACAGTGGTCAACAGACAGACACATGCATGTGCGATTACATGATAGTACATATGTGTATCATATGCTGAGCTAAGGGCTCTAATTCTTACGTTTAATCTGTACATTGAACTATAACAACTGATAATCTATGACATACATGATTTGGGAGTGGGAAGAACATTTTAAGAAAATAAAATAGCATGTTCTTCATTCAAGAATCTGGAACAATTCTAAGACATATGAAACACCATGAAGGCAGATTGTCACATGGTGAGACTGGAGAAGGTGGCAGGCTAGGCCTGGGGCACAGTTAAGTAGTCTTTCTTTGTGATAGTAGAAAGCCACATGGAGGTGTAGTCTACTTCTGTTTGATTTGTTCATTTGGTATGTCTGAGCTCTCTCTGTTTCTGTTCTGACAGGTTAGCCTTCATTCTTAGTTTTTTTTGTGTGTGCGGTTTGTTTTGTTTTGTTTTATTTTATTTTATTTATTTATTTACTGCTGTTTGAGGTAGCTACAAAGACTTAAGTTCTTAACCAAATGGATTCTTGATGCTAGACTATCTTGCTTCAATTTATATTTCTATATCTGGGCTAGGAGTTTGTTATGTTTCTGGTTTTCTCTCCCCTTTTTATCCTTTTTATAATTCTTGCATCAACTAGGTTGAAGCTCAGGACTCTCTCATCTTGGTCTCTGTCTTAGGGTTTGACTGCTGTGAGCAGACACCACGACTGAGGCAACTCTTGTAAGGACAACATTTAACTGGGGCCGACTTACAGGTTCAGAGGTTCAGTTCATTATCATCAAGGCAGGAACATGGCAGCATCAAGGCAGGCATGGTGCAGGAGGAAATGAGTTTTCTACATCTTCATTTGAAGGCTGCTAGTGGAAGACTGACTTCCAGGCCACTAGGATGAGGGTCTTAAGGCCCACACCCAGTGCCAAGCCTACTCCAACAAGGCCACACCTTCTAATAGTGCCACTCCCTGAGCCAAGCATACACCAACCAGTTGGCACAGTCTCCTAAGTGCTGTGGTTCCAGCCTCCCCCTTCCTGTGTGTACTTCATAGTTACAGATCTCATCAAGAAAAGACCTGCGCTTCCGAAGGAACGTGTTCATCATGGAGGATTGTATAATGCTTTCAGTGTTAATTTAGATTTTCAGTGATAACCTACTAAGACCAATGCTATCCAGTAAATGGTTTGCAGTAGTGCACACATGAACTGACATGAACATGGTGGTGTCCCTAAAACCGTGTGTACCTTTAAGCCTACAATGTGACTGTTAAATAGGGGAACTGAGAATGTAATATTCCTTTACATTTAAATAGGAAGATCTGACCAATGACTACTGTTCAGATTACATTACACACACACACACACACACACACACACAATTTTTTTGTCAAAAAAGACAAACTTATTTCTAAAGATCTGTATCTAAACACACTTTTTTGGAGTTTTCAGTCAAAACTCTTGGGGTTGGCGTTGTCCTTTTGTCCAGGAGTAATGCCGACTGACTGGACTGACTGCCTGTGAAATCCATACGAGCCGCTACCTGCTCTTCAGCTCCCTGCTTAGAGAGGGGACCATGGAAGCAGGAGAAGGAATGTGTGTGCTATATATGCAGCACCTCCGAGTCCTGAAGCACAGCCCCTTCCCTCTGTGTGGTACAAGACTGCTTGACTTGAAACTCTGCTACAAAGGGTTAGAGGGGGCAGTGCGCACCTCCTCCCCCCACAGAACCGTGCTGGCCTGATCGGCTGTTCCCGATCTGCCCACCCGGTGTCCGTGTCCTACAGGGAGAACTGAGCTTAGAGGTCACACCCAGCTCTTCTGCCTTGAGAGGACTGCGGCCTGTCTCAGCCTATCCGTCCTACTTCTTTCACCCTTAGTTATCTGTGAGCTTGCTCCAGAATCCTGACTAGAGCACAAATCCATGTGCCTCGTCCTCACAGCAACCGCAGTCTGCTTCAGGCACCGCCCACCGTGTGAGCTTTACTCACATCTGAAGGCCTGAAGGACATTACTACCCATTTATGACTTATTTGCTCTCTCTCTCTCTCTTTCTCTCGCTCTTTCTCTCTCTTTCTCTCTCTCTCTCTCTCTCTCTCTCTCTCTCTCTGTGTGTGTGTGTGTGTGTGTGTGTGTGCATGTGTGTGTGTGTGTGTATGAACTGACTGTGAAGTTTGCCTATTCTGTTAAGTTGGATGGCCAGCGAGCCCCAGAAGGCTTCCTCATTGTTGTGATTCCAAGCTTTCTTGGCTTTACAAACTCAGTCATCCCCCCAACTCCAGGTATTTTTTATGACTGTTATTAAAATCATTCCATCATTATCTTAAGTTCTGAGGCCAGAGAAAGGAGATAAACAACCCAGAAACACAACCCCAGCCTTTCCTCTACCAAAACTCATGATATTAAACTGTAGGAGGTAAAGGGAAGGTTGCCTGAGAACACAGGGCCCAGAATCAGATGTTCTGGGTTCAGTTGCTACCCCGGTGCATGCCAGCCTTGTGAGCCTGTGAGCTGTGGCGGTGTGATGGGGCGTAATGACACCTGGCCAGCCAGGGTGAGGTTCCCAGCAGTGAGCACTCTTTAGACACAGCAGTTCATGGCTACTGCTTCTGTAACTGATTCTTCCATGTACGTGTTCACTGTTGTCATTGTTGTGACTGTTGCTCTTAAATACTGTCCCTCTCAAGAGCTCCAGTTTCTGTTATTGCAGTAAGTAAATACCCTGGTATCTGATCCTAATTTCTTAAAAGGAGATAGGTGTGAGCAAAGGTGCGGACACTGCAGAAGAGGAAGCCTGTGAGTCTGCCAGGGTGTTTGTGCAGCGGTGCACACAGAGGCCGCCCTCTCCTCACCACACCGATACCCAGTAAGGCATCATCCTTGCTAGAGAGCCACATGCTTCCTACCCTTGTTCATGGGACACTTGGGTCCTTCGTTCTCTTGCTTTCAGCTGCTGCATCTTTGTCAGTAGCCACAGGCCTGGCGGCTGGAAGAACATGCTATAGAATCAGAGCACTGACCTTTGTATTCCAACTATTGCTTGCTTATGATATCTGTGACAAATGACTTCATTTCTCTGAGCCTGTGTCTTTGTTTGCAAAGCATCTACCTCTGAGAGTTTGGGGATTAAATGCTAACTGTCTCGCTGATGGGTGTTCCTGAGACCAAAGGCACTGCAGAGGGATTGGCATGGACTCTTCGTGCCAGCCCTCGGACAGGCTTGCTCCCCAGTTGACCGCTGCTGTGCTGCTCAGGTACCAAAGCACTTTCTTGTCTCCTCAGCAGCAAAAGCACCCAGAACTCCTGGCCACTAGAATGTGGTGTTCTGCTGGCCTCCAGATCTCAGTCCTCACTCACAGCCTTTGCTCATTGACTCACTCAGAGGAACGTGGCCACTTACGCCTTCCTCTACCCGTGTTCTTACAGTTCTGCTTCTTACAGGAAATCCACATCTTCTGTCGACTGTTGGTGCTGGCTCTGGTGCTTTCCTTGTTCCTTTCCTCTGTCCCGGTGTCCATCACCACTCTCCACCTCCTCTGTTTCCTCCCCCCTTCCTCCTCTTAGCCAGAATACTTCTTCACATCGTGCCCCTTCCACCCACCTGTGCATTTTAATCTCAGCCCCTCCCACCCCAGCTCAGGGGACCTTCTCAGAAGTCCCCAGTGACCCTCCAGAACCGGCCAAGTTACACTGCCCTATGCTCAACAGTCCACAGAAAGTTCTGAAAATTTACTTCTGGTAACTTCTTCAGTGGTCAAACTGCCTCTCAGGATTTTCGTCTCTTTGAAAACTTATCTTGAATCTCTTTACCCAAATCCTGTGAAGACAGAAAACAGAAAAATGTTGAGCAAAGAGGGCATAGAAGAGTCTTCAGCCAGTTTCCAGACCCACAGTGCAGTGACTGAGTCAGCAGATACAAGGGTGTAGGTTCAGCAAATGCCATAGAAAACAATCACATGTCTTTCAAAATTCTGTAGAATAGCTGAGCACTTAAAATAGGGTAGGCATTGGACTGCACTGCCCCACTTTCATCTTTATCACTGATGGTGACAAAGGTGTGACTCTTCATTTAAAAGAGGCTGCTGGGAAAGCAGAAAAACACAGCAGAGAAGAAGCCAGGCCAGCACCAGCTGGGAAGGAACCGAAGGCGTGGTGGCAGGAAGTGCGCAGTCATCGAGCAGTGATAGGGCGTCTTCCTCTTACCTCACTGTCCAGCTAAGGTGGAGAGCATCAGGAGCCAGGGAAGAATAAAGCTATGCCAACAGGACTCAGCCATTAACCTTAAATCAGTTACACACCACCACTGCACCAAGTTCGTGTAAAACGTAGCATGTTTGTAAAGAGGAAAAGACCAAAGGCTGTTTTTGCAGCCTGAGCATTGGAGCTGGGAGAGACAGCACAAAGGCCTGCTGCTTTAATCCTTTTAAGAAACGATTCACTGCCTGTGCATTTGATCTTTAAATACTTTGCTTTAAAACAATCCACAGCAGAAAAGAGATCTTGGCCAAGCCGTCTGGAGCCCTCATTGAAAGTTTGCTTCCAGCTGGTAGCTGGTTGGGTGAAGTGTCCCTTCTTGTGGCAGTGTGGGTTTTGGCCTGCCAGGGACCATCACCAGCCGTGACCTGGAGAAATTCTAAAGGAGATGCAGACAACCCCGCTGTGGGGACTGGTCCCTCACTCCTACCTGGCTGCCCCGACTCTGTAAAGAGCCTATAGCATAGAAAGATGCTGCTGACCTTGGAATACCAAAGGCTCTTACTTACGGTCACTAGTATTCTTAGTAGTGGTGAGTGTTTTCAACATCTTTAATTTCCACTTCCACATATGTGCTGCTACTGGAACACTAGATGTGTAGCTGCTAAGCACTCCCAGGGACAAATGTGCTGAGACTCTGTGTGGAAAGAGCTGGGCTTGGCGGCAGAACTAGAAGATTTGACTGTGTTGCCACTGTGACTTCACGGTTGTGGAACCTTTTTGACCTGCTACCATGATTGCTTAGCTGTAAAAGGAATGGATCCAAAGTACAACATAGATGGTCTGGGATTCATAACTGGATTTTTTTTTTAGTGCAGAGCTGCAGAATAGGCTATTCTTGTATTTTCAACTCTTTTTTAAATAACTCCAATAATCAAAAGTCATAATTTGCCATAATGATGCTATAATTAAGTTGTGGCAAATGATAGCATTTGTAGATTTTATAACCAGAATTGATTTGTAAAATGAACACAGTCCCAGCAGTTTATGTTAACATAATTAAATGGAAATGTAATTCTAACTCCGTTTGCTTATTAAATTGAAAATTACTGGGTTATGAGCACTCTTACATTCCTGTCAAAATTGGTGTAAGTCTAGAATTACATGAAATATCCATTAAAATAAAGCATATTTAAGGTTCTTTTGCTGGTGGGAACAAATTCCTTAAAGCATACGCACGTGCTTCTGGGGAGGAGCCAGCTCACACCTCTTCTTCTCTCCACAGCCACTGGTTTAGCCCTGGGGCTAGGACAGAGCACGGCCAGGTAAGGGACCACCTCCTTCAGTGTCTGTCTCCTTTGGGATAGTAAGTCAGCATAGAGAGAGCAGTTTATTTTAAAAAGAGTTAATTGTGCTGGGGCTTAATATTGACCTCAGCATGCGTCCAAGATTCCTCCCACTGCCACTGTCCTGAGTCACACAGGTAGTCACACCCACTGTGGAATGGCTCACGTGTAGGACTTTACTAGGAAATACTGGGTGTGATTGTGCATGCCTGTGTAATCTAGTGGTTGGCACATTAAGATGGAAGGATCAGGAGTTTAGCATCCTCATCCATGTAGTGGGCTAGCCTATGTGGCTAGCCTGGTTGGCAGGAAAAATTGCCTCGAAAATCCAAGTCAGCAAGTAAATTAAATCCATGTAAGATCAGGTAGCACAGGTTGTTACTGCACTGAGAAGCAGGCAATGATTTCTTCTAAGATGTGACCTGTTTCAGGTGTATGTTTTAACCTAGCTGTTTGATGTTCATGGCTGTGCAGTGAGCAGTTGGGCTGGCAGGAACTAGGTGTTCTGCCTTGTTCTTGAGTCTATTAATTCTCCTTAAAACATGCTAATATTATTTAGAGTTAGATCGTGATAAATCGTAAAACTTACAGTTTAGTGTGTGACTCCTTGAGAGGGCTTTTGCTCTTTTGAATGATAGAGTTATGTTTTAGTCATGTGATCCATAAGGAAACCACTGTCTGAAAGTTCACCTAGCTTCTAGAGAGAAAGGTACCAATCCCTTCTCACTGTTTTAGTCATAATCTTTTTGACTAATTTTTAGTTTAATATTTAGTAATTTTTAGTAATTTAAGCCCTTTTGCTTAAACTTCAGTATGCATTCCACATTTTTGTCTTGACTCAGTAAGTTATTAATTAGTAAATGTAGGTAATGATTTAATTTGTGGTATTTAGGGTCTATAAGTAGACTCAAACACTTAATTCATTAATGCTGACCAGTATTCGTAGAGGAAGTACAGAGCTAGCTTCTTCCAGAATTTTGGTCTTCTTCATCTGTAAGGTTATGACCTTGGGGTGTGTGTGTGTGTGTGTGTGTGTGAGAGAGAGAGAGAGAGAGAGAGAGAGAGAGAGAGAGAGAGAGAGAGAGAGAGAGAGACAGAGACAGAGACAGAGACAGAGATTCTATTTCAAACATCAAACTGTTGACTCACTAAGCTCTGACAACGACACTGTAGTTCCCCCTGAGCAGGGCTTGTCTTGACAGGCAGGCCTTTTCTCTACTAGCCTATCACAGTTCTCTTGAGCATAACAGAAGTAGACATTATTCCTGAGGCCACAGAAGTACAAGAGCATTGAATTCCAAAGGACACACACACTAAGAGGACAGTTTGTTCACAGTATGAGTGCTGTGGAAGGACAGCGTCACCTGACTGGGTCCATCACCTAGCTGACTTGGTTTTGCCCCTCAGTGTGCCTCTGCGAGTGACGGCTGAGGCATGGGCCGCACAGCTCTGGGCGTCAAAATAATTTTCAGCAGTTACTTGAAGAGAGGCAGTGGAACCTGCGCAGCGAGGGCCGACCGGGTAGCTTGGTAGCAATAGGCACATGCATAGCACTGACATTGTGAAGCGTGATCGTTCCTGGATCCAACAGAGACCTCACTGTAGCACAGTAAACAGAAATCTAAGGCTCTTCACTGTTGAATGAATGACTTGCCATGCACTGCCCTTTATTCTTATTCCAGTGTAGCAGCATAGAGTCATGACAGTAGTGACGTAATTCCCCTCAAATCCTCACTCCACTCCTTCCTTCAGCTTCACGCTCTGTTCCTCGTGCACTGTCTTATGTGCGTTTGTGTGCTGTCTGGCATGCTTATGCTTCTGCCATGCTTAGATGCGTGCGCTCACACCCACATACATGTCAATGCTTCTGCATGTGTGTGTGTATATTTCTGGTGTGCACAAGGGTTTAGGTTCTGAGGCTTTTCTTCTGTGAACATCTAACAACTTGACATTTGAGTCACTGATCAGTTTAGATGTTACTCCATTCTCTCTCTAATATTGAAGACACTGAAAGGCCAAGACTGCAGAGGCTTGAAATGGCTTTTCAGATATTGAGGGGTTCCTGGCAGAGCTGTGTTAGCCGAGGTGTGTTTGACCCGACATACTTTGTCTGTAGCAACAGTACAAGAGGACTGTGCCTCTTCCTTTTCATGAGACTTAATAGTCTTGTGGAAACATGAAGAGCTCAGAAATCCCTTCTTCCCCTTTGGTATACATGGAAGCCATGCGCTACAAGTAACCCTCTTGTCCTTCTGGTTGGCTCCATCAGCCCTAAGCTCCTGAGCATCAGTTTTGCATGTTGACGTGGCACTGTCTTCATACAGCCATTGTGAAATGGACACCTGCACAGGGCTAGGTACGGAGTTATAGCTCCATTTGACTTAAGTCCCCCAGTCTGAAGGCCTGAAGGTAAGCTCTGGTCTTAGCCAGGATGACACGAGTCCTAACCCCTGAGGGACCTTCTGTGTGACACTGAGGAGCCCCACCATGCAGCCGCAGCTGCTCTCACCGTGAGCTTGCAGCCTATGCCTTTTCTCAGACACAGCACGCACTCATCCAAGCCTTCTCAGTGTTCTCAAACATTGAGCTCCATGCATTAACGTGCTCATGGCTTAGGCATTTAAATCTGTTTTATCTGAACTTCATTCAAAATTTATTGTTGACTTTGATTTGTGATTTTATTGGTAAACTTGAGATAACTTCATGATGGAGTCTATGTGTATTAATTGCATTATTGCAGTCTTTGTCTTTTTCACACCATACCCATCAAAACCATGAATTTTAGGCTAACACATTCTGATATGGATCTACTCAGAAGTAGAGCCAAGTTCAGAGTCAGCATCATCTCCTTTCTGCTGGACTCAAAACCTCCCAGATCAGGTTGGTACAGCCTGCCGTCAGGGTTGCAATTTCAAATCTCAGTTGTCATAGACTTTTCTTCATGAACTTTTAAAGTTTTTGAACTATTTTAATGCCATCCCCAGGAAAATAGTTCCAGTGACTTTAATCTTAAAATGAGAAAAGCCATGAATCTTAAGATAATGGAGGGGATTTTGTCATCTCACCTTATGTTGGTTTATATATAGACTTGAAGGTACTGGACTTAGAAATGACAAAGCAATTAATTTTTTTGTAGTTTCAGAACCAATTTAATGTTCATGGTATAAAGTGTTTCTAAATTGAAACGCTTTTAGATTAATGGACTTAAGATAAATGGTCACTATTTTCTATAAGTAGCAATAATGAGCTATGGTTTTAGCTGCATATCATATACCAGATCTCATACCCTACTTCATTCTCATTCATTCATTCATTCATTCATTCATTCAATAAATATCTACTGAGCACTGAAAATGTTCCAGAACAATCTAAGCCCTAGAGATGCAGATAAATTGAAACACTGAAGTAAAAAGCCACTGTGGACAAAGGCACGGTCCGTCTTCCAAAGGAAAGCTCAGTATGGCTGGGATCTGAGGAAGTAAGGAGATTAGACCAGGGATAGGAGGGAGCACAACAAGTTACGCGTGTAGAGAGGTAATCAAATTATGAAGGGCCATGATAGCCTGACACAAGACTTTGAATTTTATTTTACGTGTAATAAAACAAGATTCATTTAGGAAAGCTCATGTTGACTACAGCTCAGAATGGCCTGGATTAGAGCAAGGCCTCAGACAGGGAGAGCATCTAGGAGGCTGTGAAGTGAGAACACCGTGCCCTGGGCTGGGATGGTGATGATCTGGATAGAACTAAGTAGATCCTTCAGAAGAACTTAAGGAGCTAAGGCATGCTTGGATACTAGGGATGGAACGAAACTCTGGGCTATCAGACAGTGGCCAGATTAGCAGTCAGTTCTCTGTGATGGTGTGGAACTGTTGAGAATAGTTCCCCTTCATCAGAAGTTCCTGACTCTGTCTGTACAAACTGACAGCTGAGTTCTTAACTGTGACCACTTTCACACCTGCAGAGCTCAGGCTCCATTCTCTCCATAGGTCAGTGTCCCAGGTTCCTGTCTTACAGGTGGAGACTAGACCTTAGAAAAGTGAAGGACAGGCTCTGTCTGTCTGAGGGTGCAGGCTCTGTCTGAGGGTGCAGACTCTGTCTGTCTGAGGGTACAATCTCTGTCTGTCTCAGGGTGCAGGCTCTGTCTGTCTGAGGGTGCAGACTCTGTCTGTCTGAGGGTACAGTCTCTGTCTGTCTGAGGGTGCAGGCTCTGTCTGTCTGAGGTGCAGACTCTGTCTGTCTGAGGGTACAATCTCTGTCTGTCTGAGGGTGCAGTCTCTGTCTGTCTGAGGGTACAGTCTCTGTCTGAGGTTGCAGGCTCTGTCTGTCTGAGGGTGCAGGCTCTGTCTGTCTCAGGGTACAGTCTCTGTCTGTCTGAGGGTACAGTCTCTGTCTGTCTGAGGGTGCAGTCTCTGTCTCAGGGTACAGTCTCTGTCTGTCTGAGGGTGTAGGCTCTGTCTGTCTCAGGGTACAGTCTCTGTCTGTCTGAGGGTGCAGTCTCTGTCTGTCTGAGGGTACAGTCTCTGTCTGTCTGAGGGTGCAGTCTCTGTCTGTCTCAGGGTACAGTCTCTGTCTGGCTCAGGGTGCAGGCTCTGTCTGTCTGAGGGCACAGTCTCTGTCTGTCTGAGGGTGCAGTCTCTGTCTGTCTGAGGGTACAGTCTCTGTCTGTCTGAGGGTACAATCTCTGTCTGTCTGAGGGTACAGTCTCTGTCTGTCTGAGGGTGCAGTCTCTGTCTGTCTGAGGTGCAGACTCTGTCTGTCTCAGGGTACAGTCTCTGTCTGTCTGAGGGTACAGTCTCTGTCTGTCTGAGGGTGCAGTCTCTGTCTCAGGGTACAGTCTCTGTCTGTCTGAGGGTGTAGGCTCTGTCTGTCTCAGGGTACAGTCTCTGTCTGTCTGAGGGTGCAGTCTCTGTCTCTCTGAGGGTACAGTCTCTGTCTGTCTGAGGGTGCAGTCTCTGTCTGTCTGAGGGTACAATCTCTGTCTGTCTGAGGGTACAGTCTCTGTCTGTCTGAGGGTGCAGTCTCTGTCTGTCTGAGGGTGCAGGCTCTGTCTGTCTCAGGGTACAGTCTCTGTCTTTCTCAGGGTACAGTCTCTGTCTGTCTGAGGGTACAGTCTCTGTCTGTCTGAGGGTACAGTCTCTGTCTGTCTGAGGGTGCAGGCTCTGTCTGTCTCAGGGTGCAGGCTCTGTCTGTCTCAGGGTACAGTCTCTGTCTGTCTCAGGGTACAGTCTCTGTCTGTCTCAGGGTACAGTCTCTGTCTGAGGGTACAGTCTCTGTCTGTCTCAGGGTACAGTCTCTGGCTGTCTCAGGGTGCAGGCTCTGTCTGTCTCAGGGTACAGTCTCTGTCTGTCTGAGGGTGCAGTCTCTGTCTGTCTGAGGGTACAGTCTCTGTCTGAGGGTACAGTCTTTGTCTCAGGGTACAATCTTTGTCTATCTGAGGGTACAGTCTTTGTCTGTCTGAGGG
The DNA here is from genome assembly GCF_947179515.1 of Apodemus sylvaticus. NCBI lineage: Eukaryota > Metazoa > Chordata > Mammalia > Rodentia > Muridae > Apodemus > Apodemus sylvaticus. The sequence continues at coordinate 94,858,211 of NC_067483.1, forward strand.
TGCAGGCTCTGTCTGTCTGAGGGTGCAGACTCTGTCTGAGGGTACAATCTCTGTCTGTCTGGGGGTGCAGGCTCTGTCTGTTTGAGGGTGCAGACTCTGTCTATCTGAGAGTACAGTCTTTGTCTGTCTGAGGGTACAGTCTCTATCTGTCTGAGGGTACAGTCTGTCTCAGGGTACAGTCTTTGTCTATCTGAGGGTACAGTCTTTGTCTGTCTGAGGGTGCAGGCTCTGTCTGTCTGAGGGTGCAGACTCTGTCTGTCTGAGGGTACAATCTCTGTCTGTCTCAGGGTGCAGTCTCTGTCTGAGGGTGCAGTCTCTGTCTGTCTGAGGGTGCAGTCTCTGTCTCAGGGTACAGTCGCTGTCTGTCTGAGGGTACAATCTCTGTCTGTCTGAGGGTGCAGTCTCTGTCTGAGGGGACAGTCTCTGTCTGTCTGAGGGTGCAGGCTCTGTCTGTCTGAGGGTACAATCTCTGTCTGTCTGAGGGTACAGTCTCTATCTGTCTGAGGGTGCAGTCTCTGTCTGTCTGAGGGTACAGTCTGTCTGTCTGAGGGTACAGTCTGTCTGTCTGAGGGTACAGTCTCTGTCTGTCTGAGGTTGCAGGCTCTGTCTGTCTGAGGGTGCAGGCTCTGTCTGTCTGAGGGTGCAGGTTCTGTCTGTCTGAGGGTACAGTTTGTATTTGATGACCCTGTCACTGAAACAGATGACTGGAGAGTGTGCTGGAGCACAGATCTGTCACATGTCAGTCCTGTAAACCCTCCTCTGCTCAGGCTGATTTCTGGTATGCCGTGCATCTTCATAGTCATTATGGATAAAAGTAAATTAAGCTTTGAGTGACATAGTGAGAGTACTGGCTGAATGTTCCCACATCTATTTTATTTCCAGTTAATTAGAGTAAAGCAGACATGAAGGGACATGGATGTCTAGACATTTGGAGGATGTGCATATACACACACATATACATACGTACATGAATGCATACATACAAGTTAGTAGGTTTTAGAGACCGCTTTTGGTGTATTTTCTGCTATGTCAGGCTTAGGTACATAAGAAACAGTATCCTCTTTCATATCAGCCTTAGAACAATGACAGCCACGCCTAACAATGAAAGCCTTAGACACTGGTGGGTGTCAGTACTGTGGCTATAGAAGTAGGAGACACACCTAACTAAGCTCCATGCTCCAAGACATCAGTCACTGCAGCTGGTAAGGCTTCCATCCCTCCCTGGCATCGTTAGCAAACAGAGTGGCCAGGATGTTACGTGCCTGGGCATGCCAGTGCCCCTTCAATTACAAACTGTTTTCCTCATCGCAAAATAGTATAACGGAACTGTTTTTGTTTTCACACTTTGTCTTGACACTGTCTAGCATCAGCTTCTGAGAGATAACCGAGCGGAGAGAGGACACAAGAAAAACTGCTCCGGGAAAACAGCCAGCAGGTAAGGGTCCAGGATGCGCTCCATCCTACGGGCTCGGCGCCATTCTGGAAAACCTGGAAACCTTATAAATCATGTCGTGTTTATCAGAACCTACGTCAGGGTTCCCAGGGATGAATAAAATAAAAGATGCTATTTTGATTAAATTGTTTTAAAGTTGGTGAAATGTAAGGAAATACGGGTCCCCCCCCAAAAAAAATACATTTAGGTTATTTTTTATCTTAAGTTACCTAATAAGCCCGTGGGCACCCGTCCTCTTTCCTATTTCTGCTCTGTGGCACTATTTCCCTTGCACTCTCTGGGAGAGACAGGGTTGTTAATGCTGGGAGGTTGCGTGTCTGCAGACACGCACTTCTGTCATCTCGCTCTGCTCTCCTGGAACTGAGTCCACGCCCCACCCCTATCCCCACCCCTGCCACCATCTTCCTGTTTGTAGTAATTGCATTCCTTGCATCCATCATTTACGAACTGGAGAACCCTAAGTTCTCTATGTTTAAGACCCCCCCTCTTCCCTCCCTCTCTCCCTTTGTCTTTCTCTCTCTCTCACACATGCATGTATGACATGTCTGTTACAAGTACACAATTGTCTTATCTGCACACCTATACAACAAGCATGAATGCAAACGTAAACTGACTTCTCAGAGCACTGGGGGGCAATCATCTCAATATCGTAACCCAGGTCTTCTACACCTGTCACTTGTGTCTCGACATTTCTTCATGAGCATCATCTCATAATTATTCTTTGTCTTGATTAGGGACTGTGCTGGGTCTTCTGATCACTACTGTGAAAGTGCGGGGCTATTGGAAAAGTGAACATAAATACGAGGAGAGATTGAAGCTTACATTTTGTTCTCAATCTTTGTTAAATGCAACGTGAAAATCCTTCACCTTACAATTCATACATCATATTCTGCATTCCTCTCCTGGAGCCCATTTTCTTTTGTAGTATTTTAATATTATCTTGACTTTTCTTAACCCTTTTGGATGAGTGACTGCACTTGCCTTTTTCAACTTAGTGAAAAACATAAAGGTTAGAGAACAGAACTGTAATGTATTGAGTGAGCCATTGCATTGCGGGGCCATTTACTCCCAGCGTATCCCAAGCAAGCACAGAAGCACAAACTCACAGTGTGAGTCAAGGCTGAGGCACTCAAACCTCGACTGCTGCACACTCTTACAGTGTGTGGGGCATTGTTCACAGATGCTCTGGACACACAGCCAAGTGCTGTGAAGTTGCAGTTTGGGCCCGGGCACCTTGGGGAAATGTTAGGAATCTTTGTAGAGAGCTTTGCTCACATATTTACCAGTGCTATCAAGGGCATTCGGTGTGAGGCCTCTGCCTCCCTGCTCCAGGCTCCTGCGGCTCCCTTCCTCCCTCTGGCTCCTATTCTGTGCTCTTTACCTTGCTAAGGGTGACAGTAGTGTCCTCTCCCAGCTTGAGAAGGCGCTGTGCCTAGCAAACACCTGACAAATCCATATCCTAACAGATCCCGTCGCTCGCTGTCTGCCTTTGAGAGGGCCCCACACAGTAGTGCAGGGTGGCCTCAAACTCAGTGTTCCCTCTACCTCGGCATCTTTAACCTTGGAACGTGAGTCATGGAGCACCACCCTGGCGTCAGTCATTTCTGTAAGGAGATTTGTACTCTGTTCTGTGAGTTGTCCTGTGTCCCTACTCTTCGAAGTGCTGGACTTGTGGGTTTCTTAGCTTCCCTCAGTGCTTCAGGTATCCCTGTTGTTCTTACAGCAGCAGTGCTCATCATAATGTGTCATCCTGTCATATCCCAGTGGCCACTAATAAAATGACAACAGGCCGCATTAGTACCTACTGTAAATTAAATTATAGATTCACTGATCGTCAATATCGTTGATGGTGTTCCTCTAATGTGCCTGTCAGTTTGTTGCTTTCTGTTGTTTCTCTGTGCGCCCTACCACACCGCAGATGAGGCCCAGTGGTGGGTGAGGAAGCATTCCTCACAGCGGCCTCTCAGGCGCTCGTGACGAGTGCCCTACAGTGGTTGTAGCTCACCTTCCTCCAGTGTTCCTGCATTTTGCTTCTCTCTCCTTGATTCTTCTCATTCACGGTGACATAGGACCTGGGTTTTCCTTTGCAGCAGAAGGGTTACTTTGTCCTGGAGAAGCTAAGCTCCTGGGTGTGGTCTCCAGCTGCTCTCCTGCACTGGCGTCTTAGGTTCCATTCATTCTTCTACTGGCTTGATGTTCTCTGTCCATTTAATGAAGATCAGAGTTTTTGTGCCACTTGATTATTTTTACATATCTCAAAGTCTTTCAAAATATAAATAAAAACTCAGGAAAATGAAACTTTCAAAACAGTTGAAAAAAAGCACATTTAAATGTTACTTTTAGAACTTCTTATCACTTTCAGATTTTAATCATTAGCAGACGTGATGTTTGTTGATTCAGGTGTCTGTTGAAGTGAAAACAAAACTAAACCCTTGAGCATTGCGCCAAGGCTTTCGTGTTGATGTTTTGAGATAGGATCTCAGCAAGTGGCTGGATCTCTTTGGAACTTGGAGCCATCTTGTTTCAGCCTCCAAAGTTTCAGCGCTCAGCCTGTTTCAGAGCACGTAACCCCGGCCTGTTGACCAGTGAGGCAGAGCATGTTCATACTGCAGTAGGAAGCATAGACAAGAAGACATAGAAGAAGCAGCGTTCATTTTGAGCTGATTCCCCAGGCTCAGGAAAGATATCTGAGACAAATGGAGCCCCTGCCATCCCACACCTGAGGCACAGCTGAGGGATCCTAAGGGGCAGCCACCCCAGCTTACATACCTCAAGGACATGGTTCAGCCGGGTCAAAGTCTCGAGACATACCCTGTTTCCAGAGGATCGTCCAGCAAGTCTTTCCTCATCTAAGGAATTTCTGTTCCCAGTCCCTTCTGCAGTAATCTGCACAAGAGAGGGGCCTGTATCAGTGACAGCCAGTGGAGAAACGCCTACTATGTTACCATCCTACATCTTAGCACTTCTGTGGCGGGTTTGCTTCTTTAAAAATTACCTGTCTTCCCACTTCATCCCTTATTTAAAGTTCCAGTTAAGTATGTCCCCTATTCTGTAAAAACTTGTGTGTAGCATCAGAGAAAACCTCCAGTCTCACTCTCCCAGATTGAAAGCCACGTTCACAGGCATGCAGGGAGGCCTGAGCTCTGCCAGGTGCCATCCTGGGAAGGGTGCCTTCATGGCTTTACACCGACGCCTGGTGTCTTCTGCAGTGAGGGCCATATATCCGCCTGAGAGCTTGCGCCGACCCAGCTCAGTTAGTCCCACTGTATCTAGATGTTTCCCTTGGTTCCTGGAGAAGCGGTTTTTTTCCCCCTCTTTCTTAGAAAGTTTGGGTTTTGGCATGCACCTCTAAGAAGCACCTAGAAAAAAATATTTAATACATTAACTATTATTTGAAATCAAGTAAAAATTTTTTATTGCTGATAATATTTAATCTTTTAATCTCCATAATGTCTTTTCACTTTATTCCTAACAGTACATGTTCATTTAGTTTTCAGACCATGATTTGATAACCTTATATATTATGTTCTCTGATTTCTTACATGATCTATTCATAATAAAATGGAGAGAGTGATTCTTTGCTATCCCCTTACCCAGTTACTAAATTAAAATGAAAATATTAAAGAGAGGAGACAGTAGATCTCATTTGAGACACAGTGGACCATGTCATCCCCACCCATGTCCTATAGTTGCTTGTATCTGCCGCCCTCATCAGAGTAAGAAGGGGCTCCTGTCTGCCGCACTCCTGCCACGCCATGACACCTGTCACCCTGTGGCCGCAGATGGAACAGAATTACAGCTGCTCTTTATTCGATCTTCTAAAGCTCCAGAGATGTTTGGGGTGCCACATGCTCAGTCTCCCCAGACTGTGTGAGTCTTTGGGAAGGAACCTAATTTGCAACAGATACAAAACTATTTGTCATTTTCCAGCTTTGCCAAAAATAAATGAAAGTATTAATGACTACAGCTCTAAGCAGCTGTTAATAAATGGGAGAGGGCTGCTAGTGAGAGTCTATGTGAGGACGTGGAACCAACCATGTACAAGGGGTGTGCATGCGTGTGTGTGTGTGTGTGTGTGTGTGTGTGTGTGTGTGCATGCGCTGCATGCTTGTGTGTGCGCGTGTAACATTGCCTTTCATAGAAACATCCACAAACATTCCATATATCAGCAAAGCCAAATGGCACTCTCCCTATGTCCAAGGAGACATAGCCATCCTCTTAGAATATTAACATTTTAAACAGACCTGTCCTTGTCACACTGGAGTTGTGACTATTTAATGCTGTATTTTTAAAACAAGTTATGCTAGTTGGTTAGTTGACATTTTATATGTCCAGAGAGTGACTTGGGACCACCTTTAAATGCTGACTTTAAAATGTTATCGTCCTGTATAACCTTTCTTCCCAAATTGAAAACTAGGGAAGATTGTATTTGTTGTAAACAGGTTTGTTCAGCCCTTTGGAGAGACAACTCTCTCAAAGTGATTTCCATTCATTCTTATGTGTGCATGGCCAAACTAATAGAAAATAGTCACATGTTCACTTTAATTAGAATGTATGCATTCCATATTTGTTTAATTGGAATACATTTAATTATATATGTGTCCTAATTAAAAAGAGCATTTGAATAACTTCAAGGGCTAGAGATAGTTAGAGCAGAATAATTGGGAGCTTCCCACATACGAGACATAAAATGGCTTTTAAGGGGTTTAATTTTCCCATTCTACACTCTACGACCAAATGACTGTATTTTATAAAACCACACTGTGCACAAATTGCCCGTGCTCGTGGCTCCGTCCTTTGGCATCCTGAAATTCTAACCTTCCTTGCCAAGATTTTAAATGAATGACTGGAGAGGGTTATTTTAAGTTATGATTATACCAAATAAATTAGCCAATTTGAATGTTGAACTGTTGCGTGTTGGTTGGATCTGAGGGACCCACAGAGAACGAGCAAGCTTACCAACAGAACTGTGTTTTGTGTCCTTGTGTAGTAAATAAAACTCTAAAAATGCACTTCTGCTCAGTGGGGCTCTGATCACGTACTAACTTCTTTCTCCCACAGATGAACTAGATGTTTTCAGATGCCTAGACATGTGCACAGGCTCTGTCCCCAAGGATGGCTTTTGGATGTGGCTGTGGTCACTAATGATGGAAAATTGTTAGCGTGTGTGAGCTGTTTCTGTGACCCTTAACTGAAAGAAATTTATGGTGTGAAGTCCATCTCCTTAAGGACAGGTGTCTGTTTCACAGTTGGCACTCTCCAAATTGGCCCAGTGATTAAGTGGCCACCGGCACAGATGTAACCTTTAGCTCCCGGAGATAGGTCCCCTAGGAAATGATTAAGGTGAACCTGCAGAGCCGCATCACGGGGCTGTGCCACTCCTGCAGCTGAGTTGTCACTTCATTACAGCATGTGGGGACGCCGATGCAGCGTGCTCCTGGGCCAGGACACTGCCCCACACGGGCGCCAGCCCTGATTCTCTAATGGAGAGTCGCTGGGAAGGTGGCTGCTTGATAGCTTGTGTCTTTCCTACTTCAGAATAAACTGAAGTCAGCATGGAAGCCTTTGTCAGCAACTGTCTGGAGAGGTCAAGCGTGTGGACACGTTCACTACAGTACTCCCACCTACTGAACTCATCTGCCACGCTGAAAATCCCCGCCATTTGCAATACTGTCTTACATATGTGTGTGGAATCTAAATCAGATCAACTGGATCACAATAGAACAGCAATTAGCCATCAGTATAAATTTTAATGCCCATGTATCTGTAATTAAAATATTTTACTTAATAATATATAAAAATTCAAATATTAAGCACTTAATTATCACTTTAACCATTTTTCAATTATTAGATTAATACAAAATAAATTTAAAAGTAATATGAAACTTGTTTACATAGTTGTTGGTTTGCTCTTTAATCAAAGTTTTTTTATATCCAGTACTATCTTTTTTTCCGTCTACCTTTTCTCCTTGGGAACAAACACTTTTGTCATTCCATATTGATTTCCTTTGTGCATCAGGCTACAGATGGGAATTTACCTTTGTTTATTTCATATATTTCTGCTCAATTCCGACTCATGCCCAATTATATTACAGTAAATTAACATAATTCAACAGATGTTGATATTTAAATGTTTTCTGGCATTCAAATCTTGGGCAGCTGTATTAGAGCCTGGGGAAAAGGCAAACATTTAGAGTTAGATGCTGAACATATGCTTAAATTACTAATTAGAAAGATGGAAGGAAAACTATTCATTCTCCTTCCTAAGGACAATGAACCTCAGATAAAGATTTTTGTAATTTTTTTACAGCAGGTTCTAGTATCACACTCTCCTGCACTGGAAGACACAGAGCTATTAGCTGGATTTAAACTTAGTCCTTAAGAATTATGAATGGTCTGGTTCACTGAGCCCAGGAGGGACTGTAGTGACTCCATATTAGCAAACTTATAAGATACAGTGGTGCTTGTGGGGAAAGCAATTTCAGTGTGTTACTGTGAAAAAGGTTTGTGTAGAGAAATGCTAAGAAAAGCTGGAGCTCATGTCTGCCAGGTGGCTAGCTCTGGCTCTTAGCTAGGTGTTGGTGTGGGAGGGGGGCCAGGCAGGCAGGAGGCGACCAGGGAAGTACAAGCACCCACCACGAGAGAACATGTACAACAGCTTTTGCCCTCAGAAACATGTAAATGAAAGCTTCACTGAAATCCCCTGCCCTCCAGTCAGAATGGCTGTCAGGAAGAAGACAGGTGGCAGCAAATGCTGGTGGAGAGGAGCCGCTAGTACATTGTCGCATGTGCCTTAAAAGTCACAGTGATTCCTTAGCAAGTGTACATGCGCGTGCACGTGTGTCTTCTCACCAGCTGCAGATCCTGTCTGCTAGGCAGCAAGTGAGTGAAGATGCCGGCTCACTTCTACGACGCGGGCTTTCTTTTCATAGGCACAGGCTCCCTTTATAAACCCAGGGTTTCCTAGGCATTTCCATACATGCGTATTCCCCTGTTGCCTCTTGCTGGCTGCTCTGCTCCTTCCAGATGACCTTGCTCCTACTTTGCTGTTTTTTTAAATATAGCTTCCACATATGGGACTAGATTGTGCTATTTGCACTTTGAGTGCTCCTGCTCTATGGGGCGTTCCTAGTTCTGTTGTCCTGTATTTCTGTCCTTTTACTCTGTACTACAGCCCCGCTTCTCTCACTCCTCTGGTGGATAGAGAGGCTGCTGCTATTGTCTAGCTTTTGTGGATAACACTGCAGTGTGTGTGTGTGTGTGTGTGTGTGTACATATATACATATCTCCTGGGGTGTCATGACTTGGGTTCCTTTGTGTATGTGCCCAGGAGTAGTATCTATGTTTAGTTTTTTGACGAATTTATGCTAATCTCTATTTCCACCCAGCTAGGGTCCTCTCCTCCATCCTCACCAGCCTCTGCTGCCATGGGTTTCTTCCTGACAACCATTCTGACAGGAGTAAGCTGAGGGTTCAGTGAAGGTTCCATTTACATGTTTCTGCTGGCTGAAGATGGTGACCGCGTCGTCATGTGGTGGTTATTTGTACTTGCAAGGTTTTCCAGTCCACTTACTGATCAGATTATTTGGCAGCTTCTGACCAAGTCATAGTAACACCATCATGTTGACTTAACAGTAAAGTAACTCCTTAGCACCTGTGATTATACATCCCAGTCACACATTACTCTGCTGATTTTATTCTTTAATGCCTTTAATTTCCTTACACTTAACGAATTCTCCTTCCATACATACCCTGTTTTCTTAAATTTGTTGTTCTTGAAGACATCAGATTGGACCCAAAACTGACAAGGTCTTGGAAAGGGCTCGGTTATTCTTGTGTCTTGCCTTTTGGCATGAACCCAGTAAGTAAAGTCCGAATACACAAAAGGAATCAAGATGGGGGTCATTGAATAGCCCCACACACCTGGGAGGAGCCTGCCTTGTTTTCCCACTGCCCCCATTAGGTGAGCTCCTCTGCCCTCTCTGCCCTTGTAACTGGCATTTAGACCTAGTAAGCCAGGCTTCAGGTTCCTGTTGTGGCATTCTGTTTGACAAAAGGACATGTGTGTGATGTCATCCACTCAGCTCTGTATGCGATGCATTGACGGTGCTGGCGCTGCCACTCGTCCATGAGAAGTGGCAAATGGGGACAGTTCTCTTGGTTTGTTTTGGTTTGCCCATCCGGATTACTTCTTTGAAGAATTCTTCTTCTCTGACCTCTTGAATACTGTGTGGTATAGAAGAGGCAGGCTTGATTCTGGCCTTTCTCTCAGTTTGCAGAGCAGAGTTTGTTTTTTTAGAGACATCAGCATGTGTCTGTCCATCAGATACTGTCCTAATGGTTGCTGAGTTGGCCGGCTTGAGGCAGTGATTCCACTGCCTCCAGAGTGTTCCTTTACCACAAGCTTTGCAGTTTCCACATGGAAACCATTTAGATTGCCAGGGCATAATTTTGTGATGGGGTCTTTTCTGGAAACCAATTAGGATTTCTCTTTTCTTCACTTTTCATTTGTTCCTAGTAGAAAGCGTAGTTCATACTGATAGTTCTAGCTCAGATTCAGAACATCATTCTGTGGGCTTTCCTTTGTCAGTTTTAGTATGTCTGGTTTTGAACAGCATTAAAGATATTCCATCTCAAGGACTTGGAAGTATTCTTTTATCTGACATACCAACCAGCAGTCTCAAAACCACGCCACCACTGTGCCTGCCAGCCTTATGAGATTTGCTTTCTTATCCTATCCATTTTCCAGAGAAGGAAAGCTGGGTGCTAGAGTGTTGAGCATTGCCTAAGACAACAGAGAGGCAAGAATCGAACTTGGCTCCTTGGCTCTCTGGGCTCACAATCCTAAACACTGGACAGACTGGGGAAGATGGATAAGTGAATGCAGAAATGACCAAATGTTTCCTCCCTTGAGAAAGAAGCCCTCCTTTTTTGTTAATCTTTGCTAGGGTCTTCTTGTATAGCGCAGACTGAGACCCTGTATCCTCAGCCCTCTGAGTGCTAGGAGTGCAGGCACGTGCCATCACGTCTGACTTCTCATAGGACCTGAAAGACTGAGGTTGATGGTGTATTTGAATTGTCCTTGCTGTAAACCTAGCCCTGAGCAGCAGACCTTCCGGTTATCTCCCCCCCCCCCCTCCCAGTTACCTATGAAGAAAAGGGAAAAGGGTTGAACAGTTTTCCTAAGCCAGTGGTGGGTAATTTATCAGATCGTGTTTCTAATCCCTGTGAAGTCAGTTATCTTGAGCTGGGGACGCAGCTCTATTGTAGCACGTGCTTATGATGTGCAAGGCCTTGGGTTCAGTTCCCCCCACGGTGTGTGTGGTGGGGGTAGGGGGTATGGGAGACGGTCCCTGGCAGTTAACCTGCCTGCTTCCTAACACCTTACATCTTGTTTTTATGGAAACCTGCTTAGTCTTCTACATTAACATCTCAACGACCATTGCCATCTGTGTCCTAAACATGTAAGCATTCCAAAATTACAACTCTTTGGATAGCTGATCATCTACCATGTAATATCTGAGATTAGAAAAAATGCAGCTCTGTATGTCTGCCAGAAGTAGTAGAGACAGGAGTAAAGAAAAAAGGTTTGTATTTGAAAATGTTTCTTGCAGCAAGTGTTTTGCTTCATAAGCATTGGAAATAAGGCTTTTAAATACAGTGAGAAACTGACCTGGATTAGAGAATTAGAAAGGAAATGGATTCAAATATTTCAGTGTCAAAACAAGTCCCGGGAGTAAACTGACGTGCTCTAGTGCATTGAGTTTGAAGACTAAAAGTGTTCTGTCCACAGACCTCCACTCAGATGCAGGAGTATTCAGAAATGGCAGCACTGTATAGGGTGCAAGTGTATTCTAAGCGCTGCTGAAGTGAACGCACAGCATTATACCCCATAGCCTAAGACACTCGCCAAAGAAACCTAATATGTTTCTGTTTCTGTCAGGAAGGACTTACAGTTAGTGAAATTAGAATCAATAAAAGTATAAATGGCTTATAAGAGAAAACTTTTGTAAGCTCTGGACATGCCTAGTTAAATTTCATTCAATTACTATTTTATAAGCATATAATATTAGCAAGGATGCACTTGATGAGGGAAATATTTTTCAGTAAATCAGTTGTGGTCCCCACTGCCTTCATGGCCTATAGTTTGCAGAACGTTAACCCGTGCCTTGATAACTGTCGCTTAAAGTAGAAGACACTTCTCTAAAGAATGAGCAATCTCTGCAGCAGGAACCCAGGTCAGTTGGTTCCAGTAGACTCTCACTAGTAAGCACTTTAGTCAAGATTCAGCCAAGTTTGTTTTCAGGAGGTAGTATGAAGAGACAAAAGCAACGATCTGGTTATGTTCTCACAAGTTTCCAACATTCTATTGCTTATTCAAACAGTGTCAGTATGAGGATAAAAGGCTGCCCTGTTGGCCTTTGCTTTTTTACTTATTTGGCAAGTGCACTTTCGACAGCAGCAACATGACTGTCACTCCTCTGAGTGGCCACAGTCACTGGACAGGGCATAAAACCAAAGCAGTGCTCAGTCTGAAGCCAGGGTATCACAACCCAGTCATGCAGGGAAGTTACAGAGGAGACTTTGGAGAAGGCAGCCTGTCTCACTCTGCATTTTGGCTAGCATCTAATACATGTTGAAGATTTGTTAATTATTAAATGCATTCCAGTGAATTGAAATAATAGTTGGAGAAATACTTCTTTACAATTCCTGTTTCATTGCAGTGTTGAGGGTGCATGAGGGTTTGATTTCACTGATGGCAGCTGCTTAGGTTCTGAGAGTTAGGCATGGCCGTCAGCCTGGAGCGGTTTCCCACAGTCAGCTGACAGATCCTTCCGATCTGAAAACAACTGCCGTTGCTGCTAAGTAGTGACAGACATCCACACTGATGGAGATATAGAGGGAAAGAATCTGGAGGGACGTGGGCTCAGAACACTTCAGAGAAGAGGAAAATGGCTGTCATGTCCCTGAGTGAACTGTGAGCCAGAAAAAAGCCAACTCTCCGAGGGATAGGGATTTGGGGAGTAAATAAACTGTTTCTGCTCTAAGGTTAACACTAACACATGACCTTGGTAGCTAGCAGAGGTTCTGTAGGACCCAGACAGGTATGGAGCATGTTCTGCATGGTAGTCCCTGTAGGTGCAGGTGGCTGCCCCCTGCCAGATGTGAGTGTGTTCACCAGCAGTGTGTTCACCTCTCAGACCCTCCAGTACTCCCTCCCAGAGTTGCTCAGCATAAGAGTCAACAAAAGTAAGAATGCTCTCACGTGAGGCATGACACCTCTGCGGTCCACATGAGCTATGACACCATGCAGATACCTCCGGTTGTCACAGGTATTCATCGCCAAGCCAGGCTCTTCATAATGTACAGAATACACCACACCAGAAAGTATGACATGTCAATGGTATGGAAAGAGAAAACCCATGATAATGAGCTCACCTAAGAATGCCAGTAGATTTCAGACCCAATGACTTGTAAGCTTTTAAGTCTGATATAAAAATGGGTGCTTTGTCCTAATGTGCTATTATATGGGTAAAGCAAACAGAACCAACTGCTAAAGAAGAAAGTCTTTTCTGTTTACCAGGAAACAACAACAACAACAGTATAATTGTTATTTTAAATGACTTCTTTCCTTATGACATATTGATACGGTGCATGTGTGATAGGTGACTGCTTCACATGCTCGTGCATCTGTTTAGGAGCTGCTCCTGGGGCCGCCTCCATGTGGCTGTGTGGCCGCAGGCTTTATTTTCCCTTGTGCGTGTGAACCTGGATAAATTATGTTTCCTGTTCTGGAGGCTTCTTACCTGCAAAGTGGACACAGTAGCATGTTAAAAGCAATGAGTGTCACTGTGTAGATGATCTGTGCCACATGTTATACACAGGAATGTCTAAAATCTTCCGCCAAACTATTTAAAGTCCATACTGGTCGACACAATTTCTGAATGTACAGAAACAAAGCCAAAGAGAAGTGACGTGGCATACGGAAGATTGTTGAGCATCCTCCACCAGCACTGACGAGCACGGTGGCTGGGGTCTTCTGCACACATATAGCAGGTAGTCTGAAATAGGAGCCAGACAGGGACCGGCCAGTGGACCATGGTGACTGAGGTCATCCCAGCCTCTATAACAGGAAGTTTAAAAGCCTTTGACACAGATTCACTCTCTTCCCAGACAGACCACACTTATCAATACCATTGGGTTTTTTTTGGTTGGTTGGTTGGTTGGTTGGTTGGTTGGTTGGTTGGTTGTTGGTTGGTTGGTTGGTTGGTTTTTCATGTAAGTATCATATGTCTTCTTAGGGGTTTGTTGCAAAAAAACATCCAGTAATAAAAAGAAGAAAAATCCCCATGAAATGCCAGCACACAAAAACAGTCACCTGCACATGTGTGGGTTTTCTCGTTTGTGTGTATTAGTTTCGGGTCTGTTGAAGAGAAGTTAAACAGGTGTTGCTCTCAAAAGTGAATAAAGCAGTCCCTGTTGGACTACAGTATATGTTGATATTTGGAGGGCATTTTGTCCAAACTTTATATTTTATTTTTCATTATAATCATACCATAAAAGGACCTGTATGTATGAGATATTGAAAAACTTATGTAGAAGTCGTTTCTTGAGCCCGTCTTCCTGTAGCTCAGCCTGACCTGGAAGTGACCCTGTGGCTGGCCTTTGACTTTCTGCAGTCCTCCTGCCTCAGCCTCTGGAGTGCCGAGCAGGTGTGAGCCCCCATGCACAGCTAAGTGTGCTGTAGATGGCCAGTGTCAGTCCCTGCTCCCCGTATTCAGGAAAGGCCGGATGTGCCCTGGGGTGAGTAGGCGCTGTTGCATGGACATCTCACACTTGGTTCCGAAGGGAAGGTGCTTGGCCATGGTGAGCACAGTAAGCTGGCTCCCACAGATCAGACAGGCCTGTCAGTAGCAGCTGAGAGGAGCTGTGTGCTGGCAGGGAGAGCGCGTGTCCAGGGCAGAGCTCTGGACAATGAATGCACTGGGAGAAGCTGCCACAGGCATCTTAGAAAGAACCCCTGTGGCAGCTCCTGGGTTTGGTCCCAAACATGAACACCTGGGAAGATGCTGGCAGTAGCCTGTTTCTGAGGGAACTAAGATGTGGGAAGAGTCTCAGTGAGGTGATAACGCCAAGGACAGCTGAGGCCAATCACTGTGGCCAGGTGCCCACTTCAGGACACCAACCTAAAACGCAACACATTCAAGGAGGCTTGGTGTGGGGCGAGGCAGAATGTGAAGCCAAGTGATAACGTTTGAGAGACAGAGCATCAGAGCCGAGACTAACAATTCCAAATGGAGACTTGCTCTTCGTGTCCTGGGAGAACTGACACAGAAGAGGCTCAGTAGATCAAGGGCTTGCACACCATCATGAGGACAAGAACTTGGACTCCTCGGCACTCACATATAAACCAGGTCTATAATCCTAGCTCTTGGGAGGTGGAGACAGGACATTGATCCCTAAAGCAAGCTGCCTCGCCAGACTGAATTGGCAGATCGAGTGAGCCTGACTTGGGGGAGAGCATTTGAGGGGGACACCAACCTCTGAACTGTACATGCACGTGTGTGCACACATACACAGCCGTGCAAGTACACATGAGGATGGAGGCGTGCCTTAAAAGAAAACACTGGAAAAGAAGGATTTGAGTCCTTGTCCTATTAAAATATTGCTTAAAAGTCCCTCATACTGTGTGCATGGGAGCCAGAAGGAGCAGGGCTAATCTGTGGAGACATGCTGACAGTGGAGGGGGAGGGGCCATGGGGTCTAGAGAGGGATGGTCACATGGGCTGTGGGTCACAGTGCTGTCTGTCCCTCTGCCACCCGGGCGCTCCTCTGGTGACACCACAGACCCTGCTCACTTCCGTGCAGCTGATGCCCTGTCCAGGCATATATTGTCCCAGCTGACAGTGAGCGTTCTTGCCAAATGCTAGGGCTGTGGTCACATCTGCTTGTCTTCTCTCTGTAACTTGTCCCCAGCCTTGGGAACACATTGTATCCAGGGGGCAGCTTTTACAAGGCCTGATGCTCTGAAAAGCCTCTCTTTGTAAATGCATGCATTGAAAAGACAAGTTTCTGTTGTCTTGCTTGTAGTATTATTGTGTTTGACATGGCCTGCCTCGTGCTGTCAGCCCCTGTCAAGGCCACACTCTCCTCTCCGGCAAGGCGCTCCTCTGTGGGGTTGGTCATCCTGTCTTGTTCTGGGTGGTTTGTTGTTATTGTTGATGATGGTGATTACTTTTTCTTCCCTTCAGATGATAAAATGTTCAGTTTCCTACGCTGAAACCATCTGAGAGGCTGGCAGGCAGTAAACAATAGGGAAAGTCAGACTCAGTTTATTTAAACAGCAAAACAAAAGGCCCCAGGACTATGGTTTTCTTGTGCTTAGGAGACTGCTGTGTTCGAAGCCTCATTTCCAGTTGTTTTTTCAACAGGGAAATCCCAGCAGACTTGCTCCTTTGTCTGCTGAGATGGCTGGAGAGTCTACACTGCAGCGCAGACTCGTGCCTGGCTCCCAGATGACTTGAGATGCTGAGCAGAACCTTGATCCTCCCTGCGCCTCCTTCTCTTCCAGGCAGTCTGCAGCTGGCACAGACTCACCACGCTCGTCACTGGCAATTTTTAGACAGGGCCTTACGAAAGGATAATGTACTCTTGTCGCTTTAGCAGTGTTGATAGGATATTGTATTGCATTGCCCCAGTGCGTCTCCCTCCTCCAAAAGGAATTAGCTCTCAGCGCAGTGCTGTGCAAAGACAAACAGCTCAAGGAGAGGAAAGACACAAGGCTGCCTTTGAGACATTCATTGATTTTTACATTTAAATCATAACTGCTGTGTTTCACATTAGCCATGACACTGGAATAACAGACCAAGCTGTTTGTAGCTGTGCCACCACCCATGTCTGAAATGAGGTAGAAGAGGGGCGCCAGCCTCTGATCAGCGTGTGTTCCTGCTGATCCGCAGCCCAGATCTTAGGTTCCCAGGCCCATTGCTGCCAGCTGTAGCCTCTTGTCCAGTTTTCCCCCACTGTGCCTGGACTGGGTGACAGGATTGCTGAGTAAAGATGACAATCTCTGTAAAGATTCTCAAAAGTTTTAGAAGACGGCAGAATTCTTGAAGCCTGTCTCCCACAATCTTTAAAGTGGGCCTTGCTAATAAATTTTGAATAGTGTGAAAAATGAAGTTTTAAAGAAGAAATTGACCAATTTAAGTGCTTGGGTTATGAACAACTATTTCAAGAGCAGTGTTAGGTAGAAGCCAGCAGTGCTAGAGTCAGGGTGTGAGCTCAGGGGCAACGTGATTGCTGCGCGTGAGTGAGGGACTGGGTTCCCAGGGAAGAACTGGGGCATGATGGCTCAGGTCTAAGCCAGGGCCTGGAACAGAAGATGGCTTCCCTGCCCTCACTGACCCTAGTCTATCTAAACTCCAGGCTCACGGAGAAACTGACTACAGAATAAAGTGGAGAATGCTCAGGACACCAGACATTGGCTGTTGGTTCCTCACATACGCACAGGCACACACATACACACACACACACACACACACACACACACACACACGTACAAACCTATGCATATCAGACACACACAAACACACACCAGGGACACACACAGAGAAAAAAAGTAATAATAAAACCATTTTCTTGTTTTCAGAATGGTCTCTTCCTCTCTTTTTTAGGTGTTCCTGTACTGTAGCTGAGTTTTTCTGGTGTAGGCTCTAGAGAAGGTAAACCTGATTCTAAGCTGTGGCAATGAAATATGTGACAGCAGAACCAGGGGAGGAGCTCAGTCAGTGAAGTGGGTTCACATGTAAGGACATGGCTTTAACCATTCAGACAAAAGAGCAGGGCCTGGCAGCCCACGCCTGTGATCCTGGGGCTGCAGAGGCTGAGGCACACTTGTGGGTGCCTGGCTACATCAGTGGACCCCAGGCCAGTAGCCTAAGGAACTTTACCTGAGGTGGATTTCTGGCCTCTACACATGGACACACACACATACCTGTGCACACAAGTGATGGGGGGGGTGAATTTTTTATTTTATTTTTTTTTTTACCAAAAGGTAAGATCATGACTGTCATGAGAATAAAAATAGAAGTGTTGGGATTTATTGAGGGGATAAAGCACCTGTTATTGGGGTTGTGAAGGAAGAGCCAGGCAGGTTCAAATGGAGGAGCTCTGGTTTGCAAGTGAGCTTGAACCTGGCCTCCCATGGCCAGCCGCTGGGCCTTCAAGACCTTCACTTTGCCTTTCTGTAAGCAGGGGCTGCTGCTTCTTCCTTCTGTTCTTTGTGCTTGAGAGTCATAGGATTGTCCCAGTGCAATCCGATGGCTTAAAGAGGCATACTTTTAAGGTATACTTTTTTCATTGAAGAAAGAAATCCTACAGGGTGTGTGTGTGTGTGTGTGTGTGTGTGTGTGTGTGTGTGTGTGTGATCTCTACTAGTATTTACTAGTATTTAAAAGAGCTGTCTTTGCTACCACCACTGCTAATTATTTTGATGATTTTCGACATCATCTTCCTGTTCAGACAGAAATTATTATCCTCGTGGTAGGCGCTGACTGCCCCTATTCCTTCTGGCTCCATTGCTCCCTGTCCTCTCATGGCCTATTCTCCTCAGAAGCACATGCTGAGTTCACAGTGCACACTCGCAAATGCTTGCCGAAATAATTTTGTGCAAAAAGTAAAGATCTCTGTGGTTTCCTTGCAATGATTACAGTGTTTATGTGGTTTGTAAACATGATCATAATCATTTATTTATCTTGAGATCATGAGGCAATATTCCCCTCTCTGATCCAATAACTGTGTTAGAGTTTTGTGTGACAATAACCATTTGGGAGCAAAGCAAAGCAAAGCAAAATTATTTGTTAACTCTCTAATTTTTTTAAATAGAAATTTAGTCTGTAAAAATGGACTAACTAGGAAAGGAAAACTAATAGATCCTCTCACTTATTAGGCTACACCGTAGGTTCCGTGCAGTTTGTTCCTCCCTGCTATAGTTTGTAACTCACTCAGTGTGTTTGGAGTAGTTTGTTCAACTGCATACTGTTAGCCCAGCAAAGTTTTTCATTAAAGTCAAACATAAACATATATATGTAGTATAAATATATACCACTGCTTTTATATCACTTTACATTTCTGAAATGTTGGGCTGTTTTGAATTTGGATTCTTTTAACCTCATGATGCTCTGTAAGAGTAAACAAGCATGTGCTTTACATTATTTCTGCCCCTTGTTCTTCAGTCCCTATCCCAATCTTGTATCCAGGGTTATGGTCCTGGGAATGAGCGCAGAAACTTTCTGTGGCTTGTAAAGTCTGAAGATTTTCTTTCTTTGCATTTACCTTTTTAAGTTCTAATTGAGCCACTATTTGGGGGAGGGGGGTGTCGAGACAGGGTTTCTATGTAGCTATGTAGCCCTGGCTGTCCTGGAACTCACTCTGTAGACCAGGCTGGCCTCAAACTCAGAAATCCATCTTCCTCTGCCTCCTGAGTGCTGGGATTAAAGGCGTGTACCACCACTGCCCGGCAAGCCACTATTTCTATAACACTTTTTTTGTCTAGAAGACTAGAGTTAGGCAGAATTCGGTAATTGTAACTGGCTAACTGGTTCCAAAATTGACAAGGCTCGCCTTGGGTTCTTGGGTATTGTGTTCTATGTGTCTGTAACCTGGGTCATGTGAAGCTATTTAATAGAAGCAGCTGGGCATCTATGCATTCAACATGTTCTCTCCTCCTGACGAGTAAATAATTAAACCATTCTAATTGTGTGAGTTATAAGACAGCATCACCATTTCCTTCCATCTATTTAAAATGTTTTCAAAGAATTCACTGCTGCATAATATCCTAAAAGAAATTGATCATACTTTTCCTGTAATAAATGTCGTCCTGACAGTAAAGCATTAGCAACCAATTGATAACCTAGCAACAATATTGTGATCTCTTTAGATAATTAATCTTCGCTATTTTCCTGTCAGAAGCAACAGTGCTTGATTTTATGTTGAGCCAGAAAGATTGCCAGTTTTGAAAATTAAAAAGCATTCCTTTTATATTATTCATCCCAGTAACAATTTATGATGGTGCATTTAGCTGCTGAACGCTTGTCAACAAACGTAATTATGTTTCGATATAAACAAGATTGGTGGTTTTACTGTGCAGCTCCATCTTTGGTGAGAATGTTTTGATTTAGGTTCAGATTACACAAGCTGTGTACTGATGTGTCATCCCCTCCTTTGTTGATAGTTTTTGTTTTTTCTGATAATTACTTGTAGGCAAACAAGCTTGCATTTAGGATCCTTGTGCACAGGAGATGTCAAAAGGAGAAGAAAAGCTGCCCCGTTGCCCGGACCCGCTGCAGCAGGTAAAACAGAAGGGGTTGGAGTGGGGCACCAGCGGGAGCACATAAATCACCACAGACAAACACCGGCGATTCGAGATCGCTCTCCTGCAAGGGAGGCATCGCTGCAAGAAGCCATAAGGCAGATAGATCATTTGCCTTTACATTAGGATGCATAGCCTGTATAGGATGTTGATCGTATGGACCTGGCAAGCAGCTAATCAATGAGACACATGCTGTATACCCACTCAGACGGGTGGGATGCGCAAAGATACAGAAATCTCCACAGCTGTGGATTTGGCGGGCTTGAAGAGATTTTCAGACTCGCTGGGGAAATGGCATAAACAGACCTGAGTCTGTGATTCCTAGGTCTGAGGGTGGGTAGAGGATAGCCGCCGCGTGACTGCTGAGGCTGGCCTTTCCATGGTAATGCCCTTCGCAACCTGTGCGTGCACATATTCTGAGGAACTGTGAAGACCTCCTTTGGCAGTTGTCCATACCTTCCCACCCTCTACCCACCATCTCTTCCTTTCTGAAATCACCTGCCTACCCTTCTAGACAGAAGCTGGGGCTGGACTATGACACATGTTGTTGGTACAGTTCAGTACTATACATGTGGGCTCGGCAGCCATGTTCTGATTAGAATTTTCGCACATACAATGTGAGTAAACTTACAGGAGATTATGAAAATATTTGTCCTTTTGTCATGAATCGATGATGCCCGGGTATCCCTGAGAAAGGTCAGAGACAAAGGTAAAGAGGCCATCTGTCACAAACGCCGTGTGGTTATCCAAAGGATCATGTCCCAAAAGAAGAAAGGACCGCCAGGAAGGGAGGGGCAGTGTTAGGAGAGCAGGTCACATCAAAATACATTGTATGCAATTATAAAGATGTTACGGAAAAACCCATTATCTTATATAATTAACACACACTAAGATAAAATGAATGAAAAAAAGACCTCTCGCATATACTGATTTCAACCCAATTGTGTGTCTGAAATTTATAGAAGATACATCCAGCTATCAATATGAAGAAATTTAGAATGTTCATGAAATCCTTGTAAAATATAGTATCTATCCATAAGAAGATGAAGGCACATTTTACGTCTAATAGATATGATAAGTTCTTCCAGTCTCTAGTCCAGGACAGGATTCCTCAACATCCCTGTTCCCGGTGAGTGGTCCCCTGACCTCTGACCTCAGTGGGAAGTTAAGGAAGGAGAGGTCCTGGAGATATTGCTAATGGTCCTGTGCGGCCCCAGAAACAAAGCAGATGACCCAGACCACACGGCACTGTGTGGAATGGAAGAGCAGTGCATGAGGAAGGGTCACATAGCTCTACTTAGTACAGAGAGTACTTCAAGTCTGTTGACAGCCTTTTAAGGTTTGCAATTATCATTTTACTACTAGATTTTAGCTTATGAAAAAAAGTTCATGGTTATTTAATGTGAGTTGTTGTGTGTGTTGTTGTTATTTAATGTGTGTTGGTTTGGGTTGGGTTTTGGGGTTACTCAGAATGCTAAGTCACTCATTTTAAGTGTATTTTTAAACCTGTGTGCAGTAGTCCCTTCAAGGAAGAACACATGCAGGCAGCTGGGGGAAGTCCTTGATCTCAGCTTGCTCCTTCCCGCACCGATGACACAGCCTGAGTAAAGGCGCTTATCTAGATACTGTCAGAGAGGCCATGGCAGAAATGCACCTGGATTATGCTGTTAGGCGTGGGTCATCACCTTGTCCATGAAAATTGTTGTTTTCAAATTCTAGAATAGAGTTAGTCACAGAATACAGTCTGTTAACATCTGTAAATTTCCCAGGCTGTACTGGCCTATAGAATTCCTCTTGAAAGAATATTCTTGGGGCTAAAAACATGGCTCAGTAGGTGACAATTTTTGCTGTGGAGATACAAGGACCTGAGTTCAGATACCCAGCAGCCACTTGTGAAGCTAGACACTGCCCAGAGTGCCAGTAACCGCAGAGCTGTAGAGGGTAGAGACAAGAGGCTAAGGATCAGTCACTGGGGCTTTCGCAGTGCTAGCCTCACTCCAGGTTCAAAGAGAAACAGGCTCTCGTGGGAATGGAGTGGAGTGTATAAAGCAGAACACCTACTGTGCTCCTCTGGGCTCTGTGCCCACACATAAATGTGGACAACATGCATGATTCTGCTGTGTTTACAGGTCCTTGCAGACCTTCCAAAAGACTCGCTCCCCTGAGATACACTCTCATGCTCCTTTCTTTTAGTCAGCACTGAATGTAAATGAGGAAAATTTAAAAAAGAAAAAGAAAAATAATCTCCTCATATGAAGTAGGGAAGAAGACTTAAGGCATGGACAGGTGGATCTTGCTTGTCATCCTCTCTGATTTCTCTGCAATTTATTATGAAAAAAAAATAGCAGATGTGGAAAGGACTTACCCCCATCCTTGCTGAAATGTACCATTGGGAACTTTTACTTTGCCGTCCCACATTGGATCTGTGTAGGTGATGACTCTCAGCATGAGGAATTGTGTGATATATTCACGGCAAAGGGTAGTGTCTGTAAGACGCTCGGAGCCTGTCAGACATCAACCCTGGCTCTGATTGTGCTGCTGCCAAAGTGGGGTCATCCTCCAGTCCCCAGGGCTAGAGTGCTGAGCAGAAGTCTAGAAGTCTCTAGAAGGCTACAGCAGCCAGTGGTGCTGTTGGGTGTACATTTATTAATTGTGACAGGAACACCAAATTTATTTCAGTGCCTTAGCATATTTACTGCTCCTTCCCCTTTGTGTTGAGTATTGACAATGTAAAATGAATATTGATATGGTTAGGTATTGACTTTTTTAATGTATGGCTTGTTCTGCTGCCTTCAAAGTCACATACCAAAGCCAGTGTGTGTCTCCAGCTAAGGCTGTAGATGCACTGTTATAAATGGAGGAGTTCTGAAGCGAGGGTCTTGCAGCAGGGTGCGTTTACAGTCTGAGAAAAACCATCTGTGAAGACAAGGAAAGCAGTGAGCAGCAGAACAAGAAAATGGTCGCTCTTCTGCAGGATCAGCACTGCCGGCTCTGGGTGTTGTCATCAGTAGAAGTCCATACTTATGAAGGATTTGATGGTAAACAACTTAAATAGTTTTGTTGAGATATGGTAGCAACCACACGTCGGTATCCACTCTATGACAGAGTTTAGTGCAGTTTGCAGTTACTGATTTCTGAGCTATTTAGTTTGTTATAACCTAAACCTCCATTACAAAAATAACACGCCTCCAGACATAGTAGACAACTACTAGATCGTTTATGGTTTTATCACTTAAGAAACTAGTTTACATTATATTTTCATTTAAATTTAAATAATTTTCATTGTATAAAATAGTACAGGGCTGGGTAGCGCATGCAGTGAGCGAGTGAGTGCTGAGGATTAGCAAGGCCCTGGGTTCTTTCCCCAGTGCCTCAAAATACAGTAAAACAAAAGGAAAGTAAGGGAAATATATATTTAGGCACCCAAATAGATTGACTTTATTTACGTGAAAAATATGTGTGATATTACAGATCAAATAATTGAAGCATTTGTCAAACAGTAGTCATACCTCTGGATTCTCGTCTCCTGTTCCTAAAGTAGATGCTGAGGACACAATTATTACTCACAGTTATGTTGACATTGTTAATAATAATAGCCCCAACCCAGGCTGACCAGCAGAGGGATTGTGAGGAATAAGGGTGAACTGATAACTGATGGCCGGCCCTCTGCGTAGGGCAGAGACAGGCGGGGCTTGCCGTGCTGTGCCGGGAGCAGCTCTTCACCTCCCCTTCCACTGGCTGCTGATCCGACATCAATACAACACTTTAGGAGCCAAATTACTCAACAAGCTGCCAATTAGGCCTGCAGTCAGCTGAATAGATTAGTTAGTGCCTAAGAGAGGCCGATGCAGGATTGTTGTCTCTTGAGCCAATAACGCAAGTGAATCCCTCCACCAAGCCTGCTGTGGAGGGTCTGGGGGGAGAGGATCTTCTCGCCTGCAATGGACTTGGGCAGGTGGGGAACCCAGCAGACAGGCTAGAACCTGGATCAGGAGAAAGAACTAAATCAGGCTACATTTGCCACAGCCCCAAGCAGAGAGAGCAGAATCAATCTGTGACAGATGAAGTAGCCCAGCCTTCCTTTTTGTCTTTTCTACTGTTCCTTTATGGGAATGCACTGCATTTAGAAATCGGAGTCTTTTGTTGTTGTTGTTTTCCAAGAACAAGATGCTGCTTTATTTGACTTTGTATGGAATTAAAAAAAAAATTAACATGGTCTTAGTCAGGGTTTCTATTCCTGTATAAACATCATCACCAAGAAGCAAGTTGGGGAGGGAAGGGTTTATTCAGCTTACACTTCCACACTGCTGTTCATCACCAAAGGAAGTCAGGACAGGAACTCAAGCAGGTCAGGAAGCAGGAACCGATGCAGAGGCCATGGAGAGATGTGACTTACTGGCTTGCTTCCCCTGGCTTGCTCAGTTTGCTTTCTTATAGAGCCCAGGTCTGCCAGCCCAGGGATGGCACCACCCACAAGGGGCCTACCCCCTTGATCACTAATTGAGAAAATACCTTACAGCTGGATCTCATGGAGGCATTTCCTCAAGGGAGGTTCCTTTCTCTGTGATGACTCCAGCTTGTGTCAAGTTGATACACAAAGCCAGCCAGTACAGACACCATTCTAAACACTGAGAAAGGACAAGTTCTTGGCCACTTTGGAAGTAGAACAAGCCCTGCAGGCCTTCGTGCGTCAGGACCAGCGATCTAAAATCAGGCAGACTGTGTCTTCACGGTGCCACTTAGCACTAAATGTGACTATCACCAAACAATTCCCAGAGATGCTTTAAATTGGCCTCATGTGTTTTTATTTTCTTTTCTCTTCCTTCCTTCCTTCCTTCCTTCCTTCCTTCCTTCCTTCCTTCCTTCCTTACTTCCTTCCTTCCTTCCTTCCTTCTGTCCTTTCTTTCTTTCCTTCCTTCTTTCCTTCTTTCTTTCTTTTTTTATTAAAGCTGAATTTCTGCAAGCTTTTGTCCCACAAATCTCTGTGGCCAGATGTGTCAGGCACTCATCAATCCTCTGACCTCAGTTCAGCCTACCCACAGTTAAGGTAATTTTTTGCATTCATTAAAAAGCCAGAGCCATGTGTGTTCACTAACAGTGTCACCTGACACCTTCTCAGCATCCCCCACAGGCTCAGGATGGCCAGCCCAGTTACTGTTGTGAAATAAAAACTTAGTTTTTTTAAGACTTTGACCAGATGTTTTTCTTTATATTTTTTGTCTGCTTTTCAATTCATCCATCCTGCCTTTCTCACAAGCTCATACATGATAAGTCTTTGTGTAGCATTCAAGGAGGAAATCAGCTTAGCCAGGAGATCAGGTTAGCTGGGAGATCAGGTTAGCCAGGAGATCAGGTTAGCCAGGAGGCCATCTTGGAGATCAGTTGTTACCATTCAGGCTGCAGGGCGTGGCAGTTCTTTACTGTTATGGGCGTCGGACACTGAGGTGTGCCTCTAGCCCTTCGACCTCTGATTCACTTAGCCAGTATTTAATACAATCACTGATTATTTTAATAACCTAATTATTGGTTATTAAAATAACCAATAATTTATGGGTGAATTTCTGTGGAGTGGGGTGAATTTCACCAGTGGTGAGCACTATTTCTTCTGTTCTGACCTGCAGCCCTGAAGGTAGAGAATACAGAAATGTTGGATAAATGAAGTAGTGACCAGTTGATTGATCGCTCTGTAGTTAATAGGAGAGGGTTAGCCTTTTTAAGGTGCATGTGCAGCACTTTGCCTGGTTCTGCAAGGCAGGGAGATAAGCCCACTCGCATCTCCTCTGAATGCTAGCCGAGTCTGCTGTTACTCTACACGGATGCTCCTTATTCACTAGGAAATACATGCCATTGGATGTGCACAGTTTAAAGAGCAGTGACAAATTTCACCCATGCAACCCCACCCACACCAAAATGAGGAGCATGCTATATCTGGACCCCGTGGGTACTTGTTTTTGTCACTGGCGGTGCTTGGGGATTCTCCTGTTGCCTTGAGGAGGCTCTCTGAGGCATAGGACAGAGTCCTAGCGATTTTGTGGTGGTAGAAGGGTACAAGCCAGAGAAGACTGACCTGGGCCACCACAGCCATCGTGTGTGGGTCTGTGAAGAGAGAGACATTTGTCCCTCAGGTCTCAGGAAGGACCGTCATGAGCTCTTCGGTGTTCTGTGTTGTTTCCTATGTTACTGCTTCTATAGCCATGAAACCATGGACCTATAAAGAGAAGGTGACAAATTGTTAAGGGCCGTGGCAGACTGAATGCGAAGCAGAAGGGAGTCAAGTCTATATTCTGGGCTTGGGGAGATAAGCGTGGGGGCCTGACTTTAGAACGCTAGCACCCGTGTTAAAACTCGGTGCTAAGCATGGCTTGTAACTCCTGTGCTGGGCACAGAGTCCAGGGTCTCACTGGCCTGGGGTCTCACAGTCTCTGAGCTCCAGGCTAAGTCAAAGTTGCTGGCTTCCAAAGTCAAATGGAGAATGCTAGAGGAAGACCATCGTCGTCAGCCTCTGACCTCTGAGGCATGCACACCCACATACATGTATCAGTTTTGCATGCATAACTGTAAATTCATAGGAATTCAGGGTACAGCCACTTATGTTTTGGGTTTGTTTGATTCAGCTTTACTACATTCAGGATCTGGGGCAAATGTAAGATATTGCAGGTTACGTTGTATTTTTACCACAGCCCATGCAGCAATGAAAACCCAGCCAGGTGTAGAGTGCTTTCTGGTTTGCCGAGCCTTCTTCATATACATGAGGTATCTGAGCTTGTGGTTTTGTGTAAGGTGGGCATAGGTTCTGTAGGATGCCTGTGCGATGGACGAGAAAGCAGGGCTCAGCTTCTCAGCAGTGGGTCGATCCTCACTTGTGGGTTGTCACGCTTTCATTTCAGGAATTGTGGGTGAAAACGCCCAGCCAATCCTAGAGAGCAACATCGGGAACCGCATGCTTCAGAGCATGGGATGGACACCCGGGTCAGGCCTTGGGCGAGATGGCAGGGGGATCTCGGAGCCAGTTCAAGCCGTTCAGAGGCCGAAAGGGTTAGGACTTGGATTTCCTCTACCAAAAAGCACCCCCACCAGCCCTGCCCCCACAGGAAAACCTGCCTGAGCAGAAAGGCAGAGAAGAGAACCACAGTTTCTGTTGCTGTGCCCCATTGGTAAACCATGACCAGAGAGCGTACTGGTCTGAAGCTGACTTCGGTGTTGCCTCCAGCTAGCTTCTAGGCTGCATAGTGTCCCACCACAGTGACAGAAACGGGAATCCACCACAACTCACGGTGCTGACGTTCAAGCCTCAACCCTTACCTTTCCTCGGTTTCTAGACATGAAGAAGAACAGTTGGTCTCTTATTTATTTCTTTCTGCTGCCCTGCACAATCCATGTGGGTGCACCATGCTCGGACCAGTCGAGGACACCCAGTGGGTCGGAGAGGATCGCATCCTCAGGATGCCTACACTAAGTAGTTCTGGCCTCACCACTCCTCACGTGCTCCTCTCCCACATGCAGCGAGTCCTAAGCACGTCCGGGAAGGCTTGGTAAGCTCACATTCCTTTGCTTTGGCTCTGATGCAGGTTTGTAACAATGATGCCCATTACTTTTTTCAGTTGTGTAGCATAAATTCACAGTGGAGAGATAGCAGTCAGCGTTTCCCTCTGACATCGCTGCCACCGCCGCCGCCGTCGCTGCCGCTGTCGTCGTCATCGTCGTCGTCTCGTCATTCCGCCGTGTCGTCACGCCAGTGCAGAGCTTATACACTTTACCTCGTTTAGGACAGAAAGTCATTACTAAAAGAAAATGTATTTTTAAATTCATCCTGACTGAACTGTACACCCTGCCTTCCAGATCTCTACCTCTTCCCAAAGGCCAGGGTTTAAGGATCAGCTCCAAGATGAAGAAGAGCGGCGGCTCAAGGCTTAGTCACTGAAGTAAATTATTCAACTCTTGAGTCAGTTTATTTGAAGATTTAAATAGCTTTTCCCAAAACTGAGATGTCTGGCAGTGGCCTAACCTACTTACCAAGAACAGGAGACGCTGCGGACCAGTCATTCTCAAACTAAGACAGTTTCAAATGAAGCAAGACACAGTGTTCCTTCCATTCCATTTCCAAGTCATTCTCTTCATAATGTCAGAATTTTTAAGTTGTTCTTTGTTCAGAAAATACTGATTTATTATAATGTTCATTAAAAACCCTGATAACTATTATTACTTACAGTGGCCTCCTTTGCTTCAGAAAAGGTTAGGATAGCCCATACTAGTATACCCTTGAACAAAGCAGTATAAACTTCAATTTTGTAAACTGAAAATTTTTTAAAATATTTAAGGCAATAGAAAAGGTTTCAGCAGGTTAACAAGCTTTCCTCCGTGATCCTCTATAAAAAATGCAGCCTCTGTAGTCTGGCAAACATCTGCATTTCTCTAGGGACTGGCTTCCCTGAGAAGTGGCCCTGGTAAGAAGTGGGCTGGCTAGGACACAGGGCGACAGCTGTGTGTGCCTCAGGGAGCCCTTGCGTTGGGGAGAGCATTGCTGGCGGCACAAGCTCGTCACCAGCAAACTGCCATCTTTAGAAGCTGTCTTTCTAAATGCTTACTGTATTCACGTAGGCAGGAAGATCGAAGAGAGTAATCGTGTACTGGACTCAAGGGTCTAGTCCACACTTGTTTGCTCGTCTTTGAATTTTATTTCTTGATGGTCTTGTAAAGCCTTAGGAGAGGACTTTTAAAGAAAGGCTCAATTTGGAGCCAGTGAGAAGCAGCGAGGTCACTGCACGCATAGCCGCAGGCTCCAGAGGAAGTGGCTACTGTGTCCTTACCCTGTCCTAGAGGAGGCACAGGAGCGGCCCACGTGCTGAGGCAGTATGAACCCTCTGCTGCGGCTCCTGCAGCAAGGTCCTCATGAACTGCTGTGACACCAGAGTTCTGCTTTCACACAAGAAAACTCTTGCCTCACAGGTGACTGGGGACAGTTCACATCCTGCTGGTGTTTCTCCTACTTACCAAGAATGAGTGCCAGCCCTCAGCCACCGTCAGCTGCCCATACCCAGATGTGACGCTCTGGTATACCTGGCCATAGCTGAGAAGTAACCACAATTAAAATAGGAAACTTTCTTGTAAATTAGACGTCTGCTTAAGACATGAATCCCACTGGTTTACATTTAATAAAGATTAAAAAATTATTGTCTGTTCAAGTCAGTTCATGGTGCCTACATCGATGGAGTTCATGATTTTAAATGTATCATTCATATCATCTTTAAATAGTCTGAAGAGGTTTCCTCTGCTTCCTCCTGGATCCACCCTGCTATTCTGCAAGCCAGTCAGTCAGTTAGGGTCTCCTCCCTTCCCATCTACTCCCTATGGTGGCCAAAGAATCTGAGCATGGCTGTGTTTGCTGTGACTCCAGTGTGTGTCTTTGATGTCAGTCAGATGTGGGCTACTGACATTTCCTCCGTTCTTCTCCTAAATGAGATGTATAAGGCTGAATTCCCCTCAAATTCATTTCTTTTTGTTTTTATATGATCTAGTGACTTTAAACGTGGCCAGCTATGTGAACACCTATATTCCCAGAAGTTGGGAGATTGAGGCAGGATTTCCATGAGCCCAAGACCAACCTAGGCTATATAGTAGTTCCAGGACAGACAGGGCTATATAGTGATACCTTGTCTCAAAAATAAATATCAATGGAAACCCAAGTGCAACTTGCGCGTGAATTGGGCACCATGTTGGAACAGTGGTTTGGGACTCCTGGCTGTAGTGATTAAGCCGAGGAAAAGCTGAGATGGCAGGGTCAGATGTGCATGCTTGAATATGTGTACACATGGGTGTGTTTGCAGTGTGCAGACGGGAATGAGAAGTTCTGCCCTTCATTCATGTTCAACATTTCAGATTGGTATTCAGTGCATTTCCTTTTGAGCAGATGTTTTGCAAGCAAGTAATTGTTGAAATACTTTTAAAACCATTTTAACTTGTATTTTGCCTTTCAGAAAGAGAAATGATCTAAATTGGTACTGTAAAATAAAGTTGTTAGCAAGGAATACTTTAATTTTTTTTTTGTAAAAAACTTATTGGCTCAACAAACAAGTGAAAGAATAAAGCATAATGAGAACATTATTTCTAATGTCGTTGTTGATGTGCTTCCGTCTTAACCTTCAGTTAGTTCCTCTTCCTGGTTGGCGGTGGTGGGGATTGAATCTAAGGCCTTGTCCAGACAAGCTCCCTCCCCTAGGCTCTCCATGCCTTCTCTCCTAACATCAGAATCATGAAAACTTGGGATGCTAAATATTCCCTGGATGCTCTCTTCAGTGGCACAGTGTCTACATAGCCTGCATAGGGCTCTGAGTTTGACACACTGTAATGACATCCAGTTAACACTTAGCAGTACAGTTCATTGCCATTAAACTCTGGGAATTTCCAGTGTCTCAGCAAAAGAATTTAAAGAAAAATTTGGCAGTGTATCTGACTCGCAAATTTATTCATAAGTGGCTGGGGCCTGTTCGACCTCACATCCCTGTTCTTGTTTTCTCTGAAATTGGAGTGGGCTGACCCTCCTTTCTCTCTCCAGCTGTATCTTGTGACCAATGCAGCAAGACTCACCTCTCATGAGCTGCTCAGACACTTGAAATATTTTGTAATATCCATCAGGCTATTACTTTGCTAGAAAAGGCACTTCACTTTTGTGGTAACAGGGTTTTCTTCCATAAAAGTGAGTAGAGTTGTTACAGTTTAAGCAGGTTTTTTTTTCAATCCAGGGGTACTAAATACTCATCAGTACAGGCTTGCGATGCACTAAACTCAGCCAACAGGTAGACCACGAAGGCTTCTTCTACAAGGACTTTACACATCTGACAACTCGAGGAGTCTTCACACAGCTGCCAGGATCGTGATCTACTGTTGGCACCAAGAGTCCTCTCTATACCTTAGTGTCATCACATGGTTTAAATCATCCTGGGATTGAATTACCCTCAGGTCCTCAGCCCTCACTCCTGCTGCACCACTGTTACCTCAGTCGTTTGCTCTTTCAAGTCTGAGGTCCGAGGTGGCCAACAACAGAAAGGTGCCTTGTGTTTCTGTAGCTGCTGGCACCCCGCCTTGGTTTTGCCTTTGCAAATGAATCACACACTTTAGCAGTGAGCTAGAAGCCTGGCCTTTCAGCCTAAATGTTATTAAGAACGTGATCCCAAATAGAAACAGCCTGGTTATCTTCAGTCTGCATGTTACTACAAAATTTCTAATGGCCACATGTGATCTAAGGCTGTATTCTTAGCACATGTGACATCTAGGCAGAAAAAAATTAGGAGTTCAAGACCAGTCTCAGCTACAGGAAATTCTGTCTCAACAAAAACCAGATAAAAAAAATTCCAAGAAATGTTAATTTCTTTTTCAAGCAACACTCTTCAGTAAATTTGGAATGAAAAAAAACTATCTGAAGAATCACTTTTCAGAAATAAGTAGTTCTGAAGTCCCTAATTGATGTGAACTGCACAGTTGGAATGGACAAATAAAACCAGAAAAAAAGGGGAAAGGAAAAGCAGGCTCTGCTGACCAAGTAGCCAACTGGGTTTCCGACATTCCACACAGGTGGCTTTAGTGCATTACAGCATTGCCGTGGACGGGCTGAGGTGCAAGGATGGGATATGTTATTCCAAAGAGTGCTGAGCCATGTGGAGAGCACTTGGGAGCACATGTTAAAGGCGGGGAGTCTAAAGCGGGAGCACCGCTGTAGTGTGTGCAGCTCTGGGTTACCATGCTCGCGCGATGCCTGACTCACGTCTTCTGACGCCCGTCGGATCCAGTGCCTTCCGTACTTTGAAAGCACATCTTGGCCTATTCCACATGATATAAATAACAGGACAGTCCCCAGACTGAGGGACGCATTGCCGAGTACACTGAAGCCAGTGCGTTCTGACGCTCGCTCGGGCCATTGTTTGTCCATGAGGCCCCTTAACAACCAGCTAGAAACAAGCAGCAGATTTTCCCTCCCCGACTCAGTGAGTAATTGTCTGCGCCGCAGTGACAGATGTGCAATATAGCAGCTTCTTCAGGAAAAATTAACAGTTTGTCCAGCATGTCAGCTCGCTCTTTTTAGTGCTTGGGAGGTCTTGGCCCCATTACGGATGATTTAGAAATTGAGGCAACCAAAGCCCAGCTGCCCGCGCTGAAAGCCTTCGTCAGCCCGCCTCATCTGCATTCCAGGCCTTGCTCACATCCAGAAATTGGTGGAGCCCCTCTGGCCACAAGATGAGTGTGGGCTGACAATGCCTTGATTTGTTGAGAGAGAATAAATGGATTTTCCAGAAGATGAGGAAATATCAGCATTACTGGCCAATTTGCAGCATTTTATCTGGTCTTCAAACTTGTCACTTTTGTTATTGTTGCATGGTAATTACATAGTGAAACGGAAAGAAAACAAATCCTGGTTACATATTCAGATGGATTGCAAAATCATATAATCCCGATAAATGCCCATTTATGATACACACGGATGAAAGGTTCATTTTAATTTTGAATGGCTAGCTCAGCCATGAAGGGGCTATAGGATTAAATTCCAGAGAATCTGACTGCATCAAGCAAATAGTCTTTCTCTTCACTTCTTCCTCTATTCAGGGAGATGGCATAAAGCATTTTTACAGACAAGAAGGTCTTGACAGCACAGGAGTGCCCTGAGCGTTGCATCCTCAGAAGAATGAGAATTCTTGGAGTGGCTCTTGCTCTGGGGACCAGTGTCCTGAGGGCTTCTCGGGAAGCCAGAGACTGGAGTGAAGAACCATCTTGAGGAATGACTCATTGTTTTCTACCACCTCTGCAGGCATCATCCACTCAGAAACCAGAAGTCCCACGCCGCCCCTCGTGTTCCTCCTCCTGAAGTAGCTCCTCACCCTGCCCAGGCCCGTCAGCACACAGGACTGTGGCCTATGAGGTTGAATGTGCTGATGTGGGGGAGCCAGGAGGCGAGGGTGAAGGCAGGCAGCACCCCAGGGATGCTACTTGCAGTGTCAGCTATGTAATGAACCCTTGCTTAAGAGGGACACCCCAAAGGGAGCCTTCCCCCACTTGTCAGTTGAGCTTATATAGATACCTACTGGGTCACAGCACAGTATGGCGAAGAGAGAAAGGGGACTCCCTCACCTCCCACAGCCAAGGAGGGGCCCGGGCCACTTCTGCTCCATCACTTGGGCCCACTGAATCACAGACTCTCCTCATAGTAGGGGAGCACATGGGTACTTGGTGTACATGGAAACGGTCTGCCTCCTGTCCATACTGTGGGGCATGTCCAATTTGTTAAATATCAGAGGTAGTGTGGTCCACATTTCATTGAATTTCAGACACCATCAGGATTAAGATGTATCTTAATTTCACGGAGAGGCAGAGAGAGTCAGGAATGTGTCTCTTCGCTGCCCAGCTCAAGTGATAGACAGTGATGAAAAGGTATGTAAATTCTGAACCATGAAACAAAAAAAAACACTTTTTAAATATGAGGGAGGTTGGGGATGACTGCATGCCTGGGTGGGGCTGGAGCTACTTAAGGAGTGACAGGCAGGCTCACTCGTGGCCACTGCTGTACGTTCTGACATGATGCAGAAGACACAGGCAATACAATTCCTCCCAGTGGAAGCTGCACATCTAGCACATAGTAGGTCCTTGCACCTAGGTGCCTCTTCCTCAGTTAAAGAAGTGAGGAATTCTTCATGTTTGTGTACTCTTGCCTACACAAGAGTACTTGTTGAGGAAAGGAGGAGATTAGACACAAGTATTAACTCCCTTTTTTTGTTGTTTTACTTTCCAACCAAAAGACGTGTTTAGTAAATTCTCTAATTTCATAGCAACCGGACTACATGCCTTTAGCAATAAGCAGCTGGGACTCCAGATGAGATTAGGTTTTTAAAAATACATTCAGAGCTGGACCTTACTGTTCTCAGGGGCATCCACGCGTGCTTTCCAGCACCCACGTCAGGCAGCTCACAAAGGCCTATAGCTCCAGCTCCAGGGCATCTGACGCCCTCTCGTGGCCTCTGGTTAGCACCCCAACATACATGCACGTACATACACACAGACACACATGCATACATACAAATAAAAACAAATCTCTAAATAATGCATTCTATTGAAAATATGTGAACAATAAAACAGCAATTATCAGTAGCCTAGGAAAAACTTGTTACTGGACCTCTCCAGCTCTCGTCGGCACATCGGCCATGTGTGCGCCCTCTCTGATTCATCATGGCTCCCTGACCATGTATGTTCATAGATCTGGAGTGTGGAGTACAGAGCTTGTACCAGTCCTGGAAGGGACTACAGTTAGCTTAGGACTCAGAAGACCTACTGTTTCTGTTATTTTCTCAGCCTGAAATTGTGTCTTTTCACAGTCTTTTAAAGAATATATTCTATAACCATGCCTACCAGAATGCAGTGTGCAAGAATCACCAGGAGAGCACTTAAAATTGTAATATTTTCCTACTCTCTTCTTAGTGAGGCGCCTGAGGATAAGGGCACAATTGAGCCTTCCCTGAAAGAATCAAAAGCAGAGTCAGCAAACCTGTGGCCATTTCCAGGTGTCGGCTTCCCTAGTGGAACGTTCTGGATCTTCTGCCCAAAGCGTTGTCCTGAAAACTGTATCAGCTTGACTGTCCTTCATTTTTCTGCTAAAGAATTAAGGCCAAGAGAGTTCATCAAGTTTGACTGTGACTGGTGTCTTGAGCAGAGGAGCCACTGTGAGGGAGAGAAGGAAGGGGATAAAGGGGTCAAAGGGATGACGGAGCAGTGGGGAGAACACCGGAAGAAGCAATGCAGGCTCCGTGTGGCTACAGAACCTTCAAAGCGTGGAGGAAGAGCGTCACACCATCGTTGGGTAAGCAAGACTTTTTTCTGTGGAAAGTGTGGCCTCTCTTCCATAGGACCCGCTTTTTACAGATTTGACAGGACACTTACTGTGTCCCCTAAGCATCCTGTGAGTAAACACCTAAGCCAGGAGGCGAGTCCTTCACATCCCACCAAGATTTGTCTTGGAAGAGCAGATTCCCTTCAGAAAGCAATCTCTCAGCTTAACAGGGGCGGGGTGTAAAAGCTGGTGTACCCAGGCCAGTATTTATTAAATATCCATCGTAGATTTAGATAAAACAAATTTGAAGTCATAATAAGAGTCAGTTGTCCCATTCTTAGTTTTTATGTGAGCAGACAAGAAGGCGCAGTGAGCTGTCGGGTTAGTGGGGCTCCTGAGCGCTCTACCATGGCTCTTTCCTGAGGACTTAGTCTTGGTCCCACAAGGCACCCTTTATCTCATAATAAACGTCCCTTTTTTGCATAGGCTAAATTAAGAGAGGCTTCCTGTTTCACTGATATAATACTAATTCTCTGCTGGATGTTGGCTAGTGTTTAAATGCATTATAAAGCACTGAGAAGTACCGCTGTACTTGACCTATTGGACTCCCTCTGATTGTTCCGTCAGCTAAGAATGTATAGTTTCAAAGGCATGGTTATACCTTCTAATGCTTTAATAAAGTTCTATCTTGTGGCGAAAGAGCATGCTAAAGGACTCAGGCTCACAGTTCCTTTTTATTTTTTTTAAATCAAGCCTAACTCTTTCAAATATTAACCCGGCCATTCCTATCTACAGGGATAGGTCCATTATATCTAAGACTCTAAAATTGTAAAATAATCAGAAAGTATTGTACTTTTTAAATATGTTAATGGTTGTATGATATGTGGCATTTTTCACCGAACCATTTTATGGTTTCTACAGAGTAAAATGGAGCATAGCAAAGTTCTTTAAAAAAAAATTTTTTTTTAATCCATGTCCTTCAGTCTTCCTGGCCTGTCTTGTGACTTCTCCTTGATCACAGTCAAGCAAGTAGACCTATACATGGCTGCTGGAGGAGCGGGCTGATAGCTGCAATCCGATTCCCTCAGCAGCAGCTCCTAGTTCATGCACCTATCTCTCCACCTGCTCCCGACCGGTCACTAGGAGGCCTGGCTCCTTCCTTGAGAAGGAGGCAGCCAAAGAGCTAAGGCCAGACAGCCAAAGAATCAAGCTACTGAGAAGCAGTGGCCAGGGGTTGGAAGACCTGAGTTCAAATCTGGCCCATCCTGCACTAGTTCAGAGAAACTCAGCTGCTGACTTCGTGTGTCAGAGTCAAGATTTACAAATGAAGCGTCTGGACAGGACAAAGCACAGCATGTGCTGCTCCCACGCTGGCGCTCAATCGCATGCACTGTTTGCCAGTGAACTTCACAGGCGGAGGCCACCCCCTTATAAAGACTAGATGGTACTTCCTTAATGCAATATAATTAGAAAAAGTCTCATTCTTAAATGACCAGGAAGTCCAAACTATGTAATACTATAAAATGCTATATTGTTTACAGGTAACGTAGTAGCAATTCAAATTAAATTGAAGAAAAGCTTCTTATGTAAAATAGTATTATAAATTTGTCTACACAGTGTATGATATCAAAGGTTTCTTAATTTTTTATACTAGTCTATCAAGTCTAACATTTCCTTTAAAATATAATAACTGCTTACAAGCATTCTGCCCCAGCTCAATTGCAGTTAAAATAAATTCCGAATTGATAGGGTCTAAACAGTGAACATCTGACAGTAGTCCCTAACATACACACCCCATGATATGCCAGTCGCTTGGTCACAGAAACCGAATAATACTAACTGGGCAGTATGGTCTTGGCCAGGAGCCCAAGCAGATTTCCCAGAACAATGAGGAAAGTGTGGCTCTTTTTTAAAGAACTGGGGTCTGGGCCATGACCTTCACTCTGTATACAATTTGAAGAATTGGAACAAAACATGATGAAAGGCTACAGGGACTTAGAAGATACCAGAATGAATAAAGCAGTTTTCTGCATAGTGGCTAAATAGGAGGGCTCAACAACCCCAAGAAAAATGCAGACAGGAACTGTATTTTGTTTAAAAGCAAAAAGAGCAGAGGAGGCTGGGTTTGGGGA
This sequence comes from Apodemus sylvaticus, assembly GCF_947179515.1. Classification (NCBI taxonomy): domain Eukaryota; kingdom Metazoa; phylum Chordata; class Mammalia; order Rodentia; family Muridae; genus Apodemus; species Apodemus sylvaticus. The sequence continues at coordinate 94,894,972 of NC_067483.1, forward strand.
TTAAATGAGAAAGTCATCTCTTTGATGGACAGCCCTGACAGAACCAAAGTAAATCTCAGCCTGCATTAGTCTATAGTGAAGTGGTCAGAGGCAACATCTCAGCCGAGCTCTGGACAGAAAGATCCCAGCCTACCTAGAATTCACCTGTCTTTCTCCATGTCCCAATCAACATTGCACTAGATAAGACCAAGATATGTTTATTGGTCCCATAAACATATGTCCCATAGCAGGTATGGTTAAGACGGGTGTGACTGTGGTCCTTCTTGGGTGGGAGTGGAGTGGTTGAGACAGTCTCAACTCTTCATCCAGGCTGCCCTGAAACGAGAGATTATCCTGCCTCAATCCTCAGCGCTCAGAGTGCTAGAACTGCACCATACCTGGCATTGGGTCCCTTCTTTAATAAGACTTTGCATCTGTGAAAATAAAGCATCTCGCAAGTCGTTGGTCTAGGTAAACGGCTCATTGCAGAACAAACCGAGATCAATTACAGTCGTATTCTGTCAATGCGGAATGTGCCCTCTCCCTGTCCTCTAATTAAATGCCACTTTCTAGGTATTTATGGAGCATACACCATATGGCTACTGTGAGCACTGTATGAATTTCATATAGTACTCACTGCCCATAAGAGACTTAAAATCTTTTTTAGAACATAAATTCAGCAATGATATTCAAAACAGCCCATGAGCAGACTGGCCCCAGCATTGGCCAATGGGCACCAAGAAAAAAAAATTATCAAAACAGAAGCATTGCAAGGAGTCATGCTGCGAATACAAGATCTGCTCACGCTGGACTTTCAAAGCATAAAAAAAGAGTTGGAAAATGTGCAATTCCGCACAGGTCCTGGGTCACAATGAGAGAGTGTCATCAAGGTGCCCCACCACCCAGCTCTGCCCAGAGGAGCCTTGAGGTTTTCCAGGATCTCTTCTCTCAATGACTCCTCCTCTGTGTTCTTTTTTGTCATGTCCTTGTCGCTGCCTGAATCCGTCCTCTTGTTGAGCTCAAGAAGATTGCCCAGCAGTTTGTGTCTGCTTGGAGTCTAGTAAACTATCCACTCGTTCTATCAATCTCATTTTTTCTCTCTTAACATTCATGTATGAGTGCACACATGTGCACATGCATATGGAAGCCAGAGGTCTTTGTCAGGTGTCTTCCTTTTCCGCTCTCCACTTCACTTCTTGAGAAAGAGTCTCTTCACTGAGTCCAGAGCCCCTCAGTGGGTTAGACTGACTGGCCACTGGCCCTGGGATGTCCAGTCCCAAGCACTGCCACAAACAGCTTTTTACATGGACGCTGGAAATCCAAATTCAATTGCTCATCCTTGTACATCAGGTGGTAAACTGACCGAGTCATCTCCCTAGCTCTGGTATAATTTTTATTTTTTTATTTATATTTATCTTAATAAAATTACCTTTCTAAGCAGTTACCAAAAGACTGAAAATAACATTTTCACTTTCCTTGACAGGAGGATTAACTTTCAATTGCTTATCAATCTGTGATAGATAGATAATAGATATATAGATGACAGATATATACATAGGTAGATATATAGAAAGGTGATAGATAGATAGATAGATAGATAGATAGACTATTTTATCTCCTAATGTAGACATTAACTCCTCACCTCAAAATGTATATATATATATATATACACACACATATATATGTATATATGTATGTATATATATGTATATATGTATGTATATATGTATGTATGTATATGTATATGTATATGTATATGTATATGTATATGTATATACATTTTAAATTATATAGTACCTATAGAACTAATCCATAATTGAAATTTAACTCTCTGGCTAAATTAGTAAGTGAGGACAAGAAGAGATTCCATACACCCAAACTCTGTACTGAGAGGGATGCTTAAAACTCCTTCAGGCTTTAGGTTAAGCCAGTAGAAGCTCAGTCTCCGTACCCTGTGTGAGGAGGGCCATTTGCCTCAATTTATTTCAAGCAAACACACTAGTTATTTCGCACAGCCTGCCCCTGGCTGTGTTTCTTAACTAAGAGGAAAGTTCACAGGGATCTGTAAACAAAATGTCTGGAAAAGGTGACAAGGCATTGTAACTCCCAGGTTCCTGGGCACACTGTCTATTAGTGACGTCGTCTGGCATCTGCAGCTTACCAGGGCCAAACCTGCTTTTGATCAAGTTCTGATGTAGAAATAAAGGCTGGACTCCAAGGTGTCCATAAAATCACTCTACAGGAAGATAAATCCCAATTTCAACACTGCGGGAGGAGGAAGCCCATTAGCCCGGTCTGCTGGGCGGACCTCTTGGTTAACACAGCCTTCACGGGTGCCAGCATGGCTGGGTAAGAAGGTCACAGGCAGTCGGAATGGGCCCAGCAGAGAGGAGCGGTCTCTGCTTGACGCTGCCTGCTGCCTGCAGAGGAATCCTTCATCCAGGGCCCCGTGCGAATGAATGGTCTCTAAGCACACAAAGCTGTTTTTGAAATCTGAATAAGAAGAGCTCAGCTAGCATCTACAAAAGTGTGGTTTGTGGACTAGAAATTATGAAGGGATCCAGTTTTTCACTTTGCTTTATCGGCAAGCATCTTTAGAGAGACGGGCTCTTCTGTAATAAACAGTCGTGGGACACAATCGTTTTGGAATATGGTCTCTGTGCTTGATTGCAGGGTCTGCAGGCTCCAGACAGTAGGAATGCAACGCTTAAGCTTCTTCACTTACTGCCTGCTGGTGTACAAATACAGGATTTGGCAATTTAGCCTAAAGCCTTAGTCTCTCCCGCTCTGGGAGGTACGGAGAACAAGTAACTTTCTACGGGCTCTAAGGCAAGAGGAGGCCCCCCAAAGCTGAAATCAGAGCCAAGGTGTGGGCCTGCTGCATGCATAATCCACTCACAAAACACAGTCTGGTGGACCCCTTACTAGAGCTAAACTCTGGACTCCCCACCCTGAAATAAAATAATAAAAAAAAAAGGTCAAATCCTCATAAATGCTGAAAAGGAGCAGCTGGTGGCCGGAAAACCCTCTATAATAATAGGACCAGAAATAAAACCAAAGCCAAGTACAAAAAGATGTATCTGTAAGGAGAGGGTTGGTGTCAAGAAGAATGTATGGCTACATTTGTCTGCAATGGACCCAGAGAGAGTCAAGAAATTCAAAACTCAGAACCCTTCCAGAGACGCATCATATAATCACCCTCAATATCTTTAAAACACTGATGATAATCATGTGATGGAACGATCCACTGTCCCAGATTTGTCCCCAGGTAGTACAATTCCCCTCTAATAGCAATCACTGGGGCTGGGATATTTGTTAAGGAACAGCTGCTTGACAACTGAGGCCTCACCAAATCCTCTTGGACAGAAATTTGCTATTGGCTGCATGCTCCAGAAGTTCGCTACATATCTATCTGTGAAGGGCAAATTTATAGACTACTGATCAGCCGTGTTAGCATGCAATCTAACTATTGATTAACCGACATTAGGGTTCTGGTACTGTGTAGGATGCATCCAGAAGCCAGGCTTCCTTGTAATCCCTATCAGTATTAGAATATTTCAAGAGAAATCCTTTAACTTGGCTTACTTTCTGCCCTCGGGTATGTGCAACCTATCCAGAAAAAGCTAAGAATTGGGTCCTAAGGGGGCAGCATTGCTGGCCTAGTTCCAGTCCTAGAGGAAGGGCGGGTTTGAGTCCCAGGTTGTAGTCCATCACCAAGGCGAGGCAGGCAAAGCAAGAGCCCCAGACAGCCCGTCACCTCCACTGGCAGGAGCAGAGACGTGGAAGCATGAATGCTCTGTTGTGCTCAACTCACCCCCCCCCACACACACACACACAAGCCAGGACCCAGCCCACACATGGGGCAGCATGCTTTGAGGGTGGGCCAAACACACCCACGGTCCAATCCGGAATAGGCAATGTGTAAGATTCCATTGGTAATCCATTGGTGTGTCAAGTTGAAAATATAATGAAACTACCACAATAACACAGGAAAAACAACAGATTCTAACACCTAGTCCTGGTCTACCAGACCTGTTTGTTTTGAATAGTCATGGTGTGTCACTTTGAATGCCTCCTCTGTAATCGCGGCTGAAATTTAATGACCAGTGTTACAGGATGAGGAAGGTAGAACCTTCAAGAGATGGTTACCTTGTGGTGGCTCCATCCTCAGGAATGGAGTGATGATGGTATCTCAGGACTAAGGTAGTTATCACAAGACTAGATGGCTATAAAGTGGGACTGCCGCTTTCTGACACTCTACCCTGTCTCCTCCACTCAGCCCCTAGAATTTAGTGATAACTGAAAGAAGGCAGGATATTTAGGCATTTTGAGTCCCACCCTGCCCCCTCCCCCCACCACATACCAAGTTCCACCCTTACTTTCCCACGTGTTAATATAAAGATCAAATAAATTGACATTACACAAAGTCATGTTGAATATTGAACTGTTAGATAAATTTATACAAAAACATTTGCCACACACACACACTCAAAAAAACCATTTATTGGAAGCTTTAGGAGCCAGATATGGGGTGAATGCCTGCAATCCCAGTGCTCAAGGGGGTTGAGGGAGGAGGGGCCACATAGCCTAATCCTGCCAGAAAGAGGAGAGAGAGAGAGAGAGAGAGAGAGAGAGAGAGAGAGAGAGAGAGAGAGAGAGAGAGAGAGAGAGAGAGAGAGAGATGAATCCACCGTTAAGCAAAACAAGCTAAAGCCTAGAGGCAGTTACTTCCTCCTGCCTGGGTGATGCCCGGGGAGTCCAAGCAGAAGTGAGTGAAGGAATAAACAAACAAGCCTCAAATTTTCAAAGACTTAAAATACCATAAAATCCGGTCTTCTACTGGGACGTAGACAGCCTTTGCACATAGACATGGCCATGAAGAGAGAAGAGACAGGAAACGACGACAGGGAAAAGAGCATATATGGTGTCTCCGTTAGGGTGGCATTGCTGTGAAGGGACACCATGGCCAAGGTAACTCTCATAGAGGACATTTAACTGGGGCTGGCTTACAGTTTCAGAGGTTCAGTGCATTACCATCACGGTAGGAAGCATGGCAGCGTGCAGGTAGGCATGCATCTAGAGAAGGAGCAGAGAGCTCTACCCCTTGATCCAAAGGCATTTGGTAGGAGACTGTCTTTGAAGGCAACCAGGAAGGAGGGGCTCTTCCACAGTGGGCAGAGCCTGAGCATAAGAAATCTCAAAGCACATTCACAGTGACGCACTTCCTCCAGCAAGGCCACGCTTCCTAATAGTGCCACTCTCTATGGGCCCAGTATTCAAGTGCATGAGTCTATGGGAGCTGTGCCTATTTAGATCGCTAAATATGGTGTCCTAGTTAGTCCTGTCTACTTGACAAAGCCTAGAGTCACCTTAGAGAAAAGCCATGATTGAGAAAGTCCCTAGGTTAGGTTGGCCTGTGGCTACCTATGTGGAGTGTGGTCTTGGTTGTCTCCGTGGGAAGGCCCACCCACCATGAGCAGCACCATTCTCTAGGCCAGTGATCCTGAGCTGTATAAGAGAATGAGCTAAGCCTCAGACTATGTAGGTCAGTAGGTCAGCAAGTGGAGCTCTTCTATGGTTTCTGCTTCAGGTTCCTTCCCCCGCCCCCAATCCCTTCAGTGGTGGACTGTGACCTGTAAGTGTGAGCTGAGTAAACCCTTCCCTTGCCCCCAGGTCACCTGTGGTCAGGATATTATTATGGCAGCAGAAAGGAAACTGAAATGTGCAAAGCTTGTTTAAAACCTGGGAAGCAGTCTCACTTGCCTAGAGCTTGGGATAAATAGCATTTAGGCAAACTGTTGCTTTTGGTGTTCATTTTTAAAAAATGTTTCTCATTTCATTATTTATTTCATCTGTGAAGAACCTATTTCTCTGTGTCTGTGTGCTTGTCTCTTTCTGTGTGTCTGTCTGTCTCTGTCTCTCCTGCCCCCGCCCCCGTGTGTGTGTGTGTGTGTGTGTGTATCCATGCTTACATAAGTATGTCACAGTGTATGAAGGTCAGAAGACAGCTCTCAGGCTTTCTTTTTCTGCTGCTACCACATGAGTCCCGGGGATAAAACTCAAGTTGTCATGCTTGGCAGAAAGCACCTTCTTCTGTTGAGCCCTCTCACTGGCCCCACATTCTTATTTTTAGAGGCAAACTTTCCCATCCTTTTATTTCAAATGTTAATTATAGCAATATAATATCAGCAATGTGTCTGCCGCATGACATCTAGATGGGTAAATATTTATAACTCAGCCCGCATGCTAGCATTATTACCCAGTAGTCTCTGCCACGGAGTATGTTAATATGGACCTCAAAAAAAATCCAGCATACTTTTCTAATATTTTTTTCTATTCTTGGCTATAATGGCTGATTTTTAATGTTAATGTTTCCATTGTCTTAATATTCTTGCTTGTCTCATTTATATTCTGAGATTAATGATACTTCCAACACATTTGATTTATCATTTAGAGAAAGCACTTGCTCAGAAAGTCAGTGTTGGATATTAGATGGTGATTGCCTGCCTGCGATGAATTTCTTCTCAACATCTGCAAAGATGATTTGGCTTTCTTCTCCCACTTAACTCTAAATGAGAGTTCTTAAAGAGACTTCAATAGAATTCATATTGGTTTTGAAAAGTTAGGGTATTTAAAACAAGTCACATTTCCAATGCTTGTTTTCCTATCAAAGACAGATATATGCAATCTCTCTCAAATTCTAGCTGATGCTTCACAATTAAAATACTTACTTTTTCTATATTTCAAAAGGGAAGTACCCCAGGGTTCATTTGTGAATGCTTGTCTCTAGCTTGTGACATCAGAGGTTTAGGAACCTGTAGGAGGTGGGATCTAGCTGAAGAGGCTGGTCTCTGGAGCCCAGTCCTAAAGATTATACCCACAACTACTTCTGACATGAGTTCTCTGCACCCTTACCCAACAGCAGTGAGGAGCCATAGGTCCAAGCCCCACCCTTGCTAGTCCCTAGCTATGGCTTCCCTCTGTGCTGGGCAGCAGCCTTAGGTCCAAGCCCCACCCTTGTCAGTCCCTAGCCATGCCTTCTCGCTGTGCTGGGCAGCAGCCTTTTAAGCAATCCATGTACCATGGAGCGTGGTGGAGATCGGAAGACAACGTTCAGGAGTTGGTTTTCCTTACACTGTGGTTCCACAGATCTAACTCCTACCACCAGAGAATGGTGGCAGGAACCTTTTCCTACTGAGTCGTCTTTCCAGTTCTTAAAAGTCATTTTTAAATGAACATTTGGTTCGTTAAATCTTCCCTTGACTGGAATTAAGTTGCATAACCAATGCTATGTAACAGCTCCCACTATATTTTAAGTGTAGCTACTGCAACTAATTCCTAACATCAAGGTTATACAAAAGAAGATACTCTTAAGTCAGGATGACATTTCAAAAGAAAATGTGCTATAAACAAAAACTTGTTATCTCATTTTGCCTTTAGAAGAGGTGTAGTTTTGGCCTGAAAGCCTTTATGATCAATCTCTTGTTTTATTTGAAGCTGCCAAGATACTCTTTAAAGTTCCTGACCATCACAATGCACCAGTCACTCTAGAAGAAAAGCAGAAAGGGGAGAAAATGTAAAACAGGTAAGTTATGCACTGTTTCAATTTCCGTTGTCGACTTGGCCGGATTTGGAATTGTCTTCAGAGGGAGTCTCAATTGGAGACTGGGCAGATGAGGTGGATCTGTGGGTGCAGGTGTGTCTGTATGGAATTACCACGATTGTGTTGATGAAGTGGGAAGGCCTGCCCCCTCATTCTCTGAGGGAGATAAGACTGTGTAAGAGAAGAGGAAGACAGCTGAGCACTAGAGCTCCTCACTCTGTTCTGACTGTGGAAGCAACGTGACCAGCTGCTTCAAGCTCTTGCTGCCTGGACTCACCACAGATGACCTCACTCCACGGCAGGAACAGGAACAGGAGGTGTTATGGGGTTTGTGACCCTTCAGAAAAGACTACAGACCAATCCAATCATAATTAAAAGATTTATTGATTAGCCGCTAGCCGGAATAACAGTCTCTGAGCCAAATTTGAGATAGCCATAACGGAGGGATATGGGGAAGGACTTTCAAAGGGGAAAACCACAGGAAGAACTTCATACCTATGCAAGGAGGTAAAAACTCTTCTGCTCTGCCAAGGTAAATGAGTAAGGCAACACAAAACAATCTGTGGGATTCTGTGTACAAGTTACAGTAGCCAGAAAAAAAAAGAAAGTAAGTAAAAGAAGCAGTTAGTCATATCACAAATAGTCACAGCTATACATTTTCGGGTGGGGGTCACTGGGTCAGGGTTACCAGGAACTTATACTCCAGGGACTGGAGTCAGGTGCTTAGTGGGTGCCAGGGTGGATGGCTAGCATGACAATGGAACTTCTTCAGCTGTGACAGAGGTAAGTAATTACGGGATCAAAGAGATTCCTTTGTCAGAGTCAAACTGAGTGGGCCTTTACAGACAAACCAGACCTGGGCTTTCCTGAAAAACACTCCCATGAAGTGTCACCAACACCCTGCTAGATGCAGAAGGTCCTTCTGAGGACCCAGCTGACTCAAGGACCTTCCACCAGACACATTTTTTCTTTTTTTTTCTACAGTCCAAATACTGCCACCCCTGCAGAACAAACATCAATCAGTCAGATACCTGGGGAATAAACCATCACCTATGTAAAAAAAAAAAAAATTAAATTAAATTAAATTTGACACAAACCATAAGCCAGAGGAAGCCAGAGGATGGAAGGAGCCATCTACCTTCCCATGAAGGAGCATTGTGGCGGGATCTTAATGAATGGTGTGGTGGCTTAAAAGCGATGCTTTGGGGTAAAGTGGTGGAGGTTAATATCATTGTCAACGCCACTAGATTAGAGTAACCTAGGCGACAGTTCTGGAACTGAGGGAAGAAAAATAAATCTGTCCAGTGTGAATAGGAGTGTGAGTATTTCCATCCCATGTGCTGACATTACAAACTGAATAAAAAAAGAGGCGGGGGTGGGGGGGGCGGGTGGGGGGAGGAGACAGGGCTGAAATCTGGCTTGGCATAGGCATTCCTTTGTATTTTCTGATCTGCCCAGATGTGAACAGGGGAAGAGCTGCCCCTGCCGCTGTACCTATGTGTGAACCAAGCCAATGCCAACCACACCCACTCCAGAGTGCATGCTTTCCTAGGTTCTAGGATCAACGAGGACAAAAGTAGCAGTGTCCTCAGGTAGCAGAGCTGTGATTCAGGTCTACGTTGCCTGATTCCCAACTCTGTGTACTTGACCATGCCATAAAATCACATTTTGCTTTAGAACACAATCTCATTGTGGCCAGACGATTAACCGAAGGGAGAAAAGCTCATTTCAGAGATGGTTCTGGTAGTCTCACTTCAAAGCTGGAAGTAGTGGTGGTGGATTAGTGTCCAATCTACTCTTCAAGATGGTCGCCACTGCTAAGTTTCTGACCTAAGCTAAAGATACGTTAAATTAAGAATGGGAACCCAAGCCAACTAGATGGTTCAGGGAGTAAAGGCATTTATTGGTTTGAATGAGGTATCCCTTGTAGCCCGAGGCATTTTGATACTTGGTCCGCAGTTGGGGGAAATGTTCTGGTAGGTTTAAATGTTCTGGTAAGGTTCTGAGGGCTTACTAGATGGAATATATGCCTGGTCTGCTAGGTTTTAAAAGTAACGCACCATTCTCTGTTCTCTCCGCTTCTTGCTTATGGATCGAGATGTGTAAGCACCAGCAATAATGCTTGCCTTCCACAGCATTATTCTTGTGCATTGGTGGTGGAGTCCTTTCTCTCTGCAACTGTGAGCCCAAATAAACTCTTTTCTCTATAGGTTGCCTTGGGAATGTCTTTTTGTTTGTTCGTTTGTGTGTTCGTTTTTATCACAGCAGTAGAAAAGTAATTAGTACAAGTTTTTTAGCACCAAGTCTGATCATCTGTCTTCCATTCTGGGGACTCACATGGTGGAAAGAGAAAACTGACCCCTGCAGGTTGTCCTTTACCCTCTACCACCATACTGTCACATGTATACACGCGCATGCACACACACACACAAACACACACACACACACAAAACTTAATTTTAAAACTTTTAAAAGGACATGGAGCTAAATCAAGAAGGAATTATGAGGAATGGTGACAGAGGCTCTAGAGGTCTATGAAATGTATAAAGGGACAGGAAGGTGGAAAAACGCCAACAGCTGGGTTCATAACTGGGCCTCTGGGTGACAGCAGTGCCAACTGGGACAGGGTCAGTGTGAGCAGACAAGCCAATTCAGGCATGCTGAAATGAAGGTGCCTTTGGCATATCCAAATGAGAACACAGGTTTAAATGGCATCTTCAAATCTTTGGACGTAAATATCTTTTAAGGTATTTCATGTCATCTTGTGCCCTCCCTTGTCAGTGTAGGAGTTGTAAGACCTAAATTGGCAGCACTCTGAACAACCCAGGGTGTGTGTATCACATATTTAAAGAAATGGCCAGGCACTAGTATTCTATGGTGAGCAGCATACACATAGTTACTTGCCTCTAACACAAATGCTAAACTAAACACCAGTTAAAATGGACACGAGGGGATATTTCTGAAAGTAAAATGAAAATATAACTTTGGAAAAGAACAGAAAACCATGAGTGTCAACCAGTGTGCCTTCAGACGGGGTAGAGAGCTGCAGAGGACCCCGCAACCTAAACGTCTGGGAGAAGATGGCTTCCTCAGAAACAACCAACAAACCCCGTGTCAGGATGCATGCCCGCACACATTGTGTTGCTGGTAGTTGGGTGTACCATCCCTTGACACACGTTTCTTAAGTCAATTCTGAGATCAAGTAAGTCTTGCCATCGGTGTCAGAGATGCAGACTGGATGCAGAGGGGACTTGACATATGACATATGACACGGGGTGCCCTATAAAGAGTCAAGACAGAAAGAACTCACCATGCGCAATGTTCATGTGTATCTTGGAGAAGGGGTCTTCTGCACAACCATCATCCTTTGGAGAGGTAATATTGTGGTATTCAGATGTTCAAGTAGGCATGCTCATTGCCTCAACAGATTTTAGACCTACGGCATCAAAACAATTCAATATTCATATTAATATAAGCACAAAGATATAGTGAAATACTATAAAAGCATGAACTGGGGAAGAAATAAATATGCATCCCTTGGAGAAGATCATGTTTCAGATGTATCATTTCCTAACAACTGCCTTCAAGGCACTAAGGGTATTAGGAGGTTTGAGCTTCGTAAGTGCACCACATTTGTGGAGGGAATGTGGAAGTCACACAAGTCACTGTCCAATTGGAAACTCACTCTTGCTTGCTGAAGAGAAGCCTGGAAACTGTACCTAAGTTTGAGCAAACGGAGGGGCAAGAGGGGGCTTTCGACCTCCAGTCTGCTCTTCAGGGCATAGCTGGAGAAAGGATGCTCTCTGAGATCACTGAGTCATCTCAGAAAAAGAACTGAGTTTTGTAACTTGAGATTCACTTTGACGTTCATCCAGCACTCAAGAGGCAGAGGCAGGCAAATCTCTGTGAGTTCAAGGCCAGCCTGGCATACAGAGTGAGTTCCAGGACAGCCAGGACTACAAAGAGACACTTGTCTTGAAAAAAAAAAAAAAAAAAAACCTAAAACTTTGAAGTTACTTTCTTTCATATTTTTTATTTTATTTACATTTCAAATGTTGTCCCCCTTCCTGTTCCCCCATCCATCCTCCCTTTCACCTCTAAGAGGGTTCTCTCCTATCCACCCACCCACTCCCACCTCACTACTCTAGCATCCCCCTTCTCTGGGGCATCAAACCTCCACACGACCTAGCATGTGCTCTTGCACTGAGGCCAGACAAGGCAGTCCTTTTCTACATGTGTAATGGGGGGTAGGGGGGGACCAGCCCCTGGATGTTCTTTGGTTGTTTGGCTTAGTCTCTGGGAGCTTTGAGGGGTCAGTTGATACTGTTTTTCTACCTATGGGGTTGTAATCTCCTTCAGCTCCTTCAGTCCTTTCCCTAACTCTTCCATAAACTTCCTGAACAGATCACCAATGGCTCAGGTTCTAAGATCAACATTTGACAAATGGGACCACATGAAACTGAAAAGCTTCTGTAAAGCAAAGGACACTGTCAGTAGGAAAAGCAGCAACCTACAGATTGGGGAAAGATCTTCTTCACTAACCCTACCTCTGATAGAGGGCTAATATCCAAAAAGAACTTAAGAAATTAGACTCCAGAAACCAAATGACCCAATTTAAAAAATGGCTACAGAGCTAAACAGAATTCTCAACTAAGGAACTTCAAATAGCAAAGAAGCACTTAAAGAAATGTTCAACACCTTTAGTCATCAGGGAAATGAAAATCAAAATGACTCTAAGATTATACCAATAAAAATGGCTAAGATAAAAAAAAAACTCAGGTGGCAGCACATGTTGGCAAGGATGTGGAGAAAGGGGAACACTTCTCCATCGCTAGTGGGATTGCCAACTAGTACAACCACTCTAGAAATCAATCTGGTGGTTTCTCAGAAAATTGGAAATAGTTCTACTTGAAGACCCAGCTGCTATATGACTTCTGGGTGTATACCCAAAAGATGCTCCACTGTATCACAAGGACATGTGATCTCTATGTTCATGGCAGCCTATTTGTGATTGCCAGAGGCTGGAAACAACCCAGATCCCTCAACCAAAGAATGGGTACAGAAAATGTGATTCATTTACACAATGAAATACTGAGCTATTAAAAACAAGGACATCATAAATGTTGCAGGCAAATGGATGGAACTAGAAAATGTCATCCTGAGTGAGGTAATCCAGACCCAAAATACATGGCATGTATTCACTGATAAGTGGATATTAGCCAAAAAGTTCAGAATACCCATGAAAGAATTCACAGACCATATGAAGCTTGACAAGAAGCAAGGCCCAAGTGTGGATGCTTCAATCCTGCTTAGAAGGGGGAGCAAAATAATCACAGGAGGAAGGAGGAAGGGACCTGGGTGAGAGAGGGGAGGGGGAGGGGAAAGGGGGGCAGGATCATGAATGGGGGGGTGGAGACAGGAGAGAAGCCCAGAGGGCCAAGAGAATGAATATAAATATGCAGCGGTTGGGGGTGGGGGGCAGGATAACCTCTAGTAAGTCCCAGAGACCAGGGTAGTGAGGGGCTCCCAGGACCCAGTGGGGATGACCTTAGCCGAAATGTCCAACAACAGGGAGATGGAACTGTAGAGACTACCTCCAGTAGGTAGACATGGCCCCCAGTTGAGGGATGGAGACACCCACCCATCTCAAATTTTTTTGACCCAGAATTGTTCCTGTCTAAAGGAAATGCAGGGACAAAAATGGAGCAAAGACTGAAGGAAAGGTCATTCAGAGACTGGCCCACCTTGGTGCACACGTGCACACACACAGGTGCAGATGTTAGAGGTCCACTTTTCAGGAGTCAGTCCTGGCCCTTCCACCACGTTCTCTGAAGCTCAGACTCAGGTCCGGGGAGCAGGGTGTTATTCAGCACGGGTATTTACTTACTGAGCCGTCTCACCAGCCCCAAATTCAGTTTTAATGATGTTTCCTATTGCACCATCCCAAGCATGACACCACACCCATAAGAGACCACAGAAAACAGATTGTGTACCTGTGAACTAAACTAAGGGCTTCCTTCCTTCATTGTCATCTCTTTGGCTGGCATCATTGTATTCTGATAGTGTATTCCCTTAGTAAAACGACCATGTCGTCATAGAGAAAAATCTCAAAGACACCCAAAAATCACCCACAAAACCCATAAAGTTCCCTCTGGCACGTCCTAGTTTGTACATATACATTTTCCAAGGATCATGTCTGTCACGATATATCTATCACCATTGATCATCTGTCTATCATCTGTCATCTACCAGCCTATCTTCATTATCCTCATCTAGGTATCCCCATCAGTCATGACCTATAATTCCACTGCCTACATGCCTATCTGTTACCACTACACATCATCTATATCCATCCCTATCTATCTACCACCTATGTATCATCTATTATCTAGAGTCTGAATGAATCATCTGTATATCATCTGTCACCACTACTAACCCACCTGCTATCTGTCATCTCTTATCTATGTATCGGCTGTGTGATATTCTAATTATTGGTACTCCTTCATCAAACACACAAATCACCATAATTTCAATATACCCTTTAAGCTGTTTTTTGTTGTTGTTATTAAAGCATATGAAGAATATTTCAAACCTCCTACAGTAGCACTTTTTAGGAGCCTTCCCCCAATCATTCTGTTCCATAAAAGTATGGTAACCAGCTATAAGCAGCTAGGTGTGTGATCGTTCAGTTTGGCCATGACTAAACTCTGCAAGGGGTGGGGGTAAAATCTTCAGAGTGTCGTGTGCAGGCATCTGGGAGCTTCCTGACAGCTCTGCTGCTCCTTTCTCACCATCTTTGAGTAAATAAATAAATTGTATTAGTCAACTAAACACTTGCATAAAGAAGCTTCAGATTTACAAGACCGCTGTCACTTCCTGTGCCCTACCTCTGGCGAAACAGGAATTCTGATATAGTTATGTGTGGGATCCAGATCTTCAGGCCCTCTAAAAAGCAGAGGCATCAGATCCTATCACGCCCCATGTCGCTCTACTTCGAGTCAGGACAAGGATGTTGGATGACTCCAGAGTCAGCTTTCCATGTCCCAGCAGACTTGAGTGAAATGATAATTATTGATCCAACAACCTGAAATGGTTTTTCCTAAGTCTGTAGGGAAATACTGTACAAATGTGTACTCGGGGACTCTTAAATAATACTTATTAATGACTTGGCAAGCCATAACTGCTTGAAAGGAGCCATTAAAGATAAAATGTAATTCCTTGTCAGTTCTTTCATCTGTGACCTTCCTGTTAGAGATTGCCACACCTGTGTGTAGTCAGGCAGCTCCCAGCTGCAAAGGATGCTGAGACAATATCTCCATCAGCTAGCAAGTGGACTTTTCTTCTGAAATTCACCAATTCTCCCACCTTCCTTCCTGTAACATAAGCCATGCTCCTGTGCTGGAGAGATAGATCAGCAGTTAGAAGTACTTGCTGCTCTTGCAGAGGACACAGGTCCAGTTCCCAGCTTACAATGGCTTACAACCACCTGTAACTCCAGTTCCCTGGGGTCTGATGCTCTCTTCTAGCCTCCAGAGACTCCTGCCTACAAGTGGTACACAAGTACTCACACACACACACACACACACACACACACACACCATAAAATAATACATAATTTCTAATTCATTCTCTTAAGCGTGTTAAAACTCCACAATTATTTTACTTTGGTCCAACTTTCCAAATTTGTTTCTGTATATTTTAAACCACAGTAAAAGTTGGGGATATTTGTTAGTACCTGTCACGATTCTACTAAATTCTGATCAACACATTTTTGAAATTTTTTGTGTCTTGAAATATTCTCACAGTGATTATCACCCACCACCCAACTATCAAAAAATGAGAAACTTGTGTCGCCATCACGAAGCCGCCTGTGTCACACTAGGTTTTCAGTGGCACTTTTTAACCTGTCCCCTGCTGCACTCAGGGGAGCATAGCAAACTTACATTTGAGCAAAGTCAAGTGTGACTTTTCCTTTCCTATGCTGGTTCTACCAAGACACTGCAGTGAGATGACGCTGTTTGGCCAGTGAAGGACTCACTCTGAGTTTCCTTCTTTGTTTTGAAACCTAAGCTGGAGGGCAGGACTTCTAAAACCTACCATGTGTTGCTGGAAGAACACAAAGAGGTTGAAGTTATCTCCTTTCAATGTGTTGTGGCACTGCAGCCTAAAGCCAGAACTAGATTTTTCTTTCTTCTTCTTCTTCTTCTTTTTTTTTTTTTAAACCCTGCAACCTGCCTGCCATGAATGCAGGAGGCAGACTGCCTCTTTGCTGAACACCCAGACAGGGCGCTGATATAACAACAGTGGACAAGCAGCTGGGAGCTGGGCTGTCAGCCTGTCACACACTGACAAATCTGTTGTTCATATTCAGGCAGGATGCGTGTGTCCACTCGCCACCAGCATCATCCATCTAACACAGGAGGGGGGATGCGGGCAGCCTGCACCCTGCTGTCTACGGACCCAACACGCTTATTACAATCCTTCGGAAAGCTTGCGACTAAACAACTCATTTGCTTTGTGATGATGGACCAGGCAAATGAGACAAGTAAGATAGCCTGAACAATTTTTGTTTCTCTCCCTTCAAAGTGCCAAGACAGCCTGTATTACCATTTCATGTCACATACATAAAACCATAACTCTAAAGAGCACCAAACGGCTCTTCTGAAAATCTAGTCAGGCAAAAAGAAAGGGTGAAATGTAAGAACTGTTCAATTAAAATATTGTTCTTTGAGGGGAAACACACTTTGGACACAATATACAGGGCACCCCAAGCCCCCACCCCTTTTTATTTTTCAGGCAGGCAGACTGACTTTCAGAATGATATTTGGCAAATTTCCCCCAGAGCTATTGTATCTGTAACACTCTGACTCCCTGTCTCTCTGCAGAGCCACTCTAGGCCGATTGCAAAGTCTGCCTGAGATTGAATTTACAATTCCCCAATCACGACATATCTATATTTATATGGCTCTTTGTAAATCGATAAAAAAAAATACTTTCTTGTATGCATTTGGGAAGAATTGAGACGTAGAGGATACGCCGAGTTCCTGGTATAGAGTGGTTCACTGTTTGTCGAGCCACCTAGGTAAACCTGAGTTTACCCAGATCGTTGAGAAACAACACGTGGTGAAAAGGATTGTACAGAGCACTACTCATTATATAAAAAATTCATCCTGGTTGGGGTTCATTTTCTACACTAGTACAATGTGAATGCATTCCTACCTAGAAAACAACATTTTGTTTTTATCTTATTGGTTTTTGACAAGAGGCCTTATGATGTAATCTGGGCTAGCCTCAGACTCTCCACTGTAGATTACCTTAGATTCCTAGGAGTGTTGGAAATCCTTGATTCACCTTAGTTATGATAGTGCATAGCTTTAAGCAAATGTTTTGTTCTGCTACAACACGCCCCATCTTTTTGTAGGTCTGAATGAGAAGAAAATTGAAAACACGAATCTATAGTGAGTCAAAGACATTAGAAGGGTTGATTCATATTTTAAAAATAATTTACCCTAGTAGAAAATAAATCATAAATATTCAGGAGAGCCAAATAATTCTGATCAACTTGCACAATTATCTCGATTAACTCTACACTCTCAAGTTTTAATATTGTGCGTATTATCAATATAATAATGAGGTAAATTCTTATAAAATTCCTGGGTGCCCTTTATTCTGCCCTAAAACCCTGGTGATTTTTGATTGACAGAAAGATTACCTAATAAACCTCCAGTACAAACTAATTAATCACTTTGAATACAACACTAAATTGGCAGGCATAAAAAGCAAATGAGATGGGTGTTGAGGACCATTTTCAAATGACCTTAGTTGAAAGCCAAGTACAGACTGATTTCATCCTGAGCAGCGAGGGCCAAGTTCACGCTTGCTCCCCACCTGCCCGCCACGCCCTGATAAGCGCTAGGCTCTGTCTCGGACCAGACAATGAAGCAACAAGTCCCTGGATAACTGGTGAAGGGCTGGAATAGAAAGCCAGTTACACCCGGCTTGGCCTCTACTGGCCTTGTAGCCTACAGCCTCCGAAGAGCCGTTAGTGTAGTGGGGTACCATGATCGGTGGGCTCCTTGGAGGAAGACTTTGACTTCAATTTTGTACCCTGTGGCAGGGCCCTCTGGTGCTGCGGTATCCGTGAGTCAGAGTTACAACAAAACCTGGCATTTTTGATCATCGGATTGGACCTTAAATGATTTTTCCCCCCTTTGGGTTCTTTTACTAAATTTAAATGTCCAAAGGGAGCCAGCAAGGTGGTTCCATGGGTAAAACCACTTGCTGCTGAACCTGAGTGATCTGAAGTCAACCCTGGGACCCACATGGGAAAGGAGAAAACTGGCTCTGAGGGTTATCCTCTGACTTCTACATGTCCACACACGCACTCCACTCACCGCCCATTCATTCATAAATAAGTAGGCAATAAAGCACAGAAAGACACTACCTCTCTACCAGCACAGGAGTTACTTTTCCACTGCTGTCACAAAATGTCTTGCAAAATACTTGAAGAAAGGAAGGGAGGGAGAGAGAGGGGGAGGGAGAGAGGGAGGAAGGGAGAGAGGGAGGGAGGGAAGGGGGAAGGAAGGAAGGAAAGAAGGAAGGAAGGAAGGAAGGGAGGGAGGAAGGAAGGAAGGAAGGAAGGAAGGAAGAAGGAAGGAATTATCTAATGGCTGGTCATAATGGGCCCACAGACCAGAAGCAGAGACAAATGCTGGTCCTCAGCTTGCGTTCTGCTTTTTGTGCGCTCCAGGATCCCAGCCCCTGAAATGGTGTCACCTACTGTTAGGCTGGCTATTTCCCTCTTGCTAAGCCTCCCTCAGAACACCCACACATACATTCCCAGAGGTGTGTTTGCACACTGGCTGGAAACCCACTCCAGTTCAGCCTGAAGAGTAACTACACCTGGAAAGCCAGAGATCTTAATAGTTCGTGTGCCTTTTGCTCATTGCTCTAAAGAGACAGAGTTGGTTCATCATCAGATTCGATCATGAACACATGAAGTGAATGCTCCCCACCCTCTTTCCCAGAGCCGCCTCCGGGCTCACACCAGCTGCTGTGCTCTGTGGGTTACACGATCAAAGTGCCTGGGGGGGGGGGGGGGGAGATGCGCAGCCCTGCAAGAATAGGAACGCATTTCGTAGCTTCCTTATGTTCCTCCTGCAGCAAATAACAACTCAAGGGTTACCTGCTATGTATCTCAAACTATAGAAATGATCTCTGAAAGTATAGTCTTTGAATATTCAACCTGGAAGAAAAAAGAGACAGACAGATGTAAACACCTGGCAGTCCTAAGAAGCACATAGTGATGCATTAGGCTTCCCACACCCCGCCCTATCTTGAGTCCGCCCCAATCTACTTCCAAGTTTTGGGATGTTGCTCATAGTGAGTGGCTTATCTCCGCTGACCTCGTCGCTCATGACCAGCTGTGTGTCCAGTCATGGGATCTCTCTTTTGATTTCCAAATGCACACATGCCTCCTACCAGGCAAGAGGTGCGTGAGGAGATAGTCATGAGCCCCAGGATCACTGCATCCCCTTGCTGCCTGTTCCCCTCTCTGCCAGGCTGTCTTCTCCCAAGCCACTCCCAGCCCAACCCGGCTGCTCCTTCAGCGCCCTCTCTTTCCTGTTCCTAGCTGCTCTGAGACAGAAAGGGAGAGCGGAATTATTTATTGTGCGTCTGTTTGAAGTGAAAGGCTTTTACATTTTAATGAGCACTAAATAGGTGCAAGGAAATATTGTTCATTAGCTGTAATCTGCGGAATTGCTTGAGTGAACTTCCTTTGGAGGCTGCTTTAAACGGCTCACTCAAGTAGAGCAGTTTGTATGGTAATTAAGGGAGCATTTTTCTGTCAACATCTGTGCTGCTATTTATAACAGGGGAGGTGGCTTGCGGCTCCACTGGAGGGCTGGAGGGTGTGGGTGCTGAGAGATGCAGGTGGAATGGGGTGGCAGTCAATGGCTGCACAGCCAAGGCTGGCAGCCATGACAGGCTGGCAGCCATGACAGGCTGGCAGCCATGACAGTCTCCTTTCTCTGCCTTTCCTCCCATTCAGCCTCGACTAATTCTCAAAGAAATCCATCCACATTCATCGTAGCTAAAAGAATTCTTGCTCTGACATCTCTCCATTAATCACAACCCCCACCACGCAGCCCAGGCAGGGAGATTGGAGAGGCTGCGGAGAAACAAGCACTCTTCAGCTTTGTCAGTTTGTTTTCTGTCTCATGTGCATTTTTCCTCTGTGTCACCCTGATGGGGCAGCAAGATACCAGAATTAGAGCTGTGGCAGTTGGGGGGCAGTCAGAGATGACCAGGAAAGAAACACTGAACTGGGCACACACCCCCCTCCATCCCTGCTCAGGGGAGGGAATAGACATCTTCTCTTACTGCAATCTGATAGTCCTAGCATGGCCTACAACAAGCAGGACTCCGTGTCCTTCTGAGGTGGCCTGAAGGAGTTTTTATATTCTCTGCAATACCAGAATGACATGGCCTGCATACCCTCCAACCAGAGCTGAAGAGCTTACCTGGAAAGGCAGGCAGGGGCCAGGCTTGAGAGGACACAGGACATTCAGCAGGAGGGAGGCCAGGCTTGAGAGGACACAGGACATTCAGCAGGAGGGAGGCCTGGGTGCGAAGCCCAGGTGATTGAGAGGGGCCGGGGGCCTGCAGAGGAAGCTGATGACAAGGCCTTGGGCTGAATTGGTGGCCTAGCGTTTGGGGGGACACAGAGGAGCATGTCAGAGTGTCCCCATGGGTGAGCTGGGAGCGAGGGGAGGGAGAAGGCGGGCAGTTCTGTGAGTGGGTCGGGAAGGCAAGGCCCCATCTGCTAGAGGCAAGGAGGAGTTGGAAAAGCAGTAGCTAAGTGCCACCTCTACTCCTCCAAAAACAGTTTGATCCTATCTTTTTAAATTTTCTCCAGCTTAAGGTAGAACCAGGCAGGAATCTTGAGAAGGGCAGCCACTTTGCCTTGCTGCGAAGGTGCAACCCAGGAGGGGCAGGGGCCAAGCATATCCAGCCACTGGAAACTGATGGAAGGCCTCCCACACCAGGCTGGGAGCTTACTGTGAGGGAGTTTCTCTGCGTATGCCCCATGCTCTCCTTCCTTTCTATCCCCACTTTTCTTCTTTCCTGTCCTGTCACTCCTTCCTTCTTTTCTGCCCTTTGAGACAGGTTCTCCTGAAGCCCAGGCTGGCCTTGAACTCCCTATGCAGCAGAGGATGACTCTTACCCTCGGGGCTTCCTCTACCCCTGCCTGCCGTATTCACAGTTGCACACCACCTCACCTGGTTGATGCAGTGCAGGGGATCCAGCCATGGGCTCCATGCATCTTAGAGAAGCACGCTACACCCCCAGGCCCCCAACTCTGCACCTTTTAATTTTTAATACATGAACATTGTCACAAAATCAATATCTTTTGAGTGAATGAATAAATTATTGAGGATCTGTTGACATGCAGAATGGTTTACAATAAAAATGTGGAGAGTGATAGTGGCCAGCTCCTCCTCACCTGGGGACCTTTCACTCAGGCAGTGACCTGGGAAAGAATTAACAGCCTTCAAACGGAATATGC
Source organism: Apodemus sylvaticus (assembly GCF_947179515.1). NCBI lineage: Eukaryota > Metazoa > Chordata > Mammalia > Rodentia > Muridae > Apodemus > Apodemus sylvaticus. The sequence goes on from NC_067483.1 coordinate 94,916,124, forward strand.
TCTTTTTCATCCCCTCCCCCAGGAACCCCCATTTTGGAAAAATACATAAAGAAACATCAGGCCTACTGAGGAAATTTACGAGTGTGATGCTTTAGATGAGAAACGCTCCCCATGGGCTCTTGGATGGGAACATTCGGTCCTGAGGTGATGGTGTTATTTACAGAGGCCATAGATCTTCTGGGACGTGCCACCATGCTGGAGGAAGTGTGTTGCTGGGATTGGCTTTGAGGATTTCAAGCCTAGAGAAACTGCTTCCTCGTTGTGATGAAAGATGTGACCACTCAGCTTCCTGCTCCTGTCAGCCGATGCCATCTTCACACCATAACGGGTCCTACTGCTGTGGAGCCATAAGACACAATAAACCCCTTTTTTTTCTTGTTGTCTTTGGTCATGGTGTTTTATGATAGCAACAAAAGTAACTAATATCACAAGGGACATATTAGATCCTTCTGTGTCTCTGTGTCCAAAATACTTTACAGAAGCAATGGAAAGTGGGGAAAGTATATTTTGGCTCATGATTTCAGAGAGGATTCAGCCTGTCGTGGAAGGAAAGGTGTGTGCAGTGGCTATTCCTGCTTGTCAACATGACTACATCTGGAATTAACTAAGACCCAAATGACTGGGCATTTTTTCTTAGTTGAATAATTAAGGGATTTTTTTCTAAATTGAATAATTTGAAGTGGAAAGGCCCACTTCTAATCCAGATCTTTGAGGTGGGAAGATCCACCTTTAATCTGGGCCACGCCTACTTCCGGCAGCCTGTCAAAAGGACATGGAGGAAGGAAGCGTTTGCTCTCTTTACCTGCCTGCCCTCACTTTCACTGGCAAGTCCACTCTTTCACTGGCATTAGAACCCACTTCTTTGGGATTCTGACACATCCTGAAAAGACACCTGAGACATCCAGCCTTGTGCACTGAAGAACTACTGGATCTTTGGACCTTCAGTTCATAGGCAGCCATTGTTGTTGGATTAGCTGGACCACAGACTTAACTTATTCTAATACCTCTCCCACATTATATAGAGACAGAGACAGAGACAGAGAGATTGATAGATAGTAGTTTGATAGATGATAGATAGATAGATAGATAGATAGATAGATAGATAGATAGATATTCATTCCGTAGGTTCTGTTGCAGAACCCTGACAACCAGCATGGTTGCAGGAGCATGCCTGTCTATATGGCAGACCAGGAGATAGAACAGATCATGCCCAATCATGGATATTAATTTTTAAGGCTCATCCACAACTACCTACTTCTGCCTGTCAGGCCCCACCTCCTAAAGACTCAATAGCATTTAAAGAGTGATACTAGCTGGGGGACTAAGTGTTTTTAAGTAATCGAAACATTAGCCAGTGGGAGACATTCAAACCATCACAGTACATGCAAACTCAACTCCTATTGCATCAACTTTGTAACAACTGAATCATTCTCCTTATTAAACTCCATCTTCACTGACAGGCATTGTCATTAGGAGCAGTATTTTATCGCTGTGTTATTTTTGTCTTGATTTTACAAGATTATTAAACCATGTTTGAATTCTGTATTTGTCCAAAGGCAATTTCGCTTAATGACTCATTTTGAGAAGTCAAATAAAAACAAACAAATGTAATGAATCCCAAGTGACTGAAGATAATTTACACTTGGAGATGCTACAAATAACTTAGATTTTTTGAGTAGCTGCCACATGATTATCAGCTCGGAGTAGCTTCCTTATCATGATTTTTCAATAGAAATGAGTTTGGGGGAAGAAATCTGTCATCTACTGAATGTCCTTTCCCCTTTCCATGCTAGTCAGTTTTCTGGAACTATAACAAAGAACCAGAGATTCCTTTTAGACAGGAATGCCTATTGTGGCTCTTATTTTAAAGGGTTCAGTCCATCACCCCTTAGGCCTGTCACTCTAGTTCTGTGTTAAGGCAGTAGTATAACATGCTGGAAGGCTATGTGCTCACTGTCTGGTGGCCAGCACGTTTAAAGAGAGAGAAAGCCAGGGGCTGTGTCCCAGGATCTTACTACAATACAGTGGCACAGTCTCCCTCAGGTAAAGACGCATAAACGCTAAAAAGGATGCAACCAAAGAGAACAAGGAACTGACTCAGGCACGGTCCAAGTGTTTTTCGGGTGTCATCTGTACACCAATCATTGTACAAGAACCTAGGAGGCCGCCTTGCCAGGGAAAAGCCTCTAGATCTGTGGTGTCATCTATAAGAACTTAAACATTTAACTTTTTTCTGTAGAGCACACTTCTAACCTATCGATGTGACATGACCCTGGTCCCATGCTTAAGTGTAGCCCAAAGGCAGATTACAAATAAACTGTTAGAAAGATATCTTGCAAAATTTCCATCACAGTGGTGTCTGAGTTGGGTAGAACTGGGTAGAGAACCTCGTGGGAGAATGGGCGTCAGGGACAAGGAAAGAGTATGACAGTGGGCAGGGTGGAGGACAAGTGCTATCAAGATCGTGGGTGGCACAGGACACATGGGCAACCTTTCAGAAGAGATTTAACTCTCGGTGAAATTCCTAAGTGATGGCTAATCAGTGACAGTTTCAAGTAAGAAACACACGAGATCTAGAGTAGTGGAGGTGCAGAGGAGGGGAGGAGGGGGAGCAGAGGAGGGGAGGAGGGAGAGAAGGGGAGAGGAGCAGAGGAAGGGAGGAGGAGCAGAGGAGGGGAGGAGGGGGGCAGAGGAGGGGAGGATGGGGAGCAGAGGAGGGGAGGAGGGGAAGAGGGGAGGAGGGGGAGCAGAGGAGGGAAGGAGGAGCAGGGGAGGGGAGGAGGAGCAGGGGAGGGGAGGAGGCACAGAGGAGGGGAGGAGGATCAGAGGAGTGGAGGAGGAGTAGGGGAGGGGAGGAAGGCTCAAAGGAAAGAAAACCAGTGGAGAGGTTTCTTTTAAATGAATTATTCTTAATTTTGTCAAGTTACCGAGGCCGAGGAAAGCACACAGACATGATGGCAATCAACCCTTGAGAGGCAGGTAAGATCCTGAGGTAAGAGCGCAGGAGTGATGGTTCCTGAGGAAGAGGCAGACGTTCTGTGGGAGCAGATCTGCAGGACTGGGTAACGGTTACACAGAGTGAAATGTAGAAAGAATACACTCTGTTCGAAGGCTTGCCTACTCCAGGAAGTACAGCCAACAGCCACTTCTACACTTGACGTCACGTTGTCATCTGCTGTTGCCATTTATCAGCCGAGGAACTGGGTTCCTGAGGAGTGTGGAAAACTCTACGTTTACAGCCTGCCCAGAGATTCCTGTGAGTGTCTAGGTAGTTCCACCTCTCCTCCTAAGAGGGGATATCGACATAAGATGATGATGGGCTTGTTTGCTTCTTCATATCACACACACACACACACACACACACACACACTTACATCTGTTCTTCTAAGTTGTATCATTGGGAGCTTTTAGAATACTCAAAGTGTTGGGCTGCCATTTTTGACCTAGCAAACCATTGGTACAAGCCATGTGTCACAAACACTTTCCTCACCTCTAAAGGAACCCTGTGCTCCTTAGCAGTCACCCCTCATCCCCACGTCCCTCCACTGAGTAAACGCAATGCCTTAACCGAGCTTGCCTCGGGAATATCAATTTAGAGATGTCGGCGGGGTCTCCGGGGGCAACATCTGGATGTGGAGATTAAGGAAGACGTCTGTGCTGGAAATGAACCTTCCAGAATCCCCTGTCAGTGGGAGATGCTTGTAAACGCAGAATAGGCGGAAAAGACGGGGAGGTCTCTAGGCCCCGGAAGAGGCTAACATCCAAGTCTGAAGATACACAGGGAAGTGTAGTTTGTGCTGTGCGTGCACCATTTCCCAAGCCGTCTGATTACTGATAACCACATGGACATTGCTGTCTGCAGAAGGCCAGATCTCTGCAACCTTCACTTCCCAGACTGACCAAAGGGAAGAGAGAAGTTATGCATAATCTCCTGCTATCGTTGTCTGCAAGTTATCTGTCCCACTCTATAGTAGAGTATATATGTATATTCTCTCTCTCTCTCTCTCTCTCTCTCTCTCTCTCTCTCTCTCTCTCTCCTCCCCCCCCACACACAAACACAAAATAGGCTGAAAAGACAGGGTACTCTCTCTTTATAATATATGCATATAATGTGCAATAGAATGCATATGTCACGAGGAAGATCCATTTGATTGTCATGATGTGAGATGATCGACTATCTGCCTACTGTAGAGACTGAGAATCCAGTGCCTGCTCTGTCCATGGCCTGGGTATTTCAACATTCCAGCTTGAAGCTGGAGGCCTGGAGGCTTTCCAGAGAGCCAATGCTCTTCAGTCCATGCTGGGAAACCAAGAACTCAGGAACCCGATGTCCGAAATAACGGATGGCAGCAGCAGCGACAGAGTAGCCTGCAGGAGTGAAGGCAGGCAGCGGGACTTGTGTCTGGGCTACAGACTGTAGCTGCTGCTGTTCTGAGGGAGGTATTTCCTCCTTCAGTTAATCCTCCCTGGAGGAAGCCATCTCTGACCCACCCGCAAGCAGACCTCTTAGTTCATCCCATGTCCAAACAAGTTGACAACCAAGGTTCACCCGTTAAAGAAAATTTTAAAATATCAGATCTCCCCCTTTTCTCCTTACCAGTGGGATTCTGAGTCCCCAAGGCACGGTCAGATCTCATTTCTCTTCTAGGTCTCAGTTGGCCTCAGTACGTACATGGCAGCAGGAGAAATTAATGTCTGCTCATGGGGGAGGAGAAGTCTCTACTGAGTCACTGATATAACACATAACCCTCCTCATTCCTCGTGTGTGGCAGGCTTTCCCTGGGGAGACATGACACATGTCTACTCACCCCAGAAAGGGGCCCCCAACAAAACAAAGTAGGATTGCTCTTATGTCCAGTTTAAGGGTTCCTTACAGGAGTATGTGGGTGGGGGTACAGACAGGGTACAGGAGCAGGGGTGATTCAAAGCAGCAGCTACATTCCTGAAAAGATCACCCAGCAGGGTGATGGCTCCAGATTCAGCAGCCTTGGTGCTTTCTACCTAACTCCCAGGCAGCTGGACAGTCTGAGCATCTCCTCTGCTGTGTGACTGATCTGTCACCTCCTCAGAACGGACTGCTCCCCTTCACACAGCGGGTGCAGGGCCCTGGAGAATCTCCCAAGTTCCCTTCTTCCAGATGCCCCCCTTTGCTTACCTCCTGTTTCTCCTGAGCCTCTCCCTCCCTTCTAGGGGGAATATTTCAGCTCAAAGGCATTCAGTTCCACTTATTCACCCACTCAAAAAAATAATAATTAACAATCTTAATAATCTCAGATATTTTATTTGTATACTTACAATATATACTCACATTATTGGCAACTTATAAAGCAAAATTTGATTGCTCCTAAGAGTCAAAAGCAGCTATATAGAGGACTAGAGAAGTGACTCCAGTGGTCAAGAGCACTGACTGTCCTTGTAACGTTCCCAGAACCCGAGGAGCAGTTCACAACCATCTGTCAGTCTGGTTCCAGCGGATCTGACCCCTTGGTCTGTCCTCCATGGGCACTGCATGCATGTGGTACCCAGACGCACATGCAAGTGAAGTGCACATAAAATAAAAATGAATAAATCTCCAAACAAATTTGAAGCAGTTATGTAGATTTCCAGTAACACCATTATTTGTCAAAACTAAGTCTTTTTATGCTTGCCCTATCCAGTTGTTTTTTATAATGTATGTTTTAGTTCATTTAGTGCAGAGTCATATGTTTCAAAGTACTCTCTTCAAATCTGAGAGAGGGAATTGTCTTCTTCGCTGGCTTTGTGATCAATTTGATCATGTAGATCTCATAAATAAGACACTGTACAATAAATGCTTTGAGGATATTTTGTTGAAGATTTATACTATTTATGCTGGTGTGTGCATTTGTTCGTGTGTGTGTGTGTGTGTGTGTGTGTGCACGCGCGTGCATGCGCAATACACATGGAGGCCAGAAGAAGACATCTGACCTAATCGAGTTGGAGTTACAGACAGTTATGAGTAACTGGGTGACTGGGAACCAAACTCTTCAAGAATAGAAAGTGCTCCTAACTGCCGAGTCATCTCTCCAGTCCTTTTATTTACTTAGTTTTGGACTGTTTTACTTTTTGGTTAGTTCACACGACTATATATTTAAAAGCTAGGTTTGAAACGGTATTTGGCATTTATCATCCACAAATGCATTATCTGCCAAACTTCTGTCAAGTTAGTTAAGGTATCTAACCTAATCCAGCTGCCACCCTCAAAGGTAGCATTAGAGCTGGCGGGGCATATTTTGGTACTCGATGAACATTTGCCTTTGAATTAAAATGTTATGCATGCTGCCTGTTTGCTGTGTGTATTAATCAGCTCCTAAAACACACCCCAGAGTGATTTTTAGCACATGTATGTAATAGCTTTGTAAGTTCCCAATCAATTTTAACGCAGGTTCTCCAACTATTTTTTTTTTTCTGAAAAATGCCCTTTCCAGCCTAAACACACCTTCTAAGACATTCACAGCTGGAATATAAAAGACAATTAGAACAAATTTATCAGATGGCTCGCCTCCGCTGTTTGTGAAACATTTACATGAATGTGTAGCTAGAGAAATTAAAGCCCCCACTGAGCAGCCAACAGGCACTGCAAACTGGCTGAGAGGTGGCGAGGAAGAGGCTACTTAGAAAGGCATTTTAAGAACTTTAGCCAAATGCCTGTCTGCAATAATGTGGAGTCGAAGAGGGGGAGGGACAGAGGGCATAAAAGAGTTCAAAACTATTTACACGAGAAATGTTAAAAGTTGGAACTTAAAACTAAACGTAGAACGTGGTAAGAGATGAGGTTCTGAAGCGATAAAGCTAAGGGCCCCACATTGCTCGAGCTGTAACCACTCCGCTTCCTGTGAACACTTAGGTTTCCATGATGTGCAAGTTGCCTACAAACGCCTCTCATGGCTCAGGCATACACCAGGGGCAATTTATTTTATTCTTTATTCTCTCTCTCTCTCTCTCTCTCTCTCTCTCTCTCTCTCTCTCTCTCTCTCTCTCTCAGGGACTGATATGCTGTAGGGGAGGGCAGCCCATTTGGAACCACTTCATGCAACAAAGCAGGCCCTGGAAGTCAACGGAATTGGTGGGTAATAAAGCACCTCCCTGGAAGGAAAGGTCTGGATAGGAGCACAGCCCAGCTAGATGGCTGGACAACCCTCCTGAGACTGATGGGAAGATCAAATAAATTACTGTGTCTGTAGAGTACAAGAGAATCTGTAAAAAGTAAATGCTCTCTTTAGCTAACTTTTTTTTTTTTTTTTTTTTTTTTTTTTTTTTTTGAGACAGGGTTTCTCTATATAACCCTGTCCTGGAACTCACTCCGTAGACCAGGCTGGCCTCGAACTCAGAAATCCACCTGCCTCTGTCTCCCAAGTGCTGGGATTAAAGGCATGCACCACCACTTCCTTTTAAAAAAGGAAGGCTACACTAACTTTTAAAAAAAAATGTTTTAGGGCCAGTGAGAAGGCTCAGCAGGAAATGGTGCCTGCCCTCCAAACCTAAGGGCCTGAGTTCAAGGTTCTGAAAAGACCGAAGGGCAGAACTGAAGTCAGCCAGTTGTCCTATGACCTCCACATGAGCCCTCTAGTAAATAAATAAATAAACAAATAAATATAAATCAATCAGTCAATAAATAAATGCAATAAAAGGTTCTAAGTTCATTTGTACTAATTCTTCAAGAATTTTACACATTGTATTTTTGTTGGCAAATTATTCTCTATTAAGAGTATAGTGAGAGAAATTAGTGAACAAAATTTCTATCATAGTTGTGCTGAGAAAAGAACAGGTGAAAGTAATTATGCAGGGTGATTTGTTTTGGAGAAAAGGTGCCTCAGAACCCAGATGGGGGCTAACAAACACGCCCACCAAATTGCCCCCTGTCTTTTATCCCTGTCGTAGGTGGTGGTCCTGCTTCGTCCCATTGGGGGGTACTCGTCTTAGAAATGTGACACAATTGTCTAATTGGTGCCAAGGGGAAGAGTAAAGTTCTATAAATGTGGGCCCATGTCAGGCTGACTATCTTTGAGAGAACAAAAACATCTCTCCCAGTTATTATTCAGTCTGAAATTTCTGCCCCAAAACTGATTTATGTGGCCAGATCCTGATGTATCTCGTCACACCCTTACAGCAGGTCCCTGGAGATCTCATCTCTCTCCTATGTAAACTGTTTATTTTGGGCACCACACTCGAAAAGTGTATTTTGTTCCAAGCTTTGGTCACCGATTCTGTCACTGCTTACACTTTGAAGCCCTCAAAGGCAGAGACTAGATTTACTAGGTAGATAGGGCAGCTTGTGACCTCCAGAAACTGTCCTGTATAAGTAGACTAATTTCTGGGGTTTGCTAATGATGTACATTAAAAAAAATCCCTAAGATTATCTGTCAGCCTGTAAATAAAAATATCTAAATACACTTCCTAACACCTTCAAAAGTCATCATGGTGACTTGCTTTTATGGGAAAGAAGTATATTTCAGGTGCTAGACACTGGGATTTTCTGAAGCTTTCCAGTACATAATGACAAACAATGACATGATGACTTTCTAATTCCTAACTCTCTCATACTGAAACTTCCCCGAGGTCAAACACTTAACAGGAGGAATTGTATGATACTCATGTACATAAAAAGCAATGAATAGCATACAGGGCAGATAGGAAAAGCATGCAATTTATACTGGCAAAGAACTTACAATATACTTGAGATGATAAATAGATTGTATATGTATGTGTATGTGTATATGTATATGCTGTATATGTATATATTGAGAGACCAAATTTTGGGTTCAGACACCATCTGAGAAAACCTGACCTACGTTTGAACTCAAGGCATGTACCTAGCATTAGTTTCCAAGTTACCTTCCCCCCCGCCCCCAACAAAACCTGGGCCTAGCTCCAGTTTTTAGGCTAACCCCAACAAGACCTGCATTTCCAGGTTAATCTCCCCCCAACAAACCTGCATCTAGCACCAGTCTTCAGGTTATTTCCCCCCATCAAATTTGTACCTCCAGGTTACAAGCCTGCCCTACCTATCAAGCACCAATTAAAAAGAAATCAGAAGTTAAGTTTACAGTTTGGCTCCCAGCACCAGCCAATTATGCTAAAGGCCACAGTAGCACACCCATTAGATGCTTGCCAGGCTGGAAACACTTACCCCTTGCTTGCCATGAGTGTTCTGGGCTCTTCTCCTGCGGGTCAGCAGTGGGCAAAGGTCAAGCTCAAATAAAGACTCTGGTGTGATTGCATCGGATTGGCTCCTGACTGTTCTTTCAGGGCGCACTAAATACTTCCTTGACACTACAATATATTTCTATTTACATTTACATTTATGCATGTGTCTCTGTGTGTATATGTCTGTGTATGTACATGTGTGTCTGTGTGTATGTCTGTGTGTGTATCTGTGGTAGAGATAGATAGATAGATAGATAGATAGATAGATAGATAGATAGATAGATGGCAGATGATAATAGAAGATAGATGGTAGCTGGATGATAGATAAATGATATATCAGAAAGATAAATAGATGGCATATAGAAAATTGATAGATAGGTGATGATGAGATGCCCGATAGGCTGTTGATAGATTCCCAGAGTCCACAGGGGAAGACCATGTACCACACATGTCTTCTTCCTTCCCACCAGTTCAAGTCAGTGCCTGTTGGCTCATGAGCTCTCTTTTGGACACTGGTATTCATGGAGACCTTATCAGGATTCTCAAGGTAATACCTAGTTAGAACCCATGATTATACTGCAACCCTAAGAAAAGGAGAAGAAACTCCCAAGTCTCAGCTGGATGTGTAGCTCTTTCTGGAATGTTCCCCCACACTGCTTCCACTGGCTTTTCGCTTCTTTTATTTATTTTTATGTTTGATTTTGCTTTTTGAGACAGGGTCTCGCTGTTTATTCCTGACTGGTCAAACTGTTGCTCAGGCTGGCTCCAGACTCCTGACCCTGCCTGAGCTTCTCAAGTGCTAGGACAACAGTGTGCCTTGTGCCTGGTCGGTCCTTTCTGCAGCCCTCCCTCCCTCCCCCATGAGACACGGCTGGCACTGATGCTTCTCTGTGCAATGGATTTCCTTGAGCTGGGCTGTAATCAAGTGTTTGCCCCGTAGCAAGACTCGCAGTTCTTGGAGACGGAAGCTGAGATTTATCTCACATTTTTACCTAAGAGTTCTCAGATCACTGAGTATAAAGTCTTTGCCCCTTAACTAGTGTTGAAGGGACACAGAGCACAGGACAGCACTTTATAGACGATTCCATTGAGATAGTTGTTAATTGAATGAGTGTGGGCTAATTTTTGAAGTTTTTAACTCTTTTTGCTCTTAAGTATTGTTGGTTCTGGCCTGGTCAAATATTTAGCTTTCTTTTATTTTGCTGTTATCCTAGCTATTGTGATAATTTAAGGCTTGTGATTCATGAATCTCTTTTCACATTCAAATTTCTGATAATATCTTCCTAAAGAACCTTTACAACAGCCACTTTTTCTGCCTTGAAATAAGTAAGGAAAACTTTTTTTTTTTTAAACCAAGAAATACAAGCTGGGTGACAAACACATGACCTAGAGTGGTGACCTTGGGATCCCTTGGTTCAGTTCTGATGCCACAGTGTTGCAGATTTGCATATTGTGATGCAAGTTCCCATGACTAAAATGTTTAATTCTCATTTGTACTTCTGAAAAAGTTCATACTTTGTTTCCAAGTGTGTGAACGGATGTGCCTGACTGCAAGGTACCTCAGAGAACCAACTGAACACTCTCTCTCCCAGGAGATAGAAGGAGGGGAGCACAGGTGGGATATGAAAACATCACCATCTGAAAAAAAAAATAACTGCTTTAAAAAATCTCCTAGTCTTCTCTCTGGAGCCTGCTGAATGTATATGCACTGAAGACCACGTGACAGGAGAGCTCCATTAATTAGGGCTGAAGGCTACAGAGAGATCAGAAGAAGGAAGGGGTACCAGAAAGCGAGATCACTTGACACAGCGATCACGCACAGTGAGCAACAAGCGTTGACAGGGATGAGAAGGAAGGAAATCCCCGTCTCTCTTCCCCCCTCGCTCTCCCTCACCCCCACATAAGACACCAAAAGAACAATTGTAAACAGCTTCGTCTCGCTTATATTTTCCTTTTCTTTCGAATCATCTGGCCTCAATAAATGTAATCCCAGGCACTTGTAGTTTTCTAGCAATAGCGAGGAGGGGTGGGGATGGGAAACACGATCCTTCTCGTTATTAGACTCGAACACTGGAAAGCTGGCTAGCACGTTAGCGTCTGCTGCTGTTGGTTAATTGGGGGCTGCTGGGATCTCAAACCTAAGATTTCCTACATGCACGTCCTCAGAAGGTTGGAGGATGAGCAAAATAAGGGTAGGCACTGCCTGGGAGATGGCCTCATGAGAACGCTTTAAAACCTAAGCCACTTTTTCCTCCTCCTCCTCCTCCTCCTCCTCCTCCTCCTCCTCCTCCTCCTCCTCCTCCTCCATTCTCTGCCTAGAGCTTGTATTATAAATTTCTGTTAGTCATGAGGGATAACCAAATCTCATAAAATAAATATTTTCGTGGCATCAAGCCTGGAGCGTCCGTATGTAAAACGTAAGACATAGGACAGTGAAGACAACCATGGAGATGCTGTGGGACACGGGAAGTGAGATGGTGGCTGGAGCTGAGCTGGGGACAGGATACAGAGCACAGGTGGCACACTCAGGTGACATGCCAGAGGCAGGAGTGGGCCACACACTTGCTGAGCATCTCTGACTTGGCCTACCTTTTCAGGTCCCATACTAACCAGAGTCTGAACTGTAGGCAGATATGTGGCAGATCTGATGTGCAGTCCAAGGGGCTATAGAGATGCCTTAACTGTTGAGAGCTCTTCTAGGGGGTCCCAGTGTTCACATGGTACCTACTAAGCATCAGTAAGGCCATCTCTGGGGGATCTGGTGTCCTTTATTGGCCTCAATGGGTACCTTCACAAATGTACACACACACACACATACACACGGTGGGGGGGGGGAGAGGGAGAGAGAGAGGGAGAGAGAGGGAGAGAGAGAGAGAGAGAGAGAGAGAGAGAGAGAGAGAGAGAGAGAGAGAGAGAGAGAGAGAGAGACTGAATAAAGATACATGGGAGAGGATCCAGGCAAGAGGGCAGGTGGGTAGGAGGTAGTGAGGCAGACAGTGAGGGACTTCTGGCCAGAGGGCGTCTGTGCACCTCATGGAACTGCTCTCCCCCTGACAGTAGGAAACCCAGAGAAGATGAGGCCTCCTTGTGATGCAGAGGGAAAGTAAGTCGAGCTAAATCCACTCCATATTATAAGGAAAGTCTTAATCTCCATCATATCTTCACACATCTCCTGCAAGGACAGCCAAGAATAGAACCTCAACAGACATTAAGTACTCGCATGGCTCAACTGTGGAGATCCTGTGGAGGCAGCACATAGAGGCACAGGCAGGGAAGTGTTATTATTGTCTCTAACTACACCACGCTTCATGACACCAGCTTGAGCAAGGACCTTGTACATTTGAGGCAGATCTCTAAAACCCTACTAAATTCAACAGCAAGGAGACCCCACATGGTTTTTCCTCTTTTACAGATCCTGGTGTGTTACTATCTTGTTTTAAAACACCGCTACTTCTAGCAAAGATCAGAAAACAATATAAGCCGTATGATTTGCTCAATATTTAAATTACTTTTATGTATTTATATTTGATAATAAAAACAACTTGGAATGTAATATAATTAAATATAATATAAATTAAATTAATATAATTACATCTAATAATTAAAATGTTTATAATTAAAGAGCATTTTCTGGAGGAGAGAATTTTTTACCCTTTACCAAGCTACTTATCAAAGCATCCACTAGATCTGAAATATCTACATTTTAAGATACTTAAGAATCATTTTTCATTAAATAAAATATAAATATTAAATGTATATGTTATAATAAAACACATTGACAGGATATGTAAACCATTATAAAGTACAATTAATATCACGTCAATGTACTTCATTAACCACAATGGTAACTTTGCAGAGTAGTTTTTTAAAAAATTAATTGGCTTATGAGTATAGAGTAAGTATACAGGTGTTAACAAAACCCACATGCAACCTGCCAATATTTTTCTTATGTGAAGAACTGTTATGATTCAAAATAGTCCAATCTCCTTAGAGAGGTAGTAAAATGCCTTCAATTCGTGGAGATTTCCTTCATTTCCTAATTCCAATTGCTAAATGCCTCACAGCTATATCCCGTCATGATATTTCCCTTCACGTAAAAGGCTCCAAGGTTGGAGACACGGCTCAGTTGTTCGAGCACTTGGTGCTCTTGCAGAGGACCTGAGTTTAGTTCCCAGGGCCTGTGTCAGATGGCTGGAGAGCCACGGAATTCCTCCAGGGCATGTGCTGCAGACCTCTGAGGGCCCCTGCACTCGCATCCACATTACAGAATTACCTATAAATAATTTAAAATAATAAAACAATAAATATTTTTTAAAAAAGAAATGTAAGTATTATAGGAAAAGAGAAAATTGGAAGTGTGAAATAGAAACTGCCATTGTGTTAAATGGTGTTTGTTGAACAATACAATACCAATCTGTGTGTCTACAGTTATCTATCTATCTATCTATCTATCTATCTATCTATCTAGTTACCTATCTATCATCTATCCATCTTACTAGCCCTTTAAGGACACACCCTCATGCCAATGAGCTCTTGATACAAGATATGAAGGAAAGGAACAAGCTAGAGGAAACACAGTCACTGGGCGAGTGCACGCTCCTTTCAGTCACGGTTGCTTCTAGAATTACACCCTTAGCATTAACTACTCCGCTAAATGTAATTTCTGAGCAGCTTGGCTATGCTGGGACCAATAATGTTCCAGCAGATGTTAACAGTGAGGGGATTTAAAGATTGCGGAGTTTCACGGGTGCAGTAAAGCTGCGGTGGGAACAGAAATATTACCGGAGCCGTTCCGTTCCAAGTGCATTCCCGGTTACTGACAAGTGATACATGACTGATGGTATGTTCCAGGGGACCGGGACTTTGTACTTACTGGTCAGCAGCATATCAATTCCATAAATTAAACAAAGTTTTATGGATTCCTCATTCCTTTGCAGACTGATCTTCCTCGGAGGGCCTTTGTTTCATGTTAATTTCGTCATCCAAGCTTTGTTCAGCCATACTGTTCTCTTTAAGCACAGTAGAGCCTCACCCCAGGCTCCCTGCCTGCCACAAATCCATCCCTATTATTTTTTAATCTTGGTGTTATCTGCAAGTGGAACTTTGGGAATACCTCCATGTGTTTTACGATGAACACCATCAGACTTAGCACTTTTTATGTAAGTCACTATAATGGCCTAAAAGGAACAATTTTATAATCTCTAAAATGTAGATAGGTTAAAGACTTAGCCATACGACATCATCCCTCCTGGGGAAGAGTCTGAGCAGGGTGTTCAGCCGTCCCTGAGAACGCAGGAGAATGGACACAGCATCTTTTACATCCTGCAGTGTGAGTGCCAGCTCTTACAATAAGGCAGTCAGCCACAGGAAAATAACTCCCAACAGGCTGAACATCTTGTGTCCAGCTCACCATGAGTAACTACAACAGAGCCACAGTTGGATTAGGAGACCATCGGAAGCAGGAGTGAAGTTGTGGGCAGTGGAGACAGCTAGGAGCATCAGTTAGGAGCACACATGTACTGCAGAGAACTTCAGTTTGATTCTTTTTTTTTTAAATGATTTATTTATTTATTTTATGTATATGTGTACACTGAAGCTATACAGATGTGATTACTGGGAATTGAACTCAGGACATCTGCTTGCTTTGACCCAAAGATTTATTTATTATATGTAAGTACACTGTAGTCGTCTTTAGAAACTCCAGAAGAGGGTATCAGATCTCATTACGGATGGTTGTGAGCCACCATGTGGTTGCTGGGATTTGAACTCAGGACCTTGGATAGAGCAGTTGGTGCTCTTAACCACTGAGCCATCTCACCAGCCCTTCAGCTTGATTCTTAATACCCACTGGAACCATCAGAACTACTTATAACTCCCATGTTTCTGACCACCAAGTGCACCCTGCTCTTCTTTTTTTTTTTAAATTAGATATTTGCTTTATTTACATTTCAAAAGGTATACCCTTTCCTCGTTAACCCTCAGAAAACCCCCTATCCCATCCTCCCCTCCCCATCTTCCCCTTCCCCTGTTCATCCCCCCCCCCCAATTTCCTGACTTGCATTCCCCTATTCTGGGGAATCAAGCCTTCACAGGACCAATGGCCTCTCCTCTCATTAATGTCTGAAATGGTCATCTTCTGCTATATATATAGCTGGAGCCGTGGGTACCTCTATGTTTACTCTATGGTTGGTGGTTTAGCCCCTGGGAGCTCTGGGGGGTACTGGTTGGTACAAATTATTGTTCCTCCTACAGGGCTACAAACCTCTTCAGCTCCTTGGATCCTCTCTCTAGCTGCTCCATTGGGGAACCTATTCTCTTTCTATTGGTTGGCTGTGTGCCATGGATGTTTTGATCCACTTTCCAATAAGGATCAAAGTATCTACACTTTGGTCTTCCTTCATCTTGAGTTTCATGTGGTCTGTGAACTATATCTTGGATATTCTGAACTTTTGGGCTAATATCCACTTATCATCAAGAGCATACCATGTGTGTGTGTGTGTGTGTGTGTGTGTGTGTGTGTGTGCGTGCGTTCTTTTGTGACTGGGTTACCTCACTCAGGAAGATATTTTCCAACTCAGTCCATTGTTTTTAATAGCTGAATAACTCCATTGTGTAAATGTACCACATTTTCTTTATCCATCCCTCTGTTGAGGGACATCTAGGTTCTTTCCGGCTTCTGGCTATTATAAATAAGGCTGCTATGAACATAGTGGAGTATGTGTCCTTATTACATGTTGGAACATCTTCTGGGTATATGCCAAGGAGTACTATAGCTAGGTTCTCTTTGGTAGTGCTATGTCCAATTTTCTGAGGAACTGCCAAACTGATTTCCAGAGTGGTTTTATCAGCTTGTAATCCCACCAGCAATGGAGGAGTGTTGTTCTTCTTTCTCTACATCCTCTCCCGCATCTTCCGTCCCCTGAGTTTTTGATGTTGGCCATTCTGACTGGTATGAGGTGGAATCTCTGGGTTGTTTTGATTTGCATTTCAACATGTATAAGGATGAAAATTGATCCATTCTTATCTCCCTATAAAAAGCTCAAGTCCAAGTGGATCAGGGACCTCCACATAAAACCAGGTATACTGAATCTAATAGACGAGAAACTGGGGAAGAACCTGGAGGACATGGGCACAGGGGAAAAGTTTCTGAATAGAACACCAATAGCTTGTGCTATAAGATCAAGAATTGACAAATTGGACCTCATAAAACTGCAAAGCTTCTGTAAGGCAAAGGACACTGTCAATAGGACAAAACAGCAACCAACAGATTGGGAAAAGATATTTACCAATCCTACATCCATTAGAGGGCTAGTATCCAATATATACAAAGAACCTAAGAAGTTAGACTCCAGAGAACCAAATAACCCTATTAAAAAAATATGGGTACAGAGCTACACAGAGAATTCTCAAATGAGGAATACCAGATGGCTGAGAAACACCTAAAGAAACGTTCCACATCCTTAGTCATCAGGGAAATGCAAATCAAAGCACCGTGCCCTTCTAAGCACACACACACACACACACACAGAGAGAGAGAGAGACAGAGACAGAGACAGAGACAGAGACAGAGATCTATACACACAATGGTATGACACACACATGCACAAGCACGTGAGAGTGCACACGCCACACGCGTAGGTATGAGTGCATACACAGTTAAAAACTTACAAAATGAGTTTTGCTTTTATTCTATATCCAAACAAGCAACATAACCAAAAAGGTAAGCTGTATTAAACTTAGATGTTTTGATGAACCGATAAGTGTATGTCTATATTATAATGGAAATACATATGTTATTCATATATAAACACATCTTTCTCTAGTCATGTGGACACAAGAAAGAAGCTTTGAGTATCTGGGTCCAAATTCCATCACACTACACCACCAGGACAATGCTGCTTCAGTACCTAAGTGATATGTAACACACAGACTTTTCCACTTAAAAGTCTGGGGTGAGCCAAGATACCTTTGCCTTCTTCCTTAGCCCAGACTTATGTGACTTGTGGAGATGCATCTCTTGTTACTAGGGGTCTACTGGCTTGAGGGTGCGGGTTATTTTGTATCTTGCTGGCCCCTATCCACTTGGACTTGTAAGGGCTTTGGGAGAGCCAAACTTCCTGTCTCTGCTTCCCCACAGCTGGAGTCATAGATGCCCCTAACACATAGCATTTTTGTGTGTTTACTAGGGATTCACTTGAACTCAAGTCCTCATGTACTGCCTGAACCAATGTCCCAGACTCTGAAAATACAACTTTGTTGGCAATACTTTCAGACAAATGCAGGCAGGGCTCCTGTGGGCCTGTGGATATGGCTGCAAATTCTTCTGGAGTCATTCCTTCATGGACCCTAAGGAAGAGTTTAATTCCAATATATCCCTACACTACTGTAGGGCGTAGGAACAGCAGGCACCGTGAACTGATGACATGGAAGTGGAGAGAGCAATTTTAATTTTCTTGCTGGTGCTATTATCTTTTAAGTCCTAATAATATCACTCATGCTCAGGCCCTGAGCCTATAAATCTGTACATATTCAGTGAGCAATCCAGAAGTTTCCCTCAGCCATGTGAGGCCCTGATAAAAGCAAACAATACAGCTCCGGCCACTGCTTATTAAGAAGGGAGACACCCACATGGCCCGACACTGCAATCCCTTTTATTTTGATGGTACTATTTCACTGTCTATCGTAAACTTAGTGAAGCAGGCTTTCTCTACCCTGCCCTCCTTTTATTGGATATAAATCACCCCTGACAGGGAGTTTTATGCCTAAATCCGTTTACTCCTTGTTGGTAGTCTTTAAATTAATATTTATAAGCTGAAAGAGGCCTAAAAGGGTGCAGCAATATAATAGCTAAATGCCTCAGTTGGGTTTGCACTGATTCCCACCTCCTATACCATTAACACCTTTTAATTGTTTTCAATCTTAGCATGTATTACCAGTACCATCCTGTGCCCACAGATCACAGCCTTTGGTGGAGTTGAAGTGGCTAAAATGGGTTCATAGCAGGGTTTATAACGGTATAGCTTCTGTCCATAGGTGGTTATTGGTGTTGTTGTTCTCTCTCTCTCTCTCTCTCTCTCTCTCTCTCTCTCTCTCTCTGTGTGTGTGTGTGTGTTTGTGTGTGTGTGTGTGTGTGTGTCTGTGTGTGTGTATGTGACATAAGTCACAACTCAGGTATGGAGGTCAGAGAACTACCGTGGGTATCAGCCCTGTCTTCTACCGTGAGTGAGACAACAAGGTCTCTTTGTGTGTAGGGTGTAGGGTGTACATTCCTGGCCCTCTGCTTTTGGGGAGTCTTGGCTCTACCACCTAAATCTCTCTGTCACAGACCTCTGTCATTACAGGTCCCTCTCCTCATCCTACCTGGAGCTGTGTCTGCCTTTATATGGGTTCAAGATCCAGAACTCAGGCCCTCATACCCAAGCCCTTTACCCACTGAACAACCTTCCTATGTGCACTGGTTTTCCTATGTGCACTGGTTTTCCTATGTGCACTGGTTTTCCCCGAGTGGAAAGGGTTTAGTAGGTGATTGGGGGAGGGGCATGGAAATGAGAGTTGATGGGTTGAAACAATGACTGAGAAATTATTCAAATTGAAATCATGTCATGTTGGACCTTTGTAATTTCCATATTGAAGGACATTTCTTAAAATTACCTCCAAATACAAGATTATATATTTCTTAAAATTAAATACAAGATTACATCGCTAATGGTTGGATTTTAATTTACAGCGGTAATCTCGGCCACAGAACAGGTCTTGCTGGGTCTGTAACTCCATCCTGTGTGGCTGGCTGACTACTCTTAGCTGCCTCTGCTCTTTTGGCCCCTTCCTGCTTACTGATGCTTAGGTTCAGGAGTATATACTACTCTTTCTAGCCTAGTCACAGGATTCGGCAGGGTGACCCCAGCCCCCGCCCCCAGGGCCTGGATCTTGAATAGTCTCAGTCAGTCAAGGGTTAGGCATGGGGATACCATGTGATTCTGGACAGGAGACAAGAGGGACAGCAGAAGAAGTGGCTTCTGAAAAATGCTTCCTTGGGTTCAAGAGCACCATTAAAGATGGCCCTTGGCTCACTGTCTCATTAGGAATGGATATCACCTTCTCGATACTGTCAAAGGAGCCAAGCTGAGGTCAGATTCAATTCCTAGAGGAGGGCAGAGCCAATGGAACTTAGGAAGGCAGAGTTGCTGCTCCAACTGTGACTTCTTACTCCCAATAAGAAAGCAATAATGCTGTTATTGGTCACACCAACTAGTCTATGTTTTCTGATGTTTGTACCCAAAGCCCACACTCATCTTTAGAGTTACTTGTGACCTCTGACTCCTGAAGCAGGGTTCCAAGGTTAAATCTGCCTGTCCCTTTGTTTTCATCTTGCTCAGGATTCAGGTTTTTTTGACACCAAGCTCAGGGGCACCTTTCTACTTGCTTCTGGGTTCCCTTACCAGTGATTCCTGCAACCTCCCTGACAATTCTCCCTTGATGTCTTTGTCTGTGTAAATTGGTTCCCTTCCTCCAGCCTGATGTTAGTATAGTTTCTGTAGGAGGCTGAAATAAACAGGTATGTTTATATAATAGATCTTCTTTTATTACTTATTTGACTTGAAAAATACAGGAACTAAATCTGCTAAGTAATATGCACCATCCTTCTGGATAATGCTGCCTTCTGTCAAATGCAAACTGTGATGTGGAATAATGAGATTGGATTTCAGATGTGGCTCCAAAGGCCATGAAAAAAAAATTAGTGTCAAAGTTTTGTGAGTGATAGCTGCTTGCTTAGGCTAGGATGCTAACCTCTAAGGGGACTATGTGGTGGAGAACAACATTGCTTAATATATTTTAATTTTGGTTGTGTGCTTTGTTGAAAACAGTTCAAAATTGTCCTTTAGTTACTGAATTTCATTTGTTTGTCAATGACATTACCACTCCACTGGGAATTCCCCAAGATTAGACAAGAGTTTGGACCACCTCTGTTAAAACCAGTCCTGAAAATCAGGTGTGGTGACTCATGCCTATCATCCTAGTACGTGGAAGGCTGAAGTAAGCTCTGAGCAGAGGCACATTTATTTCAAGGATAGGCTGGGCTGCACAGCAAGACACTATCAATCAATCAAACACACAAACTAAACTAAAACCAAACCAAATTTAAAAATTAGTAAAAATTCATTTATTTTTCAGTCCCAACACAAGACAATGGAATCTGAATACCTGGAAGGTTTCAGCCCAGCTTTGTATATTTTATAAAAATCTGAGGTGACTTTTATAAATATGATATAAATCTTGAAACCCATTGGTTTATCATATTTTTCTATTATTTTTGGAAGTACAGTTTAATTCATGAGGCTCAGAAGGTTACAAACATAAGCTTCCTTAGCATATGTCTAAATACTTAGAATTTTAAGAAAACCAACCTAACATGTTTAAAACACTGTGCTCCACGCTTCTATCTTCACAGGATCCCTTCACAACAGCATGCAACAATAGCTTTAAACATGGTGTTGTCAACCTCTGGTTCCCAGATGTCCCATCAATTCACTAAAGCTTGCTGAGCCCAATCTCTGGCCTCCATCCGGATCCGCACCTCTTCCTAAAGAAGCCCAGATAATCACTGTGAGGAAAGGATATTTGTTACTTTCCTATTGCCGTGATAAAATACCATGACCAAAAATAACTTGAAGGATAAGAGGCTTTATCTTAGCTATTCCACAGAAATAGAATCTATCACAGTAGAACAGCACGGTGGTGGCCAGGGAAAACATGACTTTGGGGTCAGGAAACTGGCCTATCACATTTTCATCCACGCACAGAAACAGAACAGGAAGTGAGGTAAAGGGAACAGGAAGTGGAATAAAGGATACAGGAAGTTACAAAACCTCGAAACCAGCCTTCAGAGACGAAGTTTCTTCTGCAAGGCTGTAATTCTTAAACGTTCCATATCCTTTCCAAACAGTAACACCAACTGGAGACCAAGTATTCACATTCATGACCCTCTGGGGTCATGTCTCATCCCAACTTTAAAGCACATGTCATGTCACCCTTGCCCATAAATTCTGCACTCTAGGAACCCTCAGCACCCTGTGAACTCCAGGGGAACATGCATCCGTGTTCCAAGTTACCCTCAGGAAGTCAGAATTTAGGAAATATCCTGACCAAGTTCCAGAAATGGAATTGACCGCTGACCTCATTCTGTCAGAGAACTGTCTGCGGCCATGGCTAAGCAGGAAAGAGGACAAAAGGTAAAGCCTTGCCTAGAGTGAAGTAGCCAGATAAAAACCAAAGGACATGGCTGTGGCTTATTCCTAAAGAGGCAATGGCTCCTCCATGGCTGTGACTATGTTATGTGCTAGACTATTAATTATATGTAACAAAGCAAGACACAGGGTTGGAGATGTAGCTCGGTTGATAGAGTGCTTGCCTAGCATTCTTAAAGCCCTGGGTTCGATTCCCAGCCTGGATAGCTAAATATGGTGGTGTAGGCCTACAATCTCAGGACTGGGGAGGTAGAAGAGGCAGATCATCAGTTCAAGGTCATACTTCAAGACAAAGGGAATTTGAGTTAAACCTGAGCTACTCATTCCCTATTTCAAAAACAAAACAGATAAATTCTGACTTGTTTTATCCTTCAAAAAAAATTCTAAGCATTGTCAATATGACCCTTACTAGTCATAGATCAGCAACATGGCTATTTTGAGAATTAAGTTCTATTGGTTGCAAGTGATAAATTTAGTGTCAATGTTTTTGAGAACCCAACTGGGTTCTACTGCTGCACCATTTCTTTTGGACAATGATTCCTGAATTTGGTTGTCACAGTGGGCTGATGTCACTTCTCAGTCCTATGATAAATTGAACTAATAATGAGTTGATTGTTCACTAAGAAGCCTCCATACCCCAAATAAAACCAGAAGAGTGACCTGAAACAATATATAAATACAAGAAACAAAAAGGCAAAGCCATGTGAAATCTCCAAGAGATCATCACTTCTTAATTACCTAACCCAGAGATAGAGAAATGATTTGAAAAGCTGGACAAAGATCTCAAAATCTACATAAAAGACAGAAACATCAATGACTTTAAAAGAGGAAAAACACAGATAAATGAAGTAAAGAAATCAATTCAGGACATAGATGAAAAGTCAGTAACCGAGAAGGGCCGGCCAGCAACACGGAGGAGAAATTCATCAAGAAGGCTTCGATTGCCAAGACAAAGCACAGCAATGCTGAGAATGAAAGTCTCGTGAGTCAAATAAAAAGCACAATAATCAGCATCACCAAAGGGCCAGAGGATGTGAAAACAGCACCAGCATCACCAAAGGGCCAGAGGATGCAGAAACAGCACCAGCATCACCAAAGGACCAGAGGATGCAGAATCAACATCAGGATAACAGACATCACTAAGGGAAGACTACATCAGACATCAGTAAAGAAAAAGGTGAATGTGTGTGACCACAAAACCAAAGAAGTTAGGGATACCACTAAGTGACTGAAACTAAGAATCCGTTGATTAGGGGGAACTGAGATAAAACTAAAGGCACACATTGAGTAGAACATTGTTCAGCTTCCATGCGTATGTGGGCTTTCTGTTGTTTTTGTTGTTATTGAAGACCAGCCTTAGTCCATTGTGATCTGATAGGATGCATGGGATTATTTCCATCTTGTATTTGTTGAGGCCTGTTTTGTGACCAATTATATGGCCAATTTTGGAGAAGGTACCATGAGTGCTGAGAAGGTATGTTCTTTTGTTTTAGGACAAAATGTTCTATAGATATCTGTTAAATCCATTTGGTTCATAACTTCTGTTAGTTTTACTGTGTCTCTGTTTCCATGATCTGTCCATTGATGCCAGTGGGGTATTAAAGTCTCCCACTATTATTGTGTGAGGTGCAATGTGTGCTTTGAGCTTTAGTAAAGTTTCTTTTATTAATGTGGGTGCCCTTGCATTTGGAGCACAGGTATTCAGAATTTAGAGTTCATTTTGGTAGATTTTTTCCTTTGATGAGTATGAAGTGTCCTTCCTTATCTTTTTTGATAACTTTTGGTTGAAAGTCGATTTTATTCTATATTAGAATGGCTACCCCAGCTTGTTTCTTGGGACCATTTGCTTGGAAAATTATTTTCCAGCATTTTACTCTGAGGTAGTGTCTATCTTTGCCACTGAGGTGCATTCCCTGTATGCAGCAAAACCCATCTCCAAAATTTTAAACCAGAATTGCTCCTGTCTAAAGGAAATACAGAGACAAAGACTGGAACAGAGACTAAAGGAAAGGCCATCCAGAAAATGTCCTACCTAGGGATCCATCCCACATGCAGACACCAAACACAGACACTAATGCTCATGCCAAGAAAGGCTTGCTGACAGGAGTCTGACGCAGCTGTCTCCTGAGAGGCTCTGCCAGATCCTAACCAGTATAGATGCGAATGCTGTAGTCAACCACTGGACTTAGCACAGGAGCCCCAATGGAGGAGTTAGGGGAAGGACTGAAGGAGCTGAATGGACCTTATCTGGCATCAATGGGAGGAAAGGCTCTTGATCCTGTGAAGGCTTAATGTCCCAGTGTAGAGGAATGCTAGTGTGGTGAGGCCAGAGTGGGTAGGTGGGTGGAGGAACACCCTCATAGAATCAGGGTAGGGGATAGGAGGTGTGCAGAGGGGAAACTGGGAAAGGGGATAACAATTGAAATGTAAACAAATAAAATATCCAATTAAAAAATAAGAGAAAAATAAAAAAATTTAAAAAATACAAAAAAGAACTCATGGTAACTGAAAAAAAAACTAAAGGCTCACAGTCTATTCAGTGAAAAATTTCAAGCTACAATCACTGCATTCTAGATAATACTCAGATATAAGCATCACACTGTTAGCTTAAGGAAACCATTGTGAAACATATGTCCAGTACCAAACCCTGTACCTATCCGTGACCTGAACGTTTGCAGTTAGAATGCCATGCTGGAGTCATGGAGCTTTGCTTCAGGCTCTATACTTTTACTGTCAATAATATTTTTAAATATCTATCTGTGGCAGAAAAAAGAAGAAGAAATTGATGGATTTGAAACCAAGAAAATAAATGAAGCTTTATGTTCTGTATCAGGACTCCCACACCTTCCTCCAGCATGGCATCCTTGTCCATTATCTAATATCTTAATCCTGTTTTAAAATCTTATGCTATATTCACATTTCCATACATTTACATGGATACCTTATAGGCTAAGGTCTACATATTAGGTATAAAAGAGACCACGAGGATTTGTTTTTCTGAGTTTGAATTACCTCACTAGATGTTATATTTTCAAGTATATGCATTTGCTGTAAATTCCAGGATTTTGTTTTTTTTTTCTTGAAAGCTGAATCATGTTCCATTTCAGTTTATACCACATTTTTATTATCCATTTATCTGTCTGTGGAAATGTGTCCTGTTTACATTTTACTCCTGTAGTGAATAAAGCAGCAGTACACACAGATGCTCAAATACTTTTGTGGTAGCCTATCGAGTTCTTTGAGCTCAGGAGTGGATTTGCTGGGTCTCAGGATACAATAAGATTATAGCATAAACGTTTCTCAAACGTTGGGGTACAGCTATCCAAGGACAAGAGGTACATAGATTCTGAAAAAGTCAACAGAATCTCTCCATGATACACCATAGTCAAGATGATCAAAGCACAAAACAAAGAAGCAATAATTAAACCTGCAGGTGCTAACTATCTGCAAATAGCCCATCATAGAGACAACAGACCTCCTAGAGAGACACTGGACGCAAGGATAATATGAATCTGCAAACCTTAAACACTGAAAGTAGACACCTGTCAACCAAGATAATTATATCCATCAAAGTCATGTTTGGGACTGTATCAGTCCAAAAAACTGATAGGGAAATAAAGACATTTTAAGGCAAGCACAGACTATGGTAATTCAAGACCATCAAACCAGAATTATGGCAAATGGCCCAGAGGAGAGTGTCTTAGTTAGGGTTTTACTGCTGTAAACAGACACCATGACCAAGGCAACTCTTATAAGGACAACATTTAATTGAGGCTGGCTTACAGGCTCAGAGGTTCAGTTCATTATCACTACGGTAAGAGCATGGCAGAGTCCAGGCAGGCATGGTACAGGAGGTGCTGAGAGTTCCACATCTTGTTCTGAAGGCAAACAGGAAAAGACTGGCTTCCAGAAAGCTAGGATGAGGGTCTTAAAGCCCATGTCCACAGTGACACTCTTCTTCTAACAAGGCTTCACCCACTCCAACAAAGCCACACCTAATTGTGCCATTCCTTAGGCCAACCATATTCAAACCTCCACAGAGAGAAAAAGGCAGTGTCAATCACAAGAACATAGGAAACGATAAGTTTTACAAGAGGAATAGATGAGCAAAGGAACAGGGAAAGAATCAATTAAATCCAAATCAATTGGCCAGCCACAAACTTCCTAATACAAATAGGGAAGAAAGAAAGTAACAACAGAAATAGTATATTCAGGAAAACAACTAAGAAAATGGTAAGAAATCAGCAAATCCCTCAATGTAAATAGCCTTAATTCCTCGATGAAGAAACACAGACTAGTGGGTTGGATTTAAAATGAGATCCAACTCTCCATCTTTCATTAGGAACATACTTTATCAGTGGCTGAAGGGAAAAGACAGTAGTCAATTAACCAAGAAAACAGAGGCCCCAAACAAACAAATAGCTATATTTATATTTGGTAAAGTAGACGTTGAGTCTAATTTAGCTAGAAGAAAAAGAAATCACTTTCTCCTACTAGAGGGAACACTCTGTGAAGATGATATAATGATTCTAACTTTCTATGCACAGTAGTTAGCACATATATCATTTTAAAAAGCCTAATGGACAGAGAGGGATATCCAGCAACACATACAACAGGAAAGGCGGCATCAGTACCCAGCTCTCATTAACAGATGCCATCCAGAGAAAACTGTCAACAAAGAAACTTCAGAGTTCAACTCTATCACAGGCCAAATGGACTAAACATACACCTGCAGGATGTCCAATCCAACACCCACAGAACACAGTCTTCTCAGCCTAAAATAGGCTATGTTTTTGGCCATAAAATAATAGAGAATGCAAAAGAATCAAAGTGGTTTGTTGCATCGTATCACATCACAGTGGTATAAAATTGTAAATCAGCTGCATGAACAGAAAGTCCACAAATGCTTAGGGATGGAACAACATACTAAGGTTGATCAATGAGCCATTCAAGAGGCCAGAGAGCAGATTTAAAAATTCCTAGAATCAGATGGAAGTCGGACTGTAGCACTTGCCAAAACTTTGGAGGATATGCCAAAGCCCATACAAACTAAACAAAAGGCAAAGAACCCCCCAATTAGCAGAATTAGAGATGAAAAAAATCAGTGCAACAGAGACCAAGGGACCTCAAAAACTCATTAGGGAACAGATTGAAAACCTATATTCCAGCAGAGCTGAAAAGTCTAGAGGTTGCGAAATTCTTAGAGGATACAAGTGGCCCAGACAGAACCTACAGCGAAAGAACAGAAGCAATAATAGTCTCCCAACAAAGAAAAGCAAACAAACAAGGTATTCATGCCACATTCTAACAGTACGTTAAAAAAAAGCACCAACCCAGCATCATCCTCATTTTCCCATGGAAAGAGAACTGACACTACCGAACTTGTTCCACAGGAGGAGTGTTATCCTCATCCCCAAACCAAACAGAACACACACACGAAATGGAAAGTGGGGAGGGAGAGGGAGGGGAGAAAGGAAACAAGAAAGAAAGAGACTAGTATTTCTGGTGAACATACACAAAAAAATTCCCAAAAGAATATGGAAACCAAATTCAGAAGCACATTAGGAAGATGATAAACCATGATCAAGTCGGTTTCATATATAAATCAATGAACCTAATACATCACATAAATAGAATTGGTGATGGAAATCACATGGTCATCTTGATAGATCCCGAAAAGGCATTTGACAAAGTTTAACATCCTTTCATGAGAGCTAGAGGAGCCAGAAATAGGAGGAACTGTAAGGGCAGATCTCTAGTCAACATGACACTAAAAAGGGCCAGAGAATTTCTTCACAAACAAGTATGACATTAGGGTGTCCAACTCATTGAATCCAGAATTTGAAGTCTTAGCTAGATCCATTAGGCCAGGGAAGAAGAAAGCCAGATCAATCATGTAAGAGATGCAAACAAGAGAGGGAGACATCTGATTATCCCTGCCTACAGATGATATGGTCTTGTAGACCATGGGCAGTAAAGTAGCAGACTATAACAGAAAAAGTAAAATAGCTTTTTGATATTCTGATAATCAACTGGCTAAGAAAGAAATGAGGGTAAAGTCTCCCTAATAATGGCTACAAAAACAGCTTTAAAGCCTTAGGAATAGGGCTGGAGAGATGGCTCAGCGGTTAAGAGCACTGACTGTTCTTCGGAAGGTCCTCAGTTCAAATCCCAGCAACCACATGGTGGCTCACAACCATCTGTAATGAGATCTGATGCCCTCTTCTGGTGTGTCTGAAGAAAGCTACAGTGTGCTTACGTATAATAAATAAATAAATCTTTAAAAAAAAAACAAAACCCTTAGGAATAAACCTAAGCAAAGAGTTAAAAATTCTCCACAGTGAAAACTTCGAAACTCTAAATTGAAGAAAACATTAGAAGAGAGACTGCCAGGTTCTTGCTTAGGAGAAATAATACAGTGGAAAAGGACATATCACTGAAAACAGTCCAGATTCAGCACCATCTCAAAATTCATGGAAGTAGAAAAAAATAATCCCCCAAATCCCCAAATTACATGTCATTGTTACAAAATGGATCAAAGACCTCATCGTAAGATGCGACACTCTGAAACTGCTAAGGGAGAATCCCATGGAGTCTAGCAATTGGCAAAGGCTTTAGGAAAAAGATCATCACAGATATGTAAATAATTGCAAAGGTGACAAGTGGTATCAAAAACAAACCAAGAGGTTCTGCTCAGAAGGGAAAAGCTCAGCTTGCAGACCAGGAGACAATCTTCCCTAAGCACTCACTTTGCATGGGGTTAATATCTACAGTCTACAAAGAACTCAAAAAATTAATAACCCACACAATCAACTGAGGGCACAGACAGTTCTCAAAAGACAAAATGCCAATGGATGGTTTCCAGATGCTGAGTTTAAATTCAGGCCACTCAGATGCCACTACATCCTGTTGCCTTTCTATTGAAAGAAGTGCCATATAAAAGATGTCAGCACCAGAGATTGAAGGGTAGGACTCTTGAAGCCTTCCGACACTGGTCGTCCCTTCCTCAAAGAGCAACATGGCCCTGCCACCGATAAGACTTTTCTGGATGTGTCTGACACATCTGCTAACTTGGCCACTCTCTTAGCCTCTCTTAGATTTCAGGCCCTACTGTGAACTTCTCTTAACAGAGGCAGTTTCTCATTTCTTCCCAGTGGAGTATTTTGAGGAAGCAAGAGTCCCTTTCTACCCCTGTCCTCCTTTGATTTCAGATGACGTGAAACCCGTGTGGCTAAAGCATTCTCTCCCTTCTGCTGTGAGCTTGGCTATCATATTTTATTACCATCTAAACACCGTACTCTGCAGAGCCACCAATGCATCAAGACTGAAGCCAGACTTGTAACACCTCTTAGCGTCGATACCAACACTGGGCAAATCAGAGTCAGTCCATGAATGTCAGGGGGCTGTAAAACACAGGATTGTGAAATGGTTCTTAGCTGCCTTTTATAGACAGAAGCTGCCCACCACAAGATGTATAGGCTTAATAAATCAATGGGAAGGAATTCCAAAATGGATAAATCAATACTCAAGCAGTCAGAGAATCCTACAGGTGTATGACAATGACCCATCGGGGCCCTTAAACCTCAGCTGGTAGGTTTAGCCAAAAGGGTCTATAATGATAGATGAGCCGAGATGATAAATACCTCTGTGGTGGAAGTTTGTATTGTCTGCGCTTTCTCCACCACCCTTCACACAATGGCAGGATAAACTGTCTCCTTTACACCATAGATCTGTAAGAGAATCAGATTGTAAATCCATACACCTGGGGACAATCTCGGAGGAATTGGGTCATTTACATAAATGGTTTCAGGTGTGACTAGTCGACATAATTAGGGTGCTTACTGCTTGCGTTCTGCAGATGTGCAATCATGCAGTGGCTGTTGGTGGTGGTGTGTATTAATCTTTCCCTTCTGAAGTATATTACAGACACATAGATAAAATTACTAATAGCCTTTCATTGGCTACTTTATTTTTGAGAAGCTAACCTAAGGGACATTAGTGTGACATTAATATAGATTTTGATATTTAAAATATAGAAATAGAAACTATTCATTGCTAGGAGAGTGGTTTAAATTGCTTGTTCGTAAAATAATACTAAATGCATATGGGAAAGAGATATTGCCAAGTAAACTTGATGGTTTAAGAAAACCCCTATGGGACTGGAGAGAAGACTCAGTGGTTAAGAGCACTGGCTGCTTTTGCAGAGGACTCTGCACACACACACACATGCACACACGCACACACGCACACACACATTGTGTCTCAAACCACCTGTAGCTCCAGTTTGAGGGGATCAGTACCCTTTTATGGTCTGCCTAGGAAACTTGCATAGGTGTATGCATACACATACATGTGTATACACACGCAACACATAATATATCTGTTTTATATATATATATATATAATATTATATTAGTTGATTAGTCAATGTACTTTTTAAAGATTATAAAATTCGTTTTTACACCTGTGAGTGCTTTGTTTGCATGTGTGTAGCTGTGCAAACACGTGTCTGGTACCTGTGGGGCCAGAAGATATCAAAGGACCAGGAACTGGAGTTGCCTGTGCTTGTGTGTATGTGGTTGTGTGTATGTGGTTGTGTGTGTGTGTGTGGTTGTGTGTATGTAGCTGTGTATGTGTGGTTGTGTGTGTGTGTGGTTGTATGTGTGTGGTTATGTGTATGGGTGTTTGGAACCAAACCACTGAGTTAGCTCTTCAGTCTTTTCAATATATTTTTGAAAGTCATATACAATTAGAATTAATCACAGATTTTTTAATATGGAAAAATTAGAAACTCCTCAAATATCTGGGATTAAAATGATTAGGAAGCTACATTGACTAAGACTATGGTAACTATATAATAAAGTCTTAGGAAGCCATTAAGATGACAATTTTTTGAAATATTGCAATATAAAAATTACAAATTAACCTTAAAGATTATTGTATATATTTTCAATATTCACATGTAAAGGACAATTACTCCAAAATGTGAGCTTTAATGTTCAGTAAAACTTCTTCCTTTCTCCTTCCCCATCTCCTTAGCCACTCCCCCCCACCCCCGCCCCCCACCTCCCAGTATTGATGTTGGATCCCAAGGCCTCGCATGCACAGGCGAGTGCTCTACCACCAAGAGACATTTTAAGTCCCCATTTATTTTGATGATTTATTTCTTAAATATTCTTTTGAAGGAGTGCTTAAGCTAGATGTTGATAAATGAAATCTATCGTACTGTCTCAAAGCCTCTCTTTGTCCATTGTTTGGCATTACCTTTCTTACAGAAACGGCATCCAAAATTCACTCACAAAGTCGTATGTTCCATTCAAATTCACAAAAACTTAAACATGCTGTAATGTTGTTGTTTGGGTGTGAAATGCCATCGGTCTTCATCACTTCACATGGCTGTTTTCAGGCTGGCTTTTGTTCAACATTTTCCCATCTTACTTTCTAGGAAATACGCCATGGCACTTACTGGCCTTTGCTTAGCTAACAACCAACCTGTAGCTTGAGTAGCTCCCTCAGACCCATCCCACAGGCTTGGGGACAGAAACAGTTTACTCCTGATAAGTATGTCCCCCCAGGACTCATGAGGGGTCAGAAATTCTCAGGCATGGCAGGGAGTAGCCCACTGGGGTAAGATGACTGTGCACAGTCGGTTTACAACCAAATGAAGGAGCGCTAAGTAATTCTGCCTCTGGGGTGCTTAGTGAATGCTTAGTCCCTGTGCTGGATGCTCTGGACACAAAGGCGGCAAATTCCTGCACCGGGCAATTAGCTTGAACAGCTGGCAACCTTTGCGTACTGAAGCACTTGTCTCCCGTGATCCAGCCTTATAGGCTTGAGAACCACGGAGAATATTCTGAATTTAAAAAGGAAATTCCAGACACATGAGAAGTTGCTCAGTCTCATCAGACTTTTAGAAAATGCAAATTAAAACTCAATTAAACAAGACACCACCACATTCCCACACTAACAGGGTTTTAGGATGGAAAAAATATGACTTGTTCCTCCGTTGGTGGCTTTTATCTTTTACTGGATTTGAAGAGGCTGCCTTTCCATTTTGAAAAGCAATAGTGTGAGATTCCAGGCAATCAGGAAAAACCATGATTTAGGAGCTACCAATCCCAGAAGTAACCAGTTCATGTGTAGGAGTCTCCCCCATTACAGAAACATTCTACTTAACCTTAACTGTCAACTTGACCTACCTACAGTCACCAGGGAAGGAAGTTCTCAGTTGAGGGATGAATTGCCTGCATCAGATAGACTAGGGGGCATGTCTCTGGGGGATTGACTTTATCGTTGGTCAATAGAGCAGAGGCCACCTCACCATGAGTTGCAACACTCCAGGGACCTCTGGTCCTGGGAGGGAGAAGAAAACTGAGCGTGAGCCTTTAAAGAGCTAGCAAGCAGCATTCCTCCATGCATTGGGCTTCAAGTTTCTGTTTGTGCATCTGCCCTGACCTCCTTCAGTGTTGGACTGTGACATGGAAGTAAGACAAATAGACCTTTCCTTCCCTAAATTGCGTTTGGTCAGCGTGTTCTATGACAACAGACATAGGGACAGTAAAGCAGACTTCCTCGGAGATCCACTGACAAGACCACTACTTGCCTTACCAAAAAAAAAAAAAAATCTCTAAGCCTTTTTCCCTAAAGCTGATGGCAGTTTTCAGTATATTGCCATTTGGGGAAAACATATTAAGACTGAAATACTGTATCTCAGCTGTGTTCTAACAGGCAAGATTGAGCAGGTGACAAGCTGTCAAAAATTATGTGAACTCAACTTACCGTAAGGAAACCTGGGGATTTCTGTCAATGTGTGATTCCTGGTGTTATTGCATAAAGAATGTGGAATGAAGCTTTAGCACTGTCATTTGGATCCCAAAGATATTCTAGCCCACATGATCCAAAATTGAGGACATAGAAAATATGTGTGATTCAGCAATAGCTGAACTGGGAGATAGAACTGAGCACGCTCTGTAGTGTGAGGTTGATGTTGAAGTCTTTGGCAATCGGAAAGGCAATGAGGTCTGTGCATTCCAGGATGGAGGCAAGCCAAGGTGCCTTGGGCAGCAAGTGCTCTTACCCACTGAGCCTTCTCCCCAGACCCAGTATTTCCACATCTAAGCCCTTTAGAAATATTCTGAACCATGGCCGCCCAAGCTAATGACCCGATCCCCAAAGTATTCTACTTAAATGTTCTTTTAGGGAACCTTTAAAAATATCCTCCTTTCTGATGAATTCTGCTGTTAAATTTTCAAATACTATTTTACAAATCCTGTTGACCTATTAAATGAAGTTTCCTTAAATGTGAAGAATTGTTTGGAGCAGTGTCGGTGTTTAACTAGCAAGCTGTTCTATGCTGCTAATATTTTAAAGGAAAGTACACTATTTACACAGAGAACAACATACAATCAGATGTATATTAAGGTTTTCTTAAGTTTTGTCCAATTCTCTATAAACTTTTCAACAGTTTTAAATTTTTTTAGGTTATAATATAATTATAATTCTCTCTTCCCTTTTCTCCCTCAAATATTTCTGTGCTTTTTCAAATTCATGGCTTCTTATTTTTATTGTTTCTCTCTCTCTCTCTCTCTCTCTCTCTCTCTCTCTTGCTCTCTCTCTCTCTCTCTCTCTCTCACACACACACACACACACACACACACACACACACAAGAAATAGATATAGAGAAAATGACTTTTGACAAAGAAAATGCCAAGTCATGTTCAGAAACAAATTACTTTTTCATTATTACTCAATAATTAGCAAATGCTGGTGCTGTGGCTTGCTGGGAGCACGCCTAATCAGCCTATTACCACTTTAACAAGGAAAAGCATCCTAATGGAGACTTCACTCAGTTTAAGGCTTTGTCAGACTCCAACTCTAGCTGGACTCATGCTTCACTTCCGCCCTACTTAAAAAGCGAGGTTTACTTAGCAAATTAATAGTATAAATAGGGCAGTGAGCATGCTTAAACCACTCTGAACACTATTTTAAAAGGCTTTAGTAAATTAATTTTATGCAAATGATATTGCTAATGCAAGTACCACTAATCTGTTCATTAAAGCCAGAGGGAGCAAACTTTATTTTGGCAATTAGTTGAAGTTACTATATGTATTAAAAAAGCACCGAAGTTGCATTTCTTTTACATGTAGACTTTTCACTGGCTGGGACTTTTCCATATCACTTGGTGTGAGACCAGGAGCTCACACCTTTTGCCTGTAGCCTCACAGGTCCCTTTACCTCAGGTTAAATAGATGCAGTCAGCTCTCCCAGTCATTGAGAGATAAGGACTCCCTTGGCTAGAGCAATCCAGTTGCCCTCTTTTCAAGGAAGGCAGAAACACTGCCCTGGCTGGTCTTTCAGAGGGAGAGAAGAACTGCCATTATGTAATGGGACAGTGATGTGCCCAGATCCATTATTAAATGTCAGGCTTCTGTTGCAGCCTGCTCCTCTCTGCGTTCCAGAGACGCCATGTTGTCTGATAGAGTTTGGAAGGAGAGACGGAGCAGGTGGCGACTATCGACGTGACCTTTCAGATTATCTCCCTGCTCTGAGTGCATTTAAAGAGAGAGGGCTGACATTTGTGGTTATGATCATTCATGGCTTCGTCATCTGCCCATTGATCTAGGACAACGGTCACATCACTGTCTCGGAGCCCAGGGACAAATGTGGCATCTGACTGACAAGCAAAGGCTCAAGTGAATTTTGCCATTTATTATTATAATTATTGTTGAGTCAATTTCCTTTTTCCCAATTATGGGGCCATAGTGCCGTGAGCTGTCAGAAGAGACATGGTGCTTATGCCATGGCGAGCTACAGGAGAAATTTTGACGTAAACAAAGGTGTCTCTTGGCTCCCATGTGCTTCCTACCCAATTTCCCTTCTTCCCCAAATCCCATTTTAAAGAAGTGAAAACTAATCCGTGTTTTGGGGGGAAATTTCCATTGTACCATAGTCTTTGTACCAATCTTCCTTTCATTCCTATGTGTATTTATTTCTTTCATTACCATGGAATTAACAACCCTAAGCATAGCATCTTTAAATGAAAATGTGTTTCCCTGTTGAGACAGGGTCTTCTGTATTCCATACCTGATCCTCCTGCCTCTGCCTTCCAGTCTTGGCATGACAGGCATGCACCACCACACCCAGTTCATGGTGTGGCAAGAGTAGAGCTGAGGGTTTCATGAATGCCAGGCAATCATTTTACCACCTGGGGTTTGCCCCCAACACAAAGAACCTTTCTTAGCAGCTGGTTTTACAGTCAGAAATCTTGGTGTAATTGACCAGGTGAAGCCAACCAGGATGTCAGGTCAGGGTCTCCTATAAGACTGGGCTTAAGGTAATAGTGGGGCTGTAGCACTTTCAATGTTCAAATGGAACATGACCTGTTTCCACATTCTCTCTCTTGGGTGTTAGCAGACCTCCAGTTCTTGCTCGTTGTTGGGCGCTACACGGACCATTCCACCAAGCTTCATAGGACATGGAATCTGCCTTCCTTAGAATAGGAGCGTGAGAGAGAACATCCAAGGTGGACACCACAATCTCAAAGGTAACACCTCACAGCCTTTGTTAGAAGTGAATCACTAGGAAGCTGTAGAAGGAGAGAAGCCCCGCAGCCATATTTGCTGTCTGCAGGGACACAAAAGGATCACTAGGTACTGTAACACCCTGAGCCTTAGATTTCTGGTGGTACAAACCGCCAGAGGTCTGCCTGCACTCAAGAACTGAGCACATAGGCGGTTCATCTGCAAGCCAGTCCATCGTAGGACCTGTGTCCTATGTGAGAATCAACAGAGGGAGTGAAACCCACCACAACTTCTTCCCTCCATAATAGAGCAGACAGAGAACACCTGGTTGACCTTGACTACCTAAGTATAGCATTGCTTGAGGCAAGATTGAGAAGGGCTCCAAAGTCACAAAAGAGGAAGCCAGCATATCAGTAATCTGTGCCAGAAGAAACCCAGTCATCCAGTGGTGCAGAAATAACCTTAAAGATCCACAGTAGGTTGAAGCTCCAGCCAGTGACAATAACACCATCTAACTCCTGGGAAAACCAGATGGCTAAAGGCAAACGTAGGAACTTTACTAACAGAAACCAAGGAATTGTGGCAACATCTGAACCCAATTCTCCAACATTAGCAAGTCCTGTATACCCAAACACACCAGAAAAACAAGATTTGGATTTAAAATCACTGGTCATGATGCTAGTACAGGAACACATGAAGGACATACTTAAAGGAATTCAGGAGAAAATGGATCAAAAATTAGAAGCCCTTACAAGGGAAACACAAAAATCATTGAAAGAAATTCAGGAGAATACAAAAGCCAATAAGGAAGAAACGCAAAAATCACTTAAAGAAATACAGGAGAACCTTAATCAACAGGCAGAAGTCATTAAAGAGGAAACACAAAAATCGCTTAAAGAATTAGAGGAAAACACAAACAAGCAAATGACAGAACTGAGCAAAAATTTCCAGGCTCTAAAAACAGAAGTAGAAACAACTAAGAAAGCACAAAGGGAGACAACTTTGGAGATAGAAAACCTTGGGAAGAAATCAGGGACCATAGATGCAAATATCAACAACAGAATACAAGAGATAGAAGAAAGAATCTCAGATGCTGAAGATACCATAGAAACCATGGACTCAACAGTTAAAGAAAATGCAAAATGCAAAAAGCTTGTAACCCAAAATATCCAGGAAATCCAGAACACAATGAGAAAGCCAAATGTAAGGATCATAGGTATTGATGAGAGTGAAGATTTACAACTTGAAGGGCCAGCAAATATCTTCAACAAAATAACGGAAGAAAACTTCCCTAACCTAAAGAGAGAGATGCCCATGAATATACAAGAAGCCTACAGAACTCCAAACAGACAGGACCAGAACAGAAATACCTCCTGTCACACAATAATCAAAACCGCAAATGTACTAAACAAAGAAAGAATACTTAGGGCAGTAAGAGAAAAAGGGCAAGTAACATATAAAGGAAGACCTATCAGAATTACACCAGATTTCTCACCAGAGACCATGAA
Source organism: Apodemus sylvaticus (assembly GCF_947179515.1). Taxonomy (NCBI): domain Eukaryota; kingdom Metazoa; phylum Chordata; class Mammalia; order Rodentia; family Muridae; genus Apodemus; species Apodemus sylvaticus. The sequence continues at coordinate 94,952,563 of NC_067483.1, forward strand.
AGCTAGAAGATCCTGGGCGGAGCTCATGCAGACTCTAAGAGAACACAAATGCCAACCAAGACTACTATACCCAGCGAAACTCTCAATTACTATAGATGGAGAAACCAAGACATTCCACGACAAAACCAAATTTACACAATATCTTTCTACAAACCCAGCCCTACAAAGGTTAATAGGGGGAAAGCACCAGTACAGTGAGGGAAACTATCCCCTGGCAAGAACAAGATATTAAGCTTCTTTCATCAAACCCAAAGAGGATAACCACACACGTATAAAATTAAAATCAAAAATGTTAGGAAGCAATAACCACTACTCATTGATATCTCTTAACATCAAGGGACTCAATTCCCCAATAAAAAGACATAGACTAACAGACTGGTTACGTAAACAGGACCCTACATTTTGCTGCTTACAGGAAACACACCTCAATGTCAAAGACAAAAACTACCCTAGAGTAAAAGGCTAGAAGACAATTCTACAAGCAAATGGTCCCAGGAAACAAGCCGGAGTTGCCATTCTAATTTCAGATAAAATTGACTTTCAACCTAATGTCATCAAAAGAGACATGGAAGGTCACTACTTGCTGGTCAAAGGAAAAATCCAACAAGAAGAACTCTCAATCCTGAACATCTATGCCCCAAATACAAGGGTGCCCTCATTCATAAAAGAAACGTTACTAAAGTGCAAAGTGCACATTGCACCTAACACAATAATTGTGGGTGACTTCAACATTCCACTTTCACCAATGGACCGATCAGGAAAACAGAAACTAAACAGGGAGACAATGAAACTAATTGAAGCTTTGAACCAATTGAATTTAACAGATATATATAGAACTTTTCATCCCAAAGCAAAAGAATATACCTTTTTCTCAGCACCTCATGGTACCTTCTCCAAAATAGATCATATAGTTGGTCACAAGACAGACCTCAACAAATATAAGAAGATTGAAATAATCCCATGCCTCCTATCAGATCACTATGGAGTAAAAGTGGTCTTTAGTAACAGTAAAAACAACAGAAAGCCCACATACACATGGAAACTGAATAATACTCTACTCAATGATACCTTGGTCAAGGAAGAAATAAAGAAAGAAATCAAAGATTTCTTAGAATTTAATGAAAATGAAGGCACAACATACACAAATCTATGGGACACAATGAAACCAGTGCTAAGAGGAATACTCATAGCTTTGAGTGCCTTCAAAAAGAAATTCGAGAGAGCTTACACTAGAAGATTAACAGAACAACTGAAAACCCTGGAACAAGAAGAAGCTAATTCACCCAGGAGGAGGAGAAGACAGGAAATCATCAAACTCAGGGCTGAAATCAATCAAGTAGAAACGAAGAGAACCATACAAAGAATCAACAAGACCAAAAGCTGGTTCTTTGAAAAAATCAACAAGATAGATAAACCCTTAGCCAGACTAACCAAAGGGCACAGAGAAAGTATCCAAATTAACAAAATTAGAAATGAAAACGGAGATATCACAACAGAAACCGAGGAAATTCAAAAAATCATCAGATCCTACTACAAAAACCTGTACTCAACACAACTGGAGAATCTGGAGGAAATGGACATTTTCTTAGACAGATACCAATTACCAAAATTAAACCAGGATCAAATAGACCATCTAAACAGACCCATAACCCTTAAAGAAATAGAAGGGGTCATAGATAGGCTTCTAACCAAAAAAAGCACAGGACCAGATGGTTTCCGTGCAGAATTCTATCAGACCTTCAAAGAAGACTTAACACCAATACTCTTCAAACTCTTCCACCAAATAGAAACAGAAGGAACACTACCCAACTCCTTCTTCGAAGCCACTATTACGCTGATACCAAAACCACACAAAGATCCAACTAAGAAAGAGAATTTCAGGCCAATTTCCCTTATGAATATCGATGCAAAAATACTAAATAAAATTCTTGCCCACCGAATCCAAGAACACATCAAAACGATCATCCACCATGATCAAGTAGGCTTCATCCCAGGGATGCAGGGATGGTTCAATATACGGAAATCCATAAATGCTATCCACTACATAAACAAACTCAAAGAAAAAAAACCACATGATCATTTCATTAGATGCTGAAAAATCATTTGACAAAATTCAGCATCCTTTCATGCTAAAAGTCTTGGAAAGGACAGGAATTCAAGGCCCATATCCAAACATAGTAAAAGCAATATACAGCAAACCGGTAGCCAAAATCAAACTAAATGGAGAGAAACTTGAAGCAATCCCACTAAAATCAGGCACTAGATAAGGCTGCCCCCTCTCTCCATATCTTTTCAATACAGTTCTTGAAGTCCTAGCTAGAGAAATTAGACAACAGAAGGAAGTCAAAGGGATACAAATTGGAAAGGAAGAAGTCAAATTATCACTATTTGCAGATCGTATACTTAAGTGACCCTAAAAACTCTACTAGAGAACTCCTACAGCTGATAAAGAACTTCAGCAAAGTGGCTGGCTACAAAATCAATGCAAGCAAATCAGTAGCCTTTATATATTCAAAGGATAAGCAGACTGAGAAAGAAATTAGGGAAATGACCCCCTTCACACTATCTACAAACAACATAAAGTATCTTGGGGTGACTCTAACCAAACAAGTGAAAGACCTTTATGACAAGAACTTCAGATCTCTGAAGAAGGAAATAGAAGAAGATCTCAGAAAATGGAAAAACCTTCCATGCTCGTGGATTGGCAGGATTAATATAGTTAAAATCGCCATCTTGCCAAAGGCAATCTACAGATTCAATGCTATTTACATAAAAATCCCAACCCAGTTCTTCATGGAGCTAGAAAGAGCAATTCTCAAATTCATCTGGAATAACAAAAAACCCAGGATAGCTAAATCTATTCTCAACAGTAAAAGAACTTCAGGGGGATTCAATATCCCAGACTTTAAACTCTACTACAGAGCAATAGTGATAAAAACTGCATGGTATTGGTACAATATCAGGCAAGCGGGTCAATGGAATAGGATTGAAGACCCAGAAATGAACCAACACACCTATGCTGACTTGGTCTTTGGCAAAGGGGCTGAAAGCATCCAGTGGAAAAAAGATAGCCTTTTCAACAAATGGTGCTGGTTCAATTGGAGGTAAGCATGCAGAAGAATGCGCATCGATCCATTCTTATCTCCTTGTACCAAGCTCAACTCCAAATGGATCAAGGACCTCCACATAAAACCTGACACACTGAAACTAATTGAAAAAAAAACTGGGGAAGACCCTGGAGGACATGGGCACAGGGGAAAAGTTCCTGAATAGAACACCAATAGCTTATGCTCTAAGATCAAGAATTGACAAATGGGACCTCATAAAACTACAAAGTTTCTGTAAGGCAAAGGATACCATCAAAAGGACAAAACGTCAATCAACAGACTGGGAACGAATCTTCACCAACCCTAAATCCGACAGAGGGCTAATATCTAATATATACAAAGAACTCAAGAAAGTAGAACCCAGAGATCCAAATAACCCCATTAAAAAGTAGGGTACGGAGCTAAACAAAGAATTTTCACATGAAGAACTTCGGAGAGCTGAGAAACACCTTAAGAAATGTTCAACATCATTAATCATTAGGAAAATGCAAATCAAAACAACCCTGAGATTTCACCTCACACCAGTCAGAATGGCTAAGGTCAAAAACTCAGGAGACAGCAGGTGTTGGCGAGGATGTGGAGAAAGAGGAACACTCCTCCACTGCTGGTGGGATTGCAAGATGGTGCAACCACTCTGGAAATCAGTCTGGTGGTTCCTGAGAAAACTGGGCATGTCACTTCCTGAGGACCCTGTTATACCACTACTGGGCATATATCCAGAGGATTCTTCAGCATGCAATAAGGACACATGCTCCACTATGTTCATAGCAGCCCTATTTGTAGTAGCCAGAAGCTAGAAAGAACCTAGATGTCCTTCAACGGAGGAATGGATACAAAAAAATGTGGTATATTTACACAATGGAGTACTATTCAGCCATTAGAAACAATGAATTCATGAAATTCTTAGACAAATGGATGCAGCTGGAGAACATCATACTAAGTGAGGTAACCCAGTCTCAAAAGATCAATCATGGTATGTACTCCCTGGTAAGTGGATATTAGCCTAGAAACTTTGAATATCCAGGACATAATCCACAAATTAAATGATGTCCAAAAAGAATGGAGGAGTGGTCCCTGGTTCTGGAAAGACTCAGTGCAAGAGTATAGGGGAATTCCAGAACAGGGAAGTGGGAAGGGGTGGATGGAAGAATAGGGGGATGGAAGAGGGCTTATGGGACTTGCGGGGATTGGGGACCCAGAAAAGGGGAAATCATGTGCAATGTAAATAAAAAAATAAAATAAAATAAATTTAAAAAAAAGAAGTGAATCACTACTCAGCTTCCACTCAAAAGGAGAAGATATCAAAACACTGACCATGGCTAATGGGAGGCAGGAGTCAGCCAGAACCATCTCAGAGATTGTTCAGTGCACTAAGAGTGAATGCAGTAGGCATTGTGTTCCATGGATGCTTTAGTGAATCTGCAGCTAAGTAACAACATGTGTCCTATCATTCTGATACTCTCTAGATCCTTGTGTTTCCATCTGTGGGCACGCCACTGGGTCCTCGGGGTGCTAAGACGGTCTCTACCATTTCAGGGCTGATGGAGCACATTGAAGCAGTGTGCCGGGCCTTTTCACTGGCTTTCACCCTTCCTAATGCTGTAACTCTCACTACTGTTCCTCATGTTGTGGTACCTCTAACCTTAAAATTATTTTATTGCTACTTCATAACTGTAATTTTGCTACTGTTATAAATTGTAATACAAATATATGATATGCAGGATATCTGATCTGTGAGCCCGAAGGGGTTGTGACTCACAGGTTGAGAGTAACTGATTTAGAGTCAAGTCTTTCAAGATTCTTGTTCGTTCTTCAGTCAGAAGGACTCCTGTGGTTAGCAACTGATTATGTTATTAATTATTTCTGCAGTTTTGTCCATTTTTATTAATGTCTAACATTTATTTTTGTTTTTACATGACACAATGAGGTAAAGCTACCTGACTCATGAAACTTGCTTAAAATAAAAATAGATAATTTGTGTGAAAACACATAATGTATGCCTATTAGTTTATAACCATAAACAACAATCCACTACACAAAATACTTATATTTATATCTGTGCTTGTGTAATAATATATAATCTATATTTTTTCTATATGCTGCTCAAGGAAATGAAACAGCAAAAATGTTAATATTTTCTTTAATCAAAGATCTTCTAAATTAAAGACAATTTCTTAGAGAGTTCTCATGATTTGTAATTAGGGTCAAAGTCTTTAAAGATACTCTACACCCTATTGGGATAGATTTAAAATTTCTTCTGTTAAGTTCTTCCCAGGAAATGAAGGACAAATGCTGTATCACACAGCCTGAGTGTGGAAGACAGTGTTAAGAGTGGATTGGCCATGGGGCTGGGGAAGGCTGGCCGTGGTCGAGAAAGTGTTGTAGAAGGGAATTGTTGTACAAACTTCCTCGTAGTTTGTTTTGTGCTCTCTTTCTCTCTCTCCACGTGCATCTCCAAGTCGAATAGCAGGCAGTGAATATTACTGCCCTTGAGACAGGGAGCAGATGGCCTGCCTCTCCTCCTGTGCCTCCTCATGACTCTCACAGACTACTGCCATCCTGGATTCTGCTCTTTTGGTGTTCACTGACTCATAACATTTCCCCTCTTTAACATAGAACTTTGTTCTCTGGGCAACACAAGCCACCCTAAAGGCCGGACGCATATAACATGGAAAGACTGAGGGGACCGGGAGCACAGCTGTCTTCTCTGTCAGCACACATCTCTTGTAAGCCTAGGAATTTCTTAAAGATACTGTTACAGAGACATCCCAAAGAAACTTTTGACAAAATGGATTTCACGTGGCAGCTATTCTGAAAAGAGAGTGTTGCTGGTGGTGGATGGTTTCACACCTCCAAGTGTGAAGAGATTAAGCTTCCACATATCTATCTGTGAGCAGCTTGTAATCACTGATTATTTTTTCTTTGTCTTAAGCTTTTTTTTTTTTTTTTTTTTTTTTTTTTTTTTTAAGAAGAGTAGTATTTGGTCTCCTTGCTCCACAGACATTGGGACAGAAGCACACAAGTCTTATAAAATGAGGGTTGAACTTTGAATGATGTCTTCTCCCAGTTGTGGCTATGCTGCTGTTGAGGCATGCTTGCTGGCATATATAAAGCAACTCCTCTATGAAACATATCACTTTAAATATTTTTGTCTTATTGTCGCACACCTCTTATGATGGCTATTATACTTCTCTTCTTGTAGATTCAGTAGACAAGAGCTTTAGGAGACTAAAGGATGGGGACTCTACTTCTCTGAACCAAGAATAGATCTTATTCTTCTGTTTTCAACTGTATCACACACTGATCAGCACACTTTGCCATGTGTTTAATAAGTTCATATGGAACAGGTACCTTTTGGTGACATTGATTCTTCATCTTCCAGTAGTCCTCTCAAGGGTCTTAATGTTCTGCAGGTGAGCAGTAAGAAGTTCTATTTTAAATTTTAAATACTCTGCCAATTTCCTACCCCAAATTGCCTGCCATTAGGTTCACAGAATTAGCCTTCAAGGATGAAGTGTTCTCTGGGATTGAAACTGGTCATGGCTAGGAAAGGGAATACCAACTGTAAATGGACTTTCCAAACAGGGGACAGGGAGTCCACACAGAGCTGACACACACAGTGAATTCTGAGTTCATATTTTAGTCATTTAAGTTTCTTCACTAATTAACTTGTTTCTGAGTTTTACAGAGACACATAATTAAATAGCGTTATGTTAGGATGATGATCAGCTACAATAAATGATACTCCCCAAGTGGTGAGTTATACAGTTAATTTCTCTACCATGTGAAAACACATGAAGATGGTCACTCCAGAGGGAGACAGGTGCCTCCTGTGCTAGATGTACCACCTCAGTGTCCCTACAGTATGGCCCTTGTGTTCTTGCCCAAGATGGCTGTGGGTAAGACCAGCACAGGGTGTGGGATGAAGAGGAGAGGAATTGGACCTTACTACATTTAGAATAAACTCCTCACCTGCCCTGTGGCTTTACCATGGTCGGCTATATAAATCCCCCCATGACTCTGCCGTGTCTGACTGAAGAACAGACCTTCCTGTTGCTGTTAGGTAGAAGTGGAGAGCAGATCTTGATTAAAAGCTGCTTCACATAGACAGATCCTTATCTTCTGCAGGGTACAGAGAAACCATGTCTAGTTATATGGTCCCAAAGGCCGTGGACACGCCTGTTCCTGGGTGGACAGAGGGAGTATGAGTGGAGGCCTAGTTTGTTTTCTGTTGCTATGATAAATTCCATGACCAAAAGCAACTTGAGAAAGAGTTTACAAAGTTCACTGTCCATCATGGAGGGAACTCAGGGCAGGAACTTGAGGCAGGAACTGGAGAAATGCTTATTACTGGCTCACTCCTCCTGACTTCATCAGCTTGCTTTACTATCTATGCACCTGGGACCACCTGCCCATTGGTTGCACCTCCTACATCAATCATGAATCAAGATGGCCCTATGGGCAAACCAGGTGGAGGCAATTTTTTCTCAGTTGAAGTCCCCTTTCCCTAGAGGATCCTAACTTGTATCAAGTTGACAAAAACAAACAAACAACAATGAAAAACCAAGCAGCACACATTCCTTATGTGCTTAGGAACTGTTACTATTGGGCAGCAGTGACCTTTTGAGCGGTGTTTGGTGAGATCCAAGATCATAGAGGTTGACTGTGGCAATGAAAGATGCTCGAAAAAGATCGGGATCATCTCCTTAGTAAAAATCTAAAGATTCTGTTTTCCTAGATGTCTCAGTAGGAGGTACCAGCCTAGGGGGCCTGGTATCCACTAATTTGTTGAAACTAAATTTGAGCTGTTGCAGTTGAAACCAGAGGTCCCAGGTCAACTATATTCTAGTGCCAACCAAAGACCTTGCTTCCTGTTACTAGGCTCAGTCTCTTAAGGGTTATGTTATCTCTAAACATAGACTGGGAACAAACTTCAAACTCATGGCTTTGGGGAGGCAGGGACCACAACTCTGTCCATGTCTGTTGAGATCTCTCAGCTGCTTTCTGTGTTTTCTCAGAGTCTATGATAATAAACATTCACAAATATTTTTAAGTTGATCTGGTCTTATTTTTGATAGAACCTATTCAATTTTCAGTCTACCTATTGATATAATGAAAAATTTATCTCCCACTCTATAAATGAAAACTTGCTTCCTTTGTCTGACATTGATCTCTGTCAAGCTTCAAGGGACTCTTCTGGAAGTGCCCAGCATTCTGAACTATAGTGAATGAGACTTAGCTTCTAGTTTCTGAGGGACAAGTCATGTCAGGCCCCACTCTGAAACCTCACTTATTCCTAGCTGCTAATGGCCTTCTCCTTGCAAATGAAAATACTTGCTATGTTTGTTGAAAATGCCCCCCCCCTTTGATTGGTGGCTTCTTCAATGGTTCTTCTATTCCATCCTGACCATGTTTCTTTCCCCTGACTATGCCCCAGTGACCACAAAAGCCAGTGGGCACAGCATAACCAGAGTACACACACATTTATTTCTTGGCATTAACTCATTTTTCTTGCCTTGACTTAACAGTAGTTATGTGACTTTTCTTCTTTTTTGTTTTTGAATGCTATATCTTTTTATTGGATATTTTCTTTATTTACACTTCAAATGTTGTCCCCTTTCCCGGTTTCTCCCTCCTGGAAACCCCCATCCCATCCTCACTCCCCCTGCTTCTATGGGGCTGCTCCTGCCCCCTCCCCCTCCCACCTCCCTGACTTTTCATCTCCCTGGGGCTTCAGTTAACTCAACTGTAAAATAAATGAACATGGACTTGATGGTTTCTAAGATCCCTTTCAGCTCAGGAACAATCAATGATCCTGAGACTGTACTGACATCTGAGCTGAGGTTGTTCTAACCACACAGTGGTGAACAGACAGGAGTAGTCCTAAACAGGACACAAAGGTTCTATTTGTCCTTTGGAAACTGCTCCTGCCTTCCCAGTCATCGAACCACCTCCAGGCCCAAAAGGTTCTACACTGTCTGTGCTCATGACTAAGAGGAACTGGTGGCTAGAGAGATGGCTCAGAGGTTAAGAGCATTGACTGCTTTTCCAGAGGTCCCAAGTTCAATTCCCAACAAACACATGATGGCTCACAACCATCTGTAATGGGATCTGATGCTCTTCTGGTGTGTCTGGAGAAAGTGACAGTGTACTCACATACATAAAATAAATAAATCTTAAAAACAAAAAATAAGAGGGACTAAAGAAGTGACTCAGTGGTGGATAGCATGCCCTGTTCTTCCAGATGTCCCGAGTTCGGTTCCCAGTGCCCATGTTGGGTGGCTCACAGGCTCCTATAACTTCAGCTCTGAGGGACCTGACACCCTCTTCTGTCCTCCCTAAACGTGCACACGTGACACGTGCCTGTCAACACTGGGCATACACTCATGCAATTATGCCCATGTCCATACAAGAAAACAAAAATAAACTGATGGCTCAGAAGTTAAGAGCATGGACTGCTCTTCCAGAGGTCCTGAGTTCAATTCCCAGCAACGACATGGTGGCTCACAACCATTTGTAATGGGATCCGATGCCTTCTTCTGGCTTGTCTGAAGCAGCACCAATGTACTCATATACATAAAATAAGTAAGTCTTTTTTTAAAAAAAAAATAAAGCAAGTCACTCATTTTTTTAAAAAGCATCACTGTATGATTTAACTTATATATGGCCAGTTCTCAGTTCGCTAGACCAGGTCTGTAAAATGGCACAGATAACGATACATGATAACAATTAATTAAAAGCCACATATATGTAACATTTGTGAGGCTGCACATTCTCTGGAGCACTGATTTTTTTCATAATGATTTCTTTCTTCTATCTGAAAAATTTACACTTTTACATTTTCCAATGATCCATACCATATCATATCACCCTGTGGTTAATGGCGGAGGAAACTAACCAAGAAATAGTGGAGGGTGATGCCAAAGCAGATAATTGAAGCATAATTCTATTTACCGCTTTTCTTTTTTATCAAGAAGGAGCTGTAGTAGCCTATGGAAACTACATAACATATCAAGTAATTGACAATTTAGTATATCCCATTCAATCCAAATCTCACTCTGGGGCAATTTAAACATCCGGTTAAGTGTATATGTCTTTGGGAAGTTTGCAACTCAGTGAAGTAGACTGTTACTGTGCACAAAACTTTTGCTAATAAGAATAAAGGCTCCCCTGCTGATTCAATAAATCAGCCTGGATCCTGTGCGAGAGACCAACAACAGCTGACAGAATACAGGTTCTTGGAAATGCTTTATAAGTACCATCTAAAGAGCCAGATTGTGCCTTAACAGCCTTGTTATCCTAATGAAATCACTCTGCTTCCTCATCTTTGCTCCAGACACCTCCAAGGTTGGGCAAAGGAAGCCCCATCTCCCCAAATGCCTCTAAACACCAAATTTGGATGACAGATTAATGATGAGATCTGCCTCCCCATTAATTTATTTGCAGGAGACACCTGTGCCAATAACCTCGTTAGGGTTTGGAGCGTGTCCCTAGAAAGGCATGCCTTCCCTCACTGACTCCACTCCCCATAATTCTTAATTACTTTCTCTTGCCTGGTGGGGAAAAGGGCACATGACATGGAAAGTTTTATAGGGCCTAATCATTAACCAACTCCTTTCTTGAGTGGAGTTAGAGTATCGAAGAAAATGCTCTGTCTCAAATCCCCCTAGCTACTTTCAAAATCATTGGCCGAAGGAATTTTCCACATGCGTCTTTTTCTGCTTGAGAGCCATTCCTTCTAAGATTTGAGCAAAGGTTCTTGGAGCCCTTGCAGTGTGTTGGGTGCAATTCAAAGCCCTTTATTCAAATTCAAAGCCAGCCCACTGCCTGGCACTGCCAAACACCAGGTTATCGGTGTAATTCTCCTTTTTCAGATGACACTGAGACACACATGTTGTCACTCACCCGCACCCAGGTGTCAAAGCCAACTTGTCCCACTACAGGGTTCTTAGGTCACATTTCTTCCTAGGGAAGAGCAACTGTATGAGAGAGAAGGGGGGAGAAGCTCTACTTTTGGATTTAGCCTTCTTTGTCTTGGAAAATTTTTCAAGACAGGCATGGTCAGAAAGGGAAGGGGTGGTGAGACAATCAGTTAAAACCATAAAACCAAATTGGTCAGTGGGGCAGGAGAAGGTTCTGGTTCCACTGCTGCAAGGGACAGTCAGTCTGCTCTCTGTGTTCAGTCCTTGCACCTCCTCCACAGTCCTGTGATTGGCTGGATACTGGGATTGTCTGATGATGCCTGGAGGTTTGCTGGGTTTCTCTGTCTGTCTCTGCTTTTGTTTCTCTGTCTCTGTCCCCACCTTCTCTCTCCCGTTCCCCTCTCCCCTTCTCTCCCTGTGTGTGTCTTTGTCATTGTGTATCTGTCTTCTGATGTGACACAAAGATAACAGTCTAAAGAAAGGAACAAGACTAGGGAATGCTAGAAAAAGGACATTGGGAGTTGGTTGCTTTGGTGTGTGCGTGTGTGCATTCGCGTATGTGTGCATGCCTGTGTGTGTGTGTGTGTGTGTGTGTGTGTGTGTTTGTGTGTTGGGCATGCACATTTACATTGTGTGCATTTGTTCAATGCTTGAGAGTTCCAGAAGATGTCAAATATCCTCCTCTATCTCTGTACCTGTAACTCTCCTGTCTCTACTCATCCTCAGCACAGGGGAAGCAGGTGCAGGTGACCACGCCCAGTTTCATAGATCCTGGAGATCTGACCTCAGGTCCTTATGCTTGCAGCAAGGAACTATCTCTTGGTATAGAATTATCTCTTCAGCTCAAAAGAGTTGTTTCAAAGAGGAGATGTCTAAGCAGAGATTTGTAGCAGTGAAGCTCACCTCACTTGTTCCAGACAAACATGCTAAAATAGAATCCCACTTGTTTAGTATGATGAAGAAGATATCAGCGGTGAGAGTGTGGCAAGAGAGATGCTAGGTGTGGAGGAGGTTGAAGAGGTGTCTTGTATCAGCTTGGGTAAAAACCTTTCAGATCATGGCAAGAAGCCTGGATTCTGTTGTATGTAGAGAAGCCCTCGGTGCTTGTGGATAGCAACAATATAGTGCACACACACACACACACACACACATATATGTATATATATATATTCTTTTTTTATTTGATGTATTCTTTATTTACATATCAAATGATTTCCCCTTTTCTGGCTCCCCACTCCCCGCAAGTCCCATAAGCCCTCTTCCCTCCCCCTGTTCCTCCATCTACTCCTTCCCACTTCCCTGTTCTGGTATTCCCCTATACTGTTGCACTGAGTCTTTCCAGAACCAGGGGCCACTTCTCTGTTCTTTTTGGACATCATTTAATATGTGGATTATTTCTTGGGTATTCCAAGTTTCTAGGTTAATATCCACTTATCAGTGAGTGCATACCATGATTGATCTTTTGAGACTGGGTTACCTCACTTAGTATGATGTTCTCCAGCTCCACCCATTTGTCTACGAATTTCATGAATTCATTGTTTCTAATGGCTGAATAGTACTCCATTGTGTAAATATACCACATTTTTTTTTTGTAGCCATTCCTCCATTGAGGGACACCTGGGTTGTTTCCAGCTTCTGACTACTACAAATAGGGCTGCTATGAACATAGTGGAGCATGTGTCCTTATTACATGCTGGGGAATCCTCTGGGTTTATTCTCAGGAGTGGTAGAGCAGGCTCCTCCGGAAGTGCCATGCCCAGTTTTCTGAGGAACCACCAGACTAATTTACGAAGTGGTTGCACCATCTTGCAATCCCACCAGCAGTGGAGGAGTGTTCTCTTTTTCCACATCTTCGCCAACACCTGCTGTCTCCTGAGTTTTTGACCTTAGCCATTCTGACTGGTGTGAGGTGAAATCTCAGGGTTGTTTTGATTTGCATTTTCCTAATGATTAATGATGTTGAACATTTCTTAAGGTGTTTCTCAGCCCTCCGAAGTTCTTCATGTGAAAAATCTTTGTTTAGCTCGGTACCCCACTTTTTAATGGGGTTATTTGGTTCTCTAGGTTCTACCTTCTTGAGTTCTCTGTATATATTAGATATTAACCCTCTGTCAGATTTAGGGTTGGTGAAGATCCTTTCCTAATCTGTTGGTTGACGTTTTGTCCTTTTGACAGTGTCCTTTGCCTTACAGAAACTTTGTAGTTTTATGAGGTCCCATTTGTCAATTCTTGATCTTAGAGCATAAGCTATTGGTGTTCTGTTCAGGAACTTTTTGAAACCCTGTGCCCATGTCCTCAAGGGTCTTCTCCAGTTTCTTTTCTATTAGTTTCAGTGTGTCAGGTTTTATGTGGAGGTCCTTGATCCATTTGGAGTTGAGCTTAGTACAAGGAGATAAGAATGGATTGATTCGAATTTTAACGGGCTCATATGGCCATGTGTGGATCATGGACTGGAAAAATCAGTTGAAGAAGATGGAGCTTGATGGGAAATTTCCCATGAGAAGATGTAGAAAAAGCTGGAGGCAGTCACTAGAGGAAGGAGAAGAGAGCCTTACTGGTAGATTAAAACAAGACCGAGGATGAAGCCCATATTTTATATTTGGACATGCATAATACCACTTGGATAGATCATGTGCACACATCTATCAAAGAATGAGGAGTAAGTTACGGAGCAGAAACAGAAACCAAGGTTTTGTTTAAGTTTCACTTGCTGTTCAGACATGCAAGGAGACTGCCAATTGGGGGCTTTGGTAATCAACTCTTGAGGTTACCCAAGAGGTCAAGCTTGGAGATACAGACTGGGAAATTATTTTTCCACAGATACACGGCTTACACATGCCTTTAAAAAACTTATATAGAGATCTTGTTTTATTATCAGGTATGTGAGTGGTAAGTTTTGTTTACAAAGATACTGAAGTCCTTCTCTGTGTGTTGCTATGGATATCTGGGGATCAGGGTAGTGTTGTACACGCATGGTGGCCTCTTACCTCTGGGATCTACATTCCAAAATGACGTGTGAATAAAAGTGCTTCTCAAACATCTGGATCATCATTGTCCTTATTAGACAGAGGGACACACTCTTACTTGGGTTGAAATACTGTAAGAAGTTTTTCTCACTTACATGATGGTCTGAAACTCTCATTATCTTGCCCCCTCATCTCAGCTACATCCGAGTGCACCTGTGCCAATGGTCTGATAAGAAATAAAGATTTACAATCACTTCTTTCAACATAAGAATGAAAGATGGTAGTTTACTTGTTTCCAGAAATACCTAGGATTGGGCCTGGCCAGCTGGCTCAGCAGGTAGATCCCACATGGTAGAAAGAGGAAACTGACTCCCAGAGGGCCCTCCACACCAACCAACCATCCAACCAACCACCATAACTACCCAGGACCTGCCTTTGCATTGTTACTCCTGGCTTCTCCACTTGCTGCATTCCTCCCTTGATTTGCCTTTGACATGTTACTCTTCTATACTTTGTTGCACAGAAACCAACAGCTATCTGCAACCTATACTCCAATTCTATTTGTTTTCAGTTTTGATCCCAACATAGTTGTCAAGGAAACACATTGACGGTAGATAAGAGACTCAAAATAAAGCTAAAATTAAAGCATCACATTCTAAAGGTATGATTCAAAGATCAATGGCATGATGCAGGCACCGCGGTGCCAGTGAAAGAATTCTTGAGTCAGGAATGTGAGACCCACAAAGCAAGTACCCATTGCCAACAGAGTCCATCCCTCACAGCCAGTGGGTATAGGTTGCAAACAGCAGGTGGGCTAGACCATACCTAAGAACTGTGTGTTCATGTGGCTAACACCAACTGTTGACAAAAGAAAAGTCATTCAAGTCAGTCTGGTGATAGGGATGGGGCACAAATGGTCATGTTCTACAAGGAAACAATGGAACACAGATTGCTAGCTTATAGAAGGAACCATGGGTGTAGATTCAACATAGAGAACCATTACAAATGCAGGAGCCAATCACCTTTAAAGAGAAAAAGATTTTTTTTTTTTTGGCTCAGTGTTTTGGTTCCAGTCAAATGACTGGTTCTTGATCTAGTCTGTCTCTCATGATCATGTCTGATTGTGTGTGTGTGTGTGTGTGTGTGTGTGTGTGAGAGAGAGAGAGAGAGAGAGAGAGAGAGAGAGAGAGAGAAGCTTGCCCATTGCAAGGGCCACAGCACAGGTGTGGGGGTCAGAGGACAACTTTGTGGAGTAGGTTCTCTATGGTATCTTCAGCATCTGAGATTCTTTCTTCTATCTCTTGTATTTTGTTGTTGATATTTGCATCTATGGCCCCTGATTTCTTCCCAAGATTTTCTGTCTCCAAAGTTGTCTCCCTTTGAGATTTCTTAGTTGTTTCTACTTCTGATTTTAGATCCTGGATGGTTTTGCTTAGCTCCTTCACACTTGTTTGTTTGTGTTTTCCTGTAATTCTTTAAGAGATTTTTGTGTTTCCTCTTTCATGACCTCAGCCTGTTGACCAAAGTTCTCCTGTATTTCTTTAAGTGATTTTTGTGTTTCCTCCTTTCCTCCTTATTGGTTTCTGAATTCTCCTGAATTTCTTTCAATGATTTTTGTGTTTCCCTTGTAAGGGCTTCTAACTTTTGATCCATTTTCTCCTGAATTTCTTTAAGAGATTTATTTATGTCCTTCATGTGATCCTGTAACAGCATCATAACCAGTGATTTTAAATCCAAATCTTGTTTTTCTGGTGTGTTGGGGTATCCAGGACATGCTGTTAATGGAGAATTGTGTTCAGATGCTGCCATATTGCCTTGATTTCTGTTAGTAACGTTCCTACATTTGCCTTTTGCCATCTAGTTCTGACTGGTGTTAGTTGGTCTTGTTGTCAATGCTGGACTCACCAGTGCAAGCTTCCTCTTCACAGCTGGTCTCTGGGTGCACAGCTGACCTCCTGCACTGCCTGGAGACTGGGTGCAGTGTCCCAGGATGTTCCCAATTCTGAAGCGGAGGCCTGAAGGCTCCAACCAGAGGCCTCAGGGCTGGATCCTCTGCTCTACAGGGCGGGATTCTCTCTGGAGTAGGTTCTCTTCTTTGGGATTGAAGTCGAGTTTCCAGTTTTGTGTGGCAAGCATTTTACCAGCAGAGGCAACACCAGCTCATCCGTGGAGGTTTTCAGAGTAACATTTCTATTGTTCAGATGCAGAGGATCTTATGTGGAGCCTGGCACCTGTAGTTTTGAGGATGCTTCCAGGGAAACGGTACTACGCTTGAGAGAAATTTTCTGATGAAGTTCACTTTCATGTAAGAATTCGTTTTCTGCCAACCACAACCATCCCAAATGGGAAACTGAACTGGGAGTAGTGCCGCCTGCCTTTAATCCCAGCACTCTGTGAGTTCAAGGTCAGCCTGGTCTACATAGTGAGTTTCAGAAAAATCAAATGGGGAACTGGCATTAGTCTGCCCCATAGAGGGAACAAGTCCTTCAGAACTAGAGATGTCTAATCAACAGCTAAATCCTGAAGCATGATAATCCTTTTAAAGCAAACCGTGCTTGTGACTAGAGTCTGAAAGACATTCTCAGGGCCTGTGGCTCTACATGCCTAGGAGTACAATCTGATTTCAGTTCTCTGCTGTGTTTCAAGACTGTGGGTCTCGATACCTGCTGGCCTTGCTACTTGCAGGCATGGTACATGTGAATGCGACTCTCAGAGGGTGGAAGGACACAGGGCTGGCTTTTGACTTCTGAGATTCATTGCTACTCACAGCACTTTGTATTCAAGCACTATTCCTTATCTACCATATGTTCCTCTCTTCCGTTCTCTTTACGTTGGGTGTTATACAAAGTTCTAGACTACAAACTCAGTATCAGAGAATGTCAACATCCATTAAAATGTAATATAAATGGTAGTATAGAATGTAAAAGTGGCTTTTTATAGTCAAACTACCTCCCAATAGACAGACCTCACAAGCATAGTCCATGGCACAATAATCTACTCTGTACCAATCATCACCTCCGTGCTCCTCCATTGGCTGTGCCAGCTGAGGTCAGAGGGATGACGTCACTCATTGTGGTACTCTCTGCCTGCCCTCCCCCTTCCCCCTTCCCATTTCCACTTCTATGATTTTTGTGGTGGCTGTTTCCTTTCCACGAGGCCAAATGCCACCAATCATTTCACATGCGACTCGAGCTGCTTTCCTCGTGGGATTTTTTGTGAATTATCCTGGAATCTGCTGATTTATCCATCTTTGAACATCAGTATTCACATTCTCACCCTATTATGTGTGGCTTCCCCAGCCTCTCCTTTGAAGTGTTGCTAAGGAGGGAGAGCCCAGGAGATCAGAGTGTAGAACACGTTTACTGGCACTTGCCAGAGTATTGACCTGGACTCCATATTTCTTCAGAAAAATATCTGCTTTTTGATGGACAGTCTCCTTTGTTGGAAATGTAATGCATCTGACACTGATAAATCCATGCAGAGAGGTCCCACCTTCAGCTTTCTGAACTATTCATAGCTTCAAAGACCTCTGGGTGCGTTCATATTTACATATATGCTATGATTATGCCCAGACTACCCTGCCTTCCAGAAAATTCCATCTCCAATTCAGCCCTCTCTCCATTCTCACCACAGGCTGTAGAGACTGATGAAGTCTAAGTTGTCAGAGTTGGTTACTTGTTAGAAAGATACTCACACCTTTGACAGATCTGTCAGCTTGTTGTCCCCAAACCAAATGAGCACACGCACTGAATTTCCCTCCCACAAACTAAACTGGAGGGCAGTGCTTCAGATATATACTCAAATCTATACTTAGAACCACTTGACCAGTGGCTACGTACAATCAAAAATCCAGGAGAGGAAAACTCATCTATGGTTTAATGAACCCCTAAAAAAGGTGTTTCATTAAAAAAAAAACAACTCAGTCTTTCCTCCTCTAAAAAGGGAGAGTAGGGGATGGTAAAGGGAAGCTAATAACCAGGGCCTCATTAACTATACACAAGCATCAGTGAATGAAAAAGGATATTCTAAATAAAAGTAAATATTATACACTATTATCCCCAGAGGCTCACAAGGACCATCATGTGATAGGCCAAAAAGGGAACTTTTACCAGTAGTAAGTAATTTATAAAGACAAGTCTAAAATAACTCATTAAAAATGGACAGTAAGATAAATGATAGATAAGAAGTGACAATAAGATAAATACAGACAGACAAATGAAGGCAAAGAGGAATGGGTTTCAGCACTTCCAGGCTTGTCTCACAACTCTAACTTAAGTTCCATAGAAAAAAATATGTGTAATGACTCTTTATTGCTAATGGGTGCAGGATAATCAATAGGTGTGAAAATCTCACTTGAGAAACATTTTATGTGGGTGATTCTGGGATGAGACTATTTCCTGATACTCTCTACCATCCCCCAGTCAGCACTGTCAAAGCATCACCTCAGACCTCAGAGCTCTTTCTGTATGTGTGCTGGTGAGGCACAGGAGATGGTTGTGGAGGGTCGAAGGAATGACAGGGAGTGTCAGTAGAAGACAACAGGATCAGCTGTGGAGACCTCAGCGTTTAATTCCTCAGTTACCTAAGGTGTAAAGTGAGTGTGTACCCTGGGTGTGCAAACTGAGTGTGCAAAATGGTTGGTTTCTAAGAGGCAGTGACTCAGGACCATTCTAATCAGGAAGATTGTATGGAAAAGAGGAATAAGCGCATGGCAGGCATCGCATGTCATTGGCGGAAAACAGTCAGGTGACTTCTCCTCAACAGACAGATGCTGGGAATGCAGATGAACCAGGGTGCCCAGGGATGGAAGGAGCAAGTCAAGCTCTACCATGTATGCAGAGTTTTGCTTTTAGAAAATTAAAAGAGGAGAAAATACTAGATTTTGAAAGTGACACAAAGACACTAGCCATAATCTTAAGGACATATTGTTCGTTTTATATGTATGCAGAATCGTATGTATTTAAAAGATGGTTATTCAATATTAATAATAGTTATCATCAGATGGTAGAATTTCAGGTGATCTTTCATATTCTCTTAACCTAGTGTTTCTGAACCTACCTAATGCCGTAACCCTTTAATATAGTCCCTCAGGTTGGGTGACCTCACAACCATAAAATTATTCTTATTGCTACTTCATAACTGTAATTTTGCTGCTGTTATAAATTGTAATGTAAATATCTTTGTTTTCTGGTGATCTTAGGTGATTCCTGGGAAAGGGTCATTTGACCTCCAGGACCCCAAAAAGGTCATGACTTAAGTTGAGAACCTCTGTATTAACCTGTATTAGTTGGTTGGCTTTAATTCTTTTTTTTTTTTTAAACAATGAACAAGTACTGAGTATATAACCAGAGGAAAACATACACAGCAAAACAAACCAGTGTCACTGTAAAGAGAGGAGACTTTATCATTCAAGATGGAATTTGCTTGTTTTTATATTTTTTTGGTTCTTACTGAGAAATATGCCACTCATGGTTAACATTGTCTATATCGAATTGACAATTA
Source organism: Apodemus sylvaticus (assembly GCF_947179515.1). Classification (NCBI taxonomy): domain Eukaryota; kingdom Metazoa; phylum Chordata; class Mammalia; order Rodentia; family Muridae; genus Apodemus; species Apodemus sylvaticus. The sequence continues at coordinate 94,972,060 of NC_067483.1, forward strand.
TAACATCCAAATGTTCACCGTGGTTGATTTCATTGTTTTTTTTTTTTCAAAATCAGAATCTTATTTCTAATTTTTATGCTGCATTTCCATGCTAGGAACTGGGGTCTGAGAGTCACCTGATGTGTGCTGTGTCTCTAACAGCTGCTCAAATAACTCATCAGAAGAATAATTTCTTCCATCTTCGACGTGTAAGAACGAACACAAAATGAAACAGTTAATTAGTAGCAGGGTCAGTCTTCAAACACAAGCCTGATAATTTCGCTGTTCATATTGCTAAGCTCTGCAACTAAGTTTATGCAGTAGATTGCTTGCCCTGGTCCTTACAAGGTTGAAGCTTTCCAGCTTATGTATGAAGGAAACCCCTAAGTAGACATCAGCTCCTTTAATCCCCTCTGCATCCCCGGGAGGCAGAAAAGTATTTTTAGAGATGAGGCAATTCAAGCTCAAAGAGAATTTAAGTTCTTCCCAACACTTCATATGGTGTTGATAAGGGTAAGGAGTCAGTGAGGCAGTGTCTCCTAGACTCAACTGCGCTCTTTCATTCAGCCTAGAACTTTTAAATGAGTCTCAGTTTTGCATAAATATCTACTGTACAATGGCACATTTCAGTATATCTGAGCTGGATATAGTGGCTCATGTCTATAACCTCAGCACCTAGGAAGCCTTGGGAGGAAGGTCATCATGAGTTCAAAGGTCAGCTTGGGCTAAGTCACAAGACCTTCTCTCAAAAGAAAAAATATGCTAGTGTATACATATATAATATATAATTATAACAAATTTCTACAACATGGGCTCACTGTGAAAGGACCTATAGGCTCATGGGTTGATGCCGAGTCCTTAGCTAATGATGCCGTTGGAGTTAGTGTTGACAACCTTAGGAGACAGTGGAAGAAGTAGGTCACTCTGAAGATCTGGCCTTTCTCTCCTTCCTGTCTGCTGTGATGGAAGCGGGATCTAGCCTGGGCTCCTGCAGTCATGATCTGTCTCACACTGGACCCAGAATCAGCAAAGCCAAGAAAGGACTATGAACTGACACCTCTGAAACCTGTGAGCTTAAAATCAAACGTGTTCTCTTCGTAAGATGTTCATCTCCATGCTTGACTCTCACTCAGAAAGGGAAATAAAATAGTCATTAGAGGTGGATGGGTGGAGGGAACTGGGTGGGAGGGGGGTTGGGGAGAGGCTTGGAGAGGGGGTACAGATCAGGTGTAGGGAGAGTCAGGAAGAGAGGGCCCAGAGAATGGATAGAAATCAGTGGTGGAGGAGGCAAGGGGCATCTCTAAGATGTGCCAGGGACCTGGGATGGGGGACACCCAAGTAGGCCTATGAGGGTGATTCTAGCTGAGACTCCTAGCAGTGGGGGAGATGGAGCTGGAGGTGGCCATCTCCTGTAGCCAGGCAGGACTCCCAGTGAGGGGTTAAGGACACCTAGCCACTCACACAAAACCTTTGACCCAAAATTTATCCTGCCTACAAAAAGTGCAGGGACAAAGATGGAGCAGAAGGAACAGCCAACCAATGACTGGCCCATCTTGAGACCCACTGCGTGGGAGAGAGCCCACCCACGACACTATTAATGATACTCTGCTACGCTTTCAGACAGGAGCCTAGCCCAACTGTCCTTTGAGAAGCTCCTCCCAGCAGCTGACCAAAACAGATGCAGAAACCCAGAGCCAAACATTATATGGAGCTCATGAGCTCAGGAAATCTTGTGGAAGAGTTATAGGAAGGACTGCAGGATCTGGAAGGGATAGGGTCTCCACAAGAAGACCAACAGAGTCAACTAACCTGAACCACTGGGAGCTCCCAGATACTGAACCACCAATCAGAGAACATCCATTGACTGGACCTAGGCCCCACTGCATATATGTAGCAGATGTGTAGCTTGGCCTTCGTGTGGGTCCCCCAACAACTGGAGCAGGGGCTGTCCCTGACTCTGCTGCCTGCCTGTGGATCCTGTTTTCTTAGCTGGGCTGCCTTGTCTGGCCTTAGTGGGAGAGAATATGCCTACTTCTGCAGTGACTTGAGGTGCTAGGGTGCATTGGTACCCAGGGGAACCTCTCCCTTCTTAGAGGAGAAGGGGCTGGGGGCTGGGGGCTGGGGAAGAGGCTGTGTGATGGGGTACTGGGATGAGATGAGAGGGAACTGCAATCAGTATAGAAAGCAAATACATTAATAAATGGAGAAAAATCTGTGCACCTCAAATATTTGTTACTGCGATAGGAAGTCTGATTAATACTGTGCATGTGCTCTGTAGTAATCCATCCAGGGTGATTTTCTTTGTGAGACTTGATACACTGAGATGTCCCAGTAATCTCCAGGAGCTTCCTGCCTGGGGTCTGCATCTCTGAATAGGCTCTAGACTCAGCTCACACTAAAAATGAACAGCTAAGCTGAGAGATATTATCAATGGCATCACATTCTTTTCTCCAGGACTAGAAGGACTGTTCCTTGTTATTAGTCTCAGAAGAAATATGAATTTTTGCCATTCTGTACAGACCAAATGAAGAGATTGAAGAACACTGGGTCACCAGGAAAGATAATGTCCTTTATTATTCAAGTGCAATTCAAATCTCTCTCTGCAGCCTCAAGCATGTGCTCAAAGATAATTGACTGCACAGGAGGCGCACAGGCTGCGGACCGATGGTCCTCGGGTCACGGGTCTCCTGCCCATTTGTGGGGTGGCCCAGTTTTGCTTTCCTCTTCAGGGAAAATAAACATGTCGCAGATCTTGTGGGAAGAAGTGAGAGGCTGGAGTTAGGCAGGTAACATTCCTTCTCCTGAATGCAGGGCACCAGGGTCTAAGTGACTTTGCTTCTGTGAAGTGTTTCTCCAGCCAGCCCGACCCCCCAAATCTGGCCCAGACACCCCCAACTCTTTCCTCAAGGTCCAAGGCCCCGGCTCATCACCTGGAGTGAATGCTGACAGCAATGTGTAGAGGCAGCGAGCAGGGAGACATGCCGGCCTTGTCATGCATGACTGACCAGCAGCCATCAAGGGCAATTAACCACGGAGAACTCAGGATCTTTCTGGACAGGTCCAAGCTCCCTGGCGCCTCTATGATTAGATGCTTTCCACGGTTCCCTGTAGTCGCCATGTGACAAATTCCGTCTCTCTTGCTCTTTTCTCATTTCCTTTGTGTGGTACTGGTGCGTAACCACCCAGCGCAGGCTTCATTTCAGATGACTTTATTTCCACAAGAATTTTGGTTAAGTTGCAAGGACAACCGCATCTGAAGCACCTCATTTGGAAAGTCCGTTCCCGAGTGTGTGAACGTGGGCTTAGCACTTCCACCATGTTGTGAGGCTTTCCCTGTGATTCCCTTTTCTTTGAGGTGATTCACATAATGAACTGCATCGTACAATTTGTCTTCTTAGACCCAGGCTGTGTACAGGAGACCTGAACAAATTAGTGCTAAGCTTTGCTTTGGAAGTGTAGTAGGTTACTTAAGGTATACAAAGTTTGGGATAGTTCAGGTTGCTGGGCTTCTGAAAGTGGCTGGGATGTCAAATGAAAGTATTATATTTATTAAATTGGCCTTGCAGCAGAAAGGACTGGCTTGTTTCAGTAGGGTAAGATAGGGAATTTAAAGCCTGGGTGGAAAAGAACTCAAGCAAAGGGCCTGTTCCCTGCTTGTTTGAGATGGGTTTTGTTCTGCTGCCGCAGCTGGTTGTGAACATGCATTCATTCCTCCAGCCTTGTTCTAATCATGAATGAAAACAGAGGGTGGGAATGACCTTGGTCTGCTGCCCCCGAGTTCTGCCTGCAGTCAAGCTAAGCTCTCCTTGTTCCCGTCAGCCCAATTTGTTCCTCCACCATCTGTCATCACAAAGGTTAAAGGACCCATTTTATGTGATGGGTAAAGTGAGGATGTCAGATGGTCTGTGCCAATGTGACAAATACCTGCTCCACCTCTGTGTGTGTCAGGAGCTGAGCAAGACACAGGCTAAAATGAAGGATGGGGTTAGGTGCCAAACGACAAGGAGGGCTGAAAATACGTCTAAACATCATAACCTTGAAAGGCAGGACCCAGACAGCAAGGCTCAGAATTGGTGTCATGTTAAGTAAATGAACAGTTCTTCAATTCACTAGTGTGGGAGGGAGCCAAAGATTTGTAGCTGAGATGCTAAAGGGTTACTAGCAGGCAGGAGATGAGGAGGGAGGTTTAGGTGAGAAACGGGGTGGGAGAGATGACGAGGGTCTAGAGAAGGGGTAACTAACGTGGAAGATGTTTGAAGAAAACACAGGGAACTTGTAAGCCATGTGGCTTGAAGGTGGACTGCTAAAGAGCTGTCACACCCAGAGGTCACAGGACATGGAGATGCCAAGGAAGCTTCATCCCTGCTACTGAGTCTTACAGCACTGGAAGGTGTGTGCTTGGCCGGGGTGTGCACCGTGTGAGGTCATCTCCCCTAGGTGTGAACCTTGTAAACTGCAGTAAAGACCAGAGTTGCAAGACATGACCATAGATGTAATAGTGATGTGAACACTATGAAGGTACCCAGCTGCCTTCTGGTTGGAGGAATCACATTCCTGGTACTGCAAATCTGGCCAAGACCCTATGACTGGGTGGTGGGAGGCTCTCAGGCTCCAGGGTTGAACCTACTGCTACACTTCTGCTAAAGGGACATGGTATCAAAATTTGTGTCTCTCTAAATTTCTATCTTTCTGAACTTGTAGCTCTCTAAATGTGTAGCTCTCTAAGTTTGTATCTCTAAATGTGTATCTCTCTACCCATAGACAAGGACAGTACTCAGTCCTCCTCAGAGAAATGTTTGTGCAGTGAATGGTAGTGAATTCAGAGACTCACAACTGGTCAAAATGTAGAGAATAAATGTCTGTCAAGAACTCAGAAACAAAAGGAGCAGCTTTGTCAAAGCCTCTCAAAAGGTTGGGAGCCATCATGGAAGGGGGCAAAAACCTTGAGAACCAGAGGTAGAGTGGTTTCCTGTATGGACGCGGCCCTGCTTCACTGCTTAGCACCGAAAAAAGACAAAACAGGGTAGATGCTGTGGAGACACGGGCTTTTCTAGGGTGATGCCAGCGATGACAAAGACTCAAGCTTTTTGAAAGGGAAATCACGTCCATCTAGCTACAAAAAAGGGTCCCACTGTCCTGCTAAGGAGAGGGCCCTGTTAGCATGCCCACTGTGGGGCTCATGATCGGCTTCCTTGATAGGCTGTGCTAAGTCACACCAGAGGAGACAGGCAGAAGAGGGGACACGAGCCGGCAAACAGTGATGAGGAAGTTAGGTAACCAAGTGATTACTAGTACCCTTGAGAAGAGGACCTTTAATAAATGCTTATTTCTGTGGAAGTCAAACTACATTAATTCTATTCCCAGCTCCATTACTAGCTAAAAAGAAGTCTTGCACAAATGATTTCGCTTCCGTCAACACTTATACAACAGCAATTCTGAGAATAAGGAAACCCTATTATTTCTATTTATGGAATATATTTTCACCTTTATAGCATGGTATGAAGCATGGATACAACATTCATTTACCCGAAGCATATTTATTGGGTGACAGAGTTTATACCAGGAAATGGGAAGTATCTGTGAACAAACCAGACAAGGCCCAGTTCATGTCGTAGTCAGTGTGTGGTTTGGGGTAGGGGTGGGGGAACATGGAGGCAAAACAGGTCACTTAACATGGTAGCTGCCAAACATATATGAAGTGTTACCAAACCAATACATGAGCAGACAGTGTTTTGCTGTGTGTATATGTGTGTGCATGTGTGTGTACATGTGCATACATATATACATGTGTATTATGTGTGTCTCTGAGTACATGGTCATTTATATGTGTATGCATGGTTGTATGTATGCACGTATGTAATAGAGGCTACTTGAGTTATTAAAATCATGGGGATTCACTCTGAGGAGATGACATTTAAACTGAAACATAAAACTAAGAAGGAACCTGTTATGTGCAGAATAAACAAGGAAAAATATTTTGTGGAAGAGAATAGAAAGTTTTAAAGCAGCAAACTAAGGTATCAGTGTAGAGGAAAGCTTGTAAGAGCGAAGAATCCGTCCCAGTCAGACATGAGCAATCTCCATAGGTCAAGCTTTTAATCACCCAACAGTGCTGTGAACAAAGGCTAGACTAAAATGGCGGCAGTTGGGAGATGGTCAAAAATGACATGACGGCTTAACAATAACAAGAAATGCTACTCAGAAGAATTCCTTTTCTAAAGCAGTGTTGGGAGACGCATCTACATGCCCTCATGAACAGAACACAAAAAGAGCTCCCATGAGCCCCAGTGGAAACAGACCCGGGGAGCCTGTCAACAGATATGGCTCAGAACACTGCAGAAAATGTCTATCTGTGTAGACACAGGAATGTAAAGATGAAAGAGGTACGTCTGGACTTTAGAGATTTTTAAAAAATTGTTTATTGTGCCCAGTGAGTAGACCACAGAAAGAAATTCCTACTTAGTCCTGTTTTGTTTTTGCTTTTGTTTCCATCTGATAGGACAAGACTCAGAAATTCTGTAAAACAGTAAAGTCAGGGGACCAACATTAAGGATTGGGATCAAAACTTGATAGGTGATGTTCTTGCATTTCCAGCACGATGACCTGAGACAAAACAAAACAACAAGACCGAGCATGGTGGCTGGCCCTTGTAATCCCAGTGCTGGGGAGACAGAGATAGGTAGGTTCCTGGGGCCTGCTGGCCAGCCAGTCCACTGTGCAGTGGGAGATTCAGTCTCAAACACACCAGAGGAGAAGAATATTGCCAGAGAAATTCCACCTGCGGCTGTTTTCTAATCTCCATGTGCACATATGCACCTGCACGGTACACCTGCACACACACAACAGTGACCTCCAGGGTAGGCGACGGGATCAACAACTTGGTATAGAGGAAGCTGAAATGTTGAAAGGCACTACTGAGGTCCCACAGTGCAGAGAAGAACTGTGTGCTGGTAAAACGCCATTGTTGTATGATGGTCTGTATTGTTATTGCTTGAGCTGTTCTACAAATCAAGTGCAAATAAATACTTTCCACTTACCAGTACTTAAGGGCATTATTGAAGTCATTTCTGTCACAATAGATGTGAACATTCTCATAAAACTTTCTTCTCAAAGAATGTTTGTTTTCATTTATTTCATCTTTTATCATAGTTTCATGGCCTTCTTTAAGAATAGATATAGAAATTGCCTTGAACTAATAATATATCATCATCATCATCATTACATCACCACAATCATTACATCACCATCATCCTCATCGTCATGCCCTCCTCCTCCTCCTGCTCACTACCCCCACTGTCACCATCATTGGTATTGTCCTTGTCATCTTCACCACCTCCATTGGTCATGCAGAGCTCTGACACACCTTGTCTTTTATACGCTTTATTCAGCAAACAATGATAACACCATTCTAGCTCCTTTCACAGATGAGACTAGAGAAGGCACAGAAAGTGAAAGTGGTATCTCAGGAAAATAGGATCAGGCAGCGCTGACATGTCCCCAACTTCAACTCTAGATCCACGTCCAGTCAGATCCATGGACAATCAAATCCATGTCTCAATGAGATTCACATCTGGTATGACCCACAATCAAATCACTGTCATTGGGTCTGTGCTCACGGCTCTTCTCACTTGATATTCCGTCTCCCTAGCACTGGGATTACAAGGGTTGAGCATCATGCTTAGTCTTGGTGTTTTGTTTTGTCTCAAAGGGGTTCTAGGATCAAACTCAGGTCATCTTGCCTATTGAGATATGATCCCAACCCTTAATTTTGTCCCCCCACCCACTACTTCCTTGTTTTATAGAATTTCTGAGGTTAAGAGCATCACTTCTGGAGATGACAGAAGTCGTCTGGGGATGGCTGGGGACCAGTGAGGAACTATTCTGTGCTTTGATGATGTGTTGTTAAAAGGATTGCTGTGGGTGGTTCTCACGAGCACCTATTCCTAGGGTGTGAGGTCATTGGGATGTTATGAACGGTAACACCGGGATAGAGCACACATGTAAGACCCTACTTGGAGAAATCAGGCCTCGAGTAATCCTCACTATGTGCCCCACCTCCCCGAATCTCCTTCCACAACACAGAATCATCCTAGTAGGATGAGTTAATCTGCAGGGAGTGTGTGTGTGTGTGTGTGTGTGTGTGTTACAAGTCAAGAAAGGAAAGGGAGTCTAGTGTTTCTTGTTAATGTGATAGTTATTTCTTAAGCAAACAACTCAGAGGCATTTGAAATGAGTTATTTATTTTGCTTCCGATGGCCCCTGTCCCTGAACAAAAGCGATTGTACTATTAATTCTCATTTGCAACACTACTTTGATTTCCAATTCCATCTCAATTTATTTTTATGCTTTGTGGTGGTGTGTTTACGATGGAGAGATGTTAAAATGAAGGAGATTGCATTGTATCAAAACAAATGCCTATGACATAATTTCTTTTCTTTTTAGACTTTACCTGTCTTTCAGTAAAGTTTCCCTCAATCTTTAATATCACTAATCTGAGGATACCTTTTTCTTTTGAGAAGTGACCCACCCCTTCTCTTTTTCAGAGGACTTCTGTGTATTCCATTAACTGCTAGATTGGTTCTGCAATGTCTTCCTAATGTCTTTCTGCCTCCTGGGAGGCTTCTCTCTATCTTATATCCTTAATTAATAAGTTCTTTACCAATTGCCACACAATAATAGAGTATTCTTTTAAGCTGAGAAAATGTGTTGGTGCTTGTGAACTCACACTAGGACCCTCGCCTAGAAAATCTCGGTTGGTGCTCTTGATGGGAATAACAGTGGGCGTGGTCGTTCTGATCCTGAGAGAGGTGTAGAGCACAGTTGTGTCCACAGCCTTCAAATGAGCTTAGGCAGTGGGCAGAGGTGACAGGCTGTCAAAGAACAAATATAAGATGACGATTAAGAGCATCACTTCTGGAGCCCTTAAAGAATGATAAGAATTCAAATATGAGATGATCCGTCTCTACTCATAATGCATTTGAAAATACAACTTTTCATTGGCCAGAAAAGTGTAATCCAAGGCATCTTTGCTCATTCCTGTCACATGACTCATTCATTCATTCATTCATTCATTCTTCATGTTTCATGTACGTGAGCTTTAAAATTGACAATGGGAAGTAAGATACAATTCTTACTTACAGAAAAATATTCTATGTCAACTTTATTTCAAATTGGCCATGCAAATAAGAGTGTAGGATTAGGAAATTCCCAGTTGAACATTCTTCAGATGCTGTGTGGTTAGACTACACTGTACTAGGAAGACTTGGACACTGCACTGTAATAGAATATCAACCTGGAAATTTTCAGAGAATGAGGGTTATCCCAAGTCATAAAATGAAATGCCACCACACATTAAGATGGAGGAGGAAACAGAACGAGGGCTTGTTAATACATTAGAAGTCTTAAGTTTTAGAGAATTCTAAAGTATTAGGAATTAGAGGGGGTTGAAGAAATGATTTGATCTGCAGGTAAAGAAACAGAATGAGGGTACTTTGTAAGGTCAAATGCCAATTAGTGGTAACAGGACCTCCTATGCCACGTAGTCCAGATGTGTCCTACTGACGATTGCCAAATCTTTCCCTTCCTTTGCATTTCCTCTGTGTTAGACCTTCCTTGTCTGGCGTCCACACAGTGGAAACGGCCAAGTTCTTGACTGTCTTCTCCCTGGGCCATTCAACTCTCCACACGCTTTGCAGTCTCTGAATTATTTGCGTCTATGGGAGCATACTTGGCTTGTATTGTACTATTAAGGTCAATAGGGCACATCATTCTTAAGCCCCCTGGACTGGTCGTGAACTTGTCTATCTAGATTCCCATATTTTATTGTGAATTCTGTGCAACAGCCCCTAGCTGTTATTTCACACAGCAGTCCTCTCTATGAGCTGGCTTCCTTCCACTCTGTTGCCACCCACCTAACACATGCCAAGGACTCTCCATGCCAAGGATGGCTGCTGGAACCATTTGTTATATAAATATTCTTTATTCACTAAAATGAATGACCAAGAGACACACAGTTCTATTAAACTGCACAATGCCTTTCACTTTTTCATGTCTGTTAAAATTATATCCATTTTTCAAGGCTCATCAAAAGCACATTTGTATTTGGTGTAGCCCTCCATGATAGTTTCCCTAACATTTATTCTATCAACATGTGTTTATTGGCCACAGCTATACATATTGGCTTAAGTGATCTCTATACTGATTCTATACTGATGAACATAGAACCGAGGCACGTTTGAGAGCATGCGCTGTTGCTCTATCATTTTGGTGTCGTCCTCTTCCTCAGCTATTTCCTGAATATTTCATTATCTTCCAGATTAATTATACAACGTGTGTGTCTTATGATATTTTCCATTAGCAATGCCAGTGATGTTTCATGAACTCCCATTTAGCCAACACATCAATCTTAACAGCTACTCACACCATCCCCAACTTAGAGATGACAGCAACTCCAATACGGAGCCACCAGCTAACTTCTCCGAAGCCATGTACACGGAAGGACCATGTATTCAATAACCACCTCATGAACTGAAGCTTTCACACAACCAATGACATCGCGAGGATACGTGGTGTATTTCAGTGTTTTTTTTTTTTTTTTAAAAAACACAAATAACAAATTACACAATTCATGTATGCCAAAGTGAGACCTAGGACTTAACCCTGGGGGATAACCCAATCCGGGAACTTGGGCTGGCTAAGCAACCTCGAGCAAGAAGACCTTCATTTCGTGCTAGAGTTGCTTGCTAGAAGAGTTATAAAACTCCAGAGGGCGGCGGAAGCTTCATCCCAAGAAGTAAATAACAGCAGCCATTTAATTACGCACTTTCCTGAGCGTGAGTGGTGGGTCTCACGAGGTCTTTCATTCTCCAAGGTTCTGCTCGGGGCGCCTTTGCTCCCTTGCTTCTGGGTTGGCCTATAATTCATCTGTGCATGATTTGCAATGCTGAGCGAGCTCACCCATCTCTGTGCTCTTACGGAAAGGCAAAATATCCTCAGGAAAATGCTGCCTCGCCAAGCACAGATACTAAAGACCAGCAAAACACGCAGGAAGGGCGAAATCCGGTTAAGGAAGGATGTAATTCCCTGAGCTGGAATTTAGACCGCAGACAAGGATTTTTGCAGGAAGATGAAGTTTCCCGTCCTGTGGGGTGGGAGGTCCGAAGCAAACCTTTGGGACAAGACTGCCATCAAAGGCTGAGCTCTGAGTTTCATTTAATACCTGCCATCTTTGGGAAGTGGCCCCTATTGCGGAAGTCTACATTCTCTTGAAGAAAATCCTCGCTTACCAGAGCTTCAGCTCTGTGGATGACTGAATGGTGGAGGTAGAGGAAAAGATTTAAGCACTGCCAGGGATATGAAATGCCAGCGTGTGTGAGCGGGGGCTAGGGGAGGAGACAAGGGGGAAACCTTTCAGAGCCAGCGGCAACTGGCCCCAGCATCCCCCAAACAGCTCTTAGATTGTTTTCTTACCTTCATTTCCTAGGTACTCTGAGCCAGTGCTTAGCCCACATTGCTGCAATGGAGTCACTAGGCTGTAGGGGGCGCTCCAGCCTCCCTGGTGAATTTCCGAAGGCCTGGAATCTGCTCCCAAAAGCATTTAATAGGCAGCAAGGGCCTCAGAGGCCCACAGCCATCTTCTGTCAGAAAAGCCATCCCCTTGGTGCTGTGGCTCTGCTCTCTTGGAGAATTCCTTTTCTTTCATGTCGGGCTGAAGCAGCCTGAGACTTCTTAAAACTCAAAACAGTGTAACAGTTACTCAGGAGGGTCAGGTCGATGGGGTTTGGATGGAAAAGGGAACTGGGAGCTATTGTTTTAATGGGGCTAAATTTCTCTTGTGAGGAGATGGGAAATCCAGAGATGCTTGGTGGGAGCGGAGGTCACACAACAAGACGAATATACTCAATCCCACCAAGAGTGTGTGTAAAAAATGGCATAATGGTAGCTCTTATGGTTTCAAGGCTCACTATAATGCTTAAAAAAAGAAGAGGAACATCTTTGGAGGTATGCAGATGGGTTTGAACCTCTGTGGTCAAACATCCTGCAAATTCAGCCTCTGTGGGAAACAGTATTGGAGAAAGCCAAAACTGCAAATGGGGAACTGGAACCTTTCAACCTCCCGCCTCCCCCTCCCCATGCAAAGCTCTGCCTCATTGTGTGTGCATGCAGTATAGATGTGTATGTGTGCATGTTTGAGTGTGTGCAGACACAGATACATGTGTGTGTTTACACGTGAACGCTCATAATTGATGTCCAGGACCATCTTTAATCGCTCTTACCCCTTATTCAACGAGACAGAAGCTCTCCATCAAACCCGGAGCTGGCCAACCTGGTCAGTCCCTGTAGGCAACTAGCTTTGGCACTGTTTCCTTATTCCAAAACTGAAATTACATGTGAGCTGTCACGCCCACGAGTCACTTACGTGGGCTCTGGGGATCTGACTTTCCTTAATCTTGTATGGCAAGTGCCTAACCACTGAGCCATCTCCTTAGCTTGCTCTCCCTGTCCGTATCTCAGCTTCCTATACTGTAATCGCCTTAAATATCTTTTCCCAAGCCCCGCCTGGACACCACAGTGACTAAGCTTCAGAAGTGAATGTGAGTCAGCGAATGCGAAGAGAATCGGTTTCCTTTATGAGGAAGGTGGTCAGTGAATAAATGGTAAGTAGAGAAACCAGGGAGCAAGGCTGAGGGAAACAGGGCCCGGAGCAGAACTGTGTACCCCATACTATGACTCTGTGAACCGGAAGCATGCTCGCAGAAGATGACCCCCCATCACCGCCGCAGGTTGACGGGCAGGCAGCGCCTCTCGCTCTTGTACCTACTTAAATTACTCTCACTGTGGAGTCGAGCCATGCCTCGTGCTGAGGCCTTTGGGCACAGAATTCTTACATTAGTAAACCTCGGGGCTGCACACTTGGCTCGGGCTTGGAAGGTGTCAGGATTTCCTAAACACAGAAGATTCCTGTGATACAACCCTCTACCCTTGACTCCCTCTGTGTCACCCCAAGAACAGGTACCCTGCTTCTATTTAACGCTCTTTGCCCTAAAACAGCCCGGCAAGACCGCTAATGTGTGCTCGGCACTGACCCAGACCTGAAACAGGCTGCTAAGACCTGCCTGAGAATCGGGGGAAGAGGAAATTCGAGGATCTCCATCCCTGATCCATCTACTGGGCTTTCCCTCTCTTGCTTTGAACTGTCCAGTTTACAAATTGACCAATCATACACTCACCCACTCTAGTCCGCCATGTTCACCCAAACAGAAGCTCTCTGTACCCGGCAGTTCTAGAGAGCACAGGGTTAGGTAAGAAGTAGCCCGGAGTACCGGAAAGACCCAACAGACAGAAATACTTAGTTTTATTTCCGGCCCCGCCCCCATGGCTCCTGGACCTTCAGTGGGTCATTTAGACAGCAAGCATCTTTTGTTCATTCATCCATTCGTTCATTTGTTTTTGTTATAGTGGCTCACAATGTAGCTGGGCTAGCCTGGAATTCACTCCCTTCCTGACTCAACTTCCAGGATGACATTAAGGCTCCTGCCACTCCGTCCAGGGCAGAGTGAATCTTTCAAATGTGTTGCTGATGTTTCAGTTTGTTTTATTTTTCCTTTTTTGAGACAAAGTATCACCCTGTAGGAGGCCAGGCTAGGCGGTTTTTTTTTCTTTTTTCTTTTTAAATTCTCTTTCTTTTTCCTCCCTCTTGAATGGCAGAATGAGAGTATATACTCCCATGCTGGGCTTGAAAGTTGTTTTATAGTCAGATAACATATACAGACAATTGTTGGGATCACAGTGAGAAAATTTTTGTCAGTTTTTCTAGAAAACTTCTGAGGAAAGTGCCCACCACAGGGCCTGGAGATTATTTTTCCTTTAACCCCCAGCAGTGTCAAAACTTTGGGAATTATCACTATAAATATGCAGGGGCTAGACTCTAGGTACTGTGTCCCCTCTCCACCTCACGCTGTGATGTTTCTATCAAAGTATCACAAGACTGGGGATGGAGTCCTTAGCTTCTCTAAGCTCAGATTTAAATCCATCTCTTCCTACTGAGCTCTCTGTCACCAAAGCTCACTGTCACCAAAGCCCATTGGCTGGGGTGAAGCCCAGGGGGCGGGGCGCACGCAGCTGGTGGTCTGCTGCTCTCAGAAGCTTTGATCCTCCTGCTACCGCTGTCCACTTGCAGCCTGAGGAGTGAATTCTTTCTGTCAGGTCAGTTATCTCTCAGGGCCACAGCCCTGATTGCATCTGACACTGCTACAGAGTAGAGGTTGCTGCCACAGTCGTATCTTGCACACTCACAAGGCTCTGAATATCATCAGAGGAGCAGACAGACAGACGGACGGTGCTCAGAGGCTCTGTGGAGCTCTTGCCCATCCCCCATGCGTGCCTGAGCCTCCACTGACACTCAAGTACCTTTCACCATGTTCTCAGTTAAGAAGATATTGATGAGAAGTTGACTCAGTGGTCCCTCCAATGACCTAAGTTTCATTTCTCAGACCCTTGAGGTAGAAGGAGAGAACTGACTCTGGCAACTTGTCCTCTGATCTCCACATGTGCAAAGTGCCATGCCCTGACCCTGACAGCTGTGAATAGAATTTACAAAAGAGACACACCTTCATTAGTCCAATATATAAACGATCTTCTCAGGTCAGATGGGTGGCTCACACCTGTTCTTCTATCACTGGAGAGGCTCAGCAGTAGGATTGTGCTGGAGGCTAGCCTGGGCCACATAGTTTCCAAGCCAGCCTA